>NC_046661.1:130612593-130631034 GCF_010883055.1 Belonocnema kinseyi
TCCGCGGTCTACCTCTGGGCACGCTGCCATTTACTTTACCTTGATACACTTGTTTCGTTAGTCGTTCATTTGGCATTCTCTCAACATGTCCGAACCATCTTGCTGCTGAAGGCTGGTGACCTTCTCAGCATGAAACAAGAACACAAACCCAAGACGACTCTCTTGGGTAATTATACTTTATTTGAAATTTTCGAGCGGATTTAGTTGAAGGAAGCTGAGACGGGGTTCGTTATATGTGATAGGGGTAGCTCCTAGGGGTTGTGAAATATTACGACAAGGGGGGATATGTAAACTTGAGTCTTGAAAAGTCGTTTGTGGTCATTATTTTTTATTTGTAATTTTTTGGCGGTTTTAGATGAAGGTAACTAAGAAGAAGTTCGTGAAATCGGTTAAGGGTAGTTCCTAGGGGTGTGGAATATCACAGGAAAAATATATATATATATATCAGCTAGACACTTGGAAAGCTGTGTGCGGTGATTATTTGTAATTTGAAAATTTTTTCGGCAGTTTCAGTTGATGAAATGTGAGTCTTGGTTCGTCAAATCTGATAGGGGTAGTTTCCATGGGGCGTGAAATGTTACTGTAAAGCAAAATATAAATACTAGAGCCTTGAAAAGTCGCCTACTGTAATTATTTTTTATTTGAAATTTTTGGCGGTTTTTCTTTAAGGAATTCAAGATGAGGTTCGTTAAATCTGATAAGGGTAGTTCCTAAGGGTTGTATAATATTACTATGAGGGTAGATATATCAGCTAGAGACTTGGAAATCTATGTGCGGTAATTATTTTCTATTTGCAATTTATTGGCAGTTTCAGTTGATGAAAGGTGAGATTTGGTTCGTTTAATTTGATAGGGGTAGTTCCTAGGGGGCGTGAAACATAATACCATGGAGATAGTTATATCAACTAGGATTTTCAAAAGTTGCCTGTGGTGATTATTTTTAATTTAAAATTGTTTTCGCGGTTATAGATAAAGACAAGACTTAGTGTTTTTTATGCTGAATACGATGAATTATTCATTTACATGTATTTATTTATTGATATTAAGTGTCTCTTTTGTCTACAGTTTCTCAATATAGCATATATTTTTTCAAATTGTTTATAAACAAGTTTCATTCAATTCAATGTGAATGGGATCTGCTGGTGAATTTTTGTCCAAAAAACGCCTCTTTTTGATACAGCGTGCAGCTCCTCAATTAATTTTGGAAAGGAACCTGTACAGGTACCTATAGTCGATTATTCGAAGGTTCTTTTTTCAATAAAGGTTCTATTACAGGGTCATCTACAATTTTCTTCGCCAAGTTACTGCACAGAAACTGTCACGATTACCTGTGCAAATTTCTGTGCAGGTTCGTATCCAGAAACTTGTCCAGGATATTTCGAGTTTCCTGTACAGGAGCTTCCGAGTTTCCGGTACAGGAGCTTCCGAGTTTCCTGCACAGGATTTTTCAGCTGGAGTAGCTAACCTTTCGCTCTTCGGTCTAAAGCCGATCAGTGAATTTTTAGGTTGTGTTTGTTTGTTTAAATGTATTTTTGGACAGTTTCGATCAACTAGAGTACATGAATTTTGTAAGTTGGCAATCCTTCTTTCACGCTCTTTCCAAGTTGAAAGTTGCGCTTCTCGCACAGGTTCTGCGCGTAGCTAACCTTCCGCTTGTCGGTGTCAAGCCGACCAATGGAAAACTGCAGAATATTGAATTCTTTTTCCTTCGCTGCAAAATGCAATAAGAAAACAATGAGGGAAAACATAACGGATATGAGTAAAATATTTTGATATGAAAAGTGATTTTACTTAGATATGCAGAATGCAAATACGAAAACCAGACTTCGCCTGCGAATGGAAAAGAAATGTTACAATGTGGATCCGAAAAAGTCGGAAAAAGAAAGCATACGTGACGGTGTCTCTCTACGGTTTACATACTACTATATCGTATTCGCATTTCCGCAGGCGAAGAATTTTTACTGCCATTAATTTCTAGGACGAATGAAAAATTTTAGAATTTCCCACGGATATTTTCAGGGAGGCAACTTATCTTCTTTTTGAGACATTAAAAGCTTGCAGATAAATCGTTAGATCTTTAACAAAGTTCTCATGACATAATCTTGGATTTATAATTTATTAGCAATATAAAAAAACCCAATAATTTTGAATACAAAATATATAATTTAAATTACTATTTATTTTTAGGTTTATTTGTCTATTTTTATTAAGGTTATATAAATATAATTTTACTAAAATTGTTGATAAAATTAACGAAGTTTGAAAAATTTTTTAGATAAGACAAATCAAAATTTTAACAAAAATCTTCCAATAGAAAATCCGAATCCAAGAAAGACTTGAAAATATGAATTTTGAACAAAAATGCTTAATTCCAACTAAAATGTCGAAATTTTTACGAAAATAATGAGATTTTTAACAAGAAATGTACATTTTCAATCAAAGGGAGGAATTTTCAACCAAAATTTCAAATTTTCAATAATAACAAAAATTTATTTTTCACAAATAGTTTCACTTTTAATCGAATACTTGTTTTTTCAACAAACAAAGAAAAATCTTAACAAAACATGTAATATTTGACATTTCAACAAAAAAATAAAAAAGAGATGAATTTTCTACTAAAAGAAACGAATTTTTAAATCAAAAAGTCGAATTTTCAACCGAAAGAGATTAATATAATAAAGTTAAGAAAGAAAAAAATAATAGGCAATTAATAATTTCAAGAAAAAAATCATTTTTATTAGAAACTCAAAAATCTTGAGAAAAATTAACAATATTTATAAAAATTAAAATGCACATAATCAAAATTTCGTCATAAAATTAAATCCTCAATCAAAAAATCCAATTTCAAAACAGTCGAATTTTCTACCAAATATTTTAATCATTAGCCAAAAAATATTGGTTTTCAATTAGTATTATTTTCAACTGAAAAAGATTTGATAAGGCAATTTAATATTTAAACAGTTAAATTTATGGAAAAAAAAATAATTTTCAACAATACAATTAAATCCTTAACCAAGCAAATATTTTTATTGAATACCAAAGGTTGCAATTATAACGAAAAAAATGAAATTTTTATTAAACGAGATAAAATTTCTACTTAAAGCGATGAATTTTCAAACCGAAAGGATTAATTTAAAAAAATTAGTAAACTTTCTACCAAAAAATTACTTCCAATCCCAAAAAAAACTTTGCAAAAAATTAGCGAGCATTTTGTACAAAATAGTTTAATTTGTTAATGAATATGAACATGAAGATTAACTTTTTAGAAAAATAAACTAATTTTCAAGACAAATTCTGAATTTTTAAAGAAAAATGTAATGGTTGATATTTTAATATAAATCAATGTTAAGTTTGGACACAAAATAGTTAAATTCATGAAAAAAAGATTTTTCAACGATATAATTAAATCCTCGAACAAAAAAGATTTTCATAATAATCCGAACATTTGAAATTTTAATTTAAAACAAAATGAAAATTGTACTAAAAGAACTGGTTTTTCAAATGAAAAGAACGAATGTCCGATGAAATTATTGAATTATAAACCAAACATTTTTTTTCGAAGAAAAAAATACCATAGAAAAATTATAATTTGAAGGGAAAGATTATTTTGTATACTAAATAAAAAATTTGTTTTTTAAGTGTCTATATTTATATCCTTTAGGATTATATAAATATAATTCTTCTAGGTTCGCAAGAAAATAAAAAAAAATTATTTCTGATATTTCGAAAAAGTATCCAGAGAATTTGTGAAAACATTTTTGATCTTACAGGATTTAAACAAAATTCATGAAATATTTAAGCCAGTTTAAAGAATATTTAGTACTGTTTAATGATGAGAAATGATTTTTAAATACTTTATTGATCTTCTGTATTGGTTTTTTAAAATTTGGGAAATTTCCTGGTAAGAAATAGACGAAAAGTTGAAAATTTAATAAAAAACAAAATTTCTAACATTATTCCATTGTTAGAAGTGCGACTGAAGTCTGTGGTACTGCGGTTATAAGAAGAGTGTCTGGTGGCGCATGGTGCAATGATAAAAACCGGCAGCCCAGCGTACACAATAGTGAGAGCATTTTTGGTTTCAGGCACAAAAAACACTCCATTTTCAATTTAAAAAAAAAAAATTTCCGCAAAAAGCTATCTTTTCAAACCGGTATAAACCTTCAGATTATGTGGTAAAAATATTGCGTTCAACAATTCATTCTTTTAGACTTATAGTGAATCGAGCGAAACCGAAACTCGTTTTAAGCGCCTTAAAAATGTCCCGCAGATATTCTCAGGGAGGAAAACTAATCTTTTTTTTTAATATCTGAAAAGCTTTTAGGGAAACAGTTAGATACTTTTAAAAAATGTATAAAATAAGATTCAATTTATAATTGCAAATTACAATACAGGGTAAACTATGTGAGAGTAGGTCACTTTTAATCCCACTTCATTTAAATTTATTGAAATATGTAAGAAACTTTATTCTCAAAACTTTAACTACAATATTTATCACAATAATTTACATAGCTGAATGAAAATTTAATGAAAATATCTAAATAAAATTGAGAGATAAGAAAAACTAATTTTAAAACATTTTAATTAATAAAATTATTTCATATTCAAATGTTCAAGATTGAGATGGATAACAATCGTTATGTTAACGCTCTAAGCCAAAAATTAGTATTTCAAAATGAAAATAATTATAGTTTAAACAAAGATTTGAATTTTTTTAACTGTTTCAGGTTATATTATCGTTTTTCATTTAAAATTGGTTATTAAAGAAAAATCCTTAGATTTTGAAGGTGCAACATTTTTTACCAATTTTAAGTTACGTCAGCGTTCCCCATCCAAAATTGGTATTTCAAAACGAAAATCAATATAATTCGAAAGAATTTGTGCTTTTAACAATTTTGCATAATTTAAGGGCTTTACAGAAAAAAATTTTATTTAAAAAAAAATTATTATAATTTACACAAGATTCCCGATTTTAAAACATCTTTAACTTAAATTAACGGTTTCTCACTAAAAATTAATCTAAACAATAATCATTAGATTTTAGGGGTTCCGAATTTATTCATAAATTAAGGTTACGCTAACCTTGCAAACCAAAAATTCACATTTTAAAACCAAAATTATTATAATTTGTGCGAAGCTTAAATCTGTACACAATTTTTTATTATGTTATTGTTTTCGTCCGAGAATATTATTTCTAATTAAAAAATTTTATTTAAAAAAAAAAGCATTAAGTAATGTAAGCAGTTTATCGTTCGAAATTGGTACTATTTATAATAAAAATATTATTTAATTTCAAAAAATCTTCACATTACTTTAACAACAAGGGGTCATATTAATATTGTTCGTAGGAAATTAATTTTTTTATCAAAACTTCAAATGGGCAATGGTCTGCATATTTAAAACATTTTGTGCATGGTAACTCTGAAGTGAAAACATTCATTTTCATCAACTTTCAAGAATATTGTACTAGCACTTCTCTTATTTTATATAATCAATAATATTCAATTAAAACATGTGCTAAATTATCTCTATATTTAAATTAAGAAATTGCGTAAATAAAAAACAATATCCCGTGTTTATTTTCTAATCATTTTAAAAATTCCAAAATAAAACGATTGTAAATTTAAAAATCGTAAGCGATCATGATCGTTTTATAAGTAAATATTGGGAGCCTGCGCATAAGAACTGTAATAAAAATGAAAAAAATACACATAACTTCTATAGTGTTGAAAAACCTTAAATATTTAGCTTTCTAGTTGAATGTAAATTATACCAAACATTCAGAAATTTGTTGTGACCTACTCTAAGATAGTTCTCTCTGCAATGTTCCATTTGCAATTGCTTGAGCTAACAATCCTTAAATTAGAATTGATCAATTTGTTATATTTACTTACGAAGACGCTGAGTAAAATTCATGAATGTTGGCTCACCTGTGACAGAAAAAATATTTTTTATGTAATGAAAGGTTGAACAATTTCTGAATGAAGCTATTCTAATACATATTTGTTTAAAATCATGAAAAAAAAGATAATTACACTCTTTTGAACAGAAGTACTTCTGATTTAAACACCAGAGCAAAAAATTAAGCTCTTTTGAATTGTAAAAATATTCAACTCTGATGAAATCAAGTCGATCGTTATAATTACTTTGAAACTGCGGTATCCGAATGAATTCTCCAATCATATATACATACAAAAAGTGTATGGGTGTAAATCAATTTTCAGGAATGGTTGACTAATTGGTTTTGTGATTTTTGCTCTTTTCGGACAAACTCACACTTGAGCAAATCTGGAACGCAATGTTTGAAAAGGTTATTCAGTTTCTATTTTTCTTTTTATAATTCACAAATTTTGAAAAGATATCAACAATTTTCAAATTTAAAAAAAAATCTTTTTATATAATGGATCTTAAACTAGCCTACCATACTTATTAATCTACAGAAAAGTGTTAACTAGCACCTTTTAGCACTTTGTTTCTCGTGACATTTTTTTCCTATTCACATGAGTCAAAAATCAAAATAGCTCATCAGTACGATAAGCTATTCGCAAGCTTAGATAAAATTTGTTTATTTTTGAGCTTCAATTATTTTTAACAAAGCATATTGTCAATTGTAAACAATTTTCTGGATTTTAGTATTTCTTTGAAAATATATCGATATCAAAATGCTTCAAAAAATAATTTTTTTCACCGAAACGGAGGAGAACTTTGTATTTATTAACTTAAATTATTGATAACTAAGTTAAATGTTAATTTTTACCAATTCTCTGCAGTTTAATAAGTCCGATGAGCTATTTCAATCCATATAAGACAGCAACTAATTTTTTTCCAAGGAAGAAGGATTAAAATGACATGTTTTTTCATTAAAATTTATTTATAACAAAGTGAATTAACAATTTTTAATATTTTTCTGGATTTTAGTATGTCTTATAAATTATTTAAAATACATAATATCAAGTTTTTTTATAAATTAAAATGGAGGACAATTTTATATTTAATAACTTATGTAATTTAAACAAGGCTGATGAGTTTTTTTATAGATACATGATTTGGAGTAATCTTATCCACGAAAAAGGATAAGCATGTGCTATTTGTTAAGTCAAGGGAAATTTGGGGATTGAAATGACGAAAAGTGAGAGGAAATGAGAAAGAGAAAGTAGAAAGCGTAAAAAAATAAGGAAAGGGTATGTTAGGAAGTCAGAGGAAATTAATAAAAGAGGAAGTAGAAAAATTCAGGGAAATAAGTGATAGCGATTTAGGGGAAATGAGGTAAGATGAAGAATAAGAAGTAATGTGAATTGAAAAGAAATTAGTAGAGATAAGATAGGAAAAGTAATAGGAAATGAGGTGAGGATAAGGAGAAATAAATCGAGAGAAAGTGGGCGTCATAACGGGAAGGGAAGTTGAGGTAATGAGGTTAAAGGAAAGTAGGTGAAGTGAGGGAAAATGAGGATAGAAGAAGTAGGCCAGGTAGAGAAAATTAGGGGAAAGAAGTGAAGAGAAATAAGGGGAAGTGAGGGCAAATGAAAAGAGCGGAAGTAGTGGAAATAAATGGAATTTATCGGAGGGGAATTAGGGAAAGTAAAGCAGTATTAGCGGAAGGTAGATAAGGAAAGTGAGTGGAAATAAAGCAAAATGAATTACAAGGGAAGTAGAAGTGAGGAAAAATGATTGAAGGGGAAGTAAGGAGAAGTATAAGAAGTATAAAAAGTAAGGGGAAATGAGGGACAGAAAGTTTAAAGCATAAAAGAAAATTAGGATAGAGTAGGTAAGAAAAGTAAGGGAAAATGAGGGGAAACTACTGAAAAGGGAAGTAGAAGAAGCGATGGGAAATGAGTAGAGGGGATTTAAGGCAAATACGGGAAGATAACGTAGTGGAGGCTCTGGGAATTATGTGAAATTAAACGAGATAAGGTTAGAGAAATAATAGGAAATGAGGGGAAGTGAGTTGAGGGTAAGTAGAAAAATAAATTGAGGGGAAATAGGGTAATTAAGGTAAAGGAAGTGTTGGGTAATAGAGGGAGAAGAAGTAATGCAAGTGAAGGGAAGTACTTGATGTGAGGAGAAATTAGAGTATAAGAAGTTAGGTAGGGGAAATTAAGGGAAAGAATTGAAGGGGAAAAAGTGAAAGTAGTGGAAATAAGGGGAGAGGAAGTAGGGTAATTCTCTGAAATTTAATGAAGGTGTAGTAGGGAAAGTGAAAGGTAATAAGAGGAGAGTGAGTAGGAAAAATATGGGAAAACGAGGGGCAAATAATTAAAAAGGGAGTGGAAATTCAAGGGAAAGTGTATGAAGAAGAATAAAGTGGAAATAAGGGGGAGTAAAAAGAGCAATCAAGAGGAAGTTAGTCGAGCGGAATTAGGAAAAGTGAGGTTAAATAAGGCGAAGAAGAGTAGGAAGCGTACAGGGAAATTATGAGAAGGACGGTAAGGAAATCAAGGGGATATAGTTGGAGGGGAAGTAAAGAGAAATAAATAAATATTAGTTGAAGTAAAGTAGGGAAGGTAACATAAAATGAGGGAAAATAAGGTGAGAACGAGTAATAGAAATAAGAGGAGGAAAGCGGAGGTAATAAAAGTGAAGGAAACTATGTGAAGTAGGTATCGTGAGAAGAATTAGAGGAAATAAAGTGAGTGAAAGTAGGGATATTAAATGGAAAGTACGTTGGTAAACAAGGTGATGTGAGAAGGAATTACGGTTGAGGAAGTAGGGGAAATAAGGGAAAAGGAAAAATTTTGGAACTAATAGAAGTGAAGTTTTGTGAATAAATGGGTAGAAAAGAATTATAACTAAGGCTGTGCAGGGGAGAGGATGTGTCGTCTATGGAAAGATAGTAAGGAAGAAGGAAGTTAGTTGGGGAAGCGAGAAGAGTGGGGAATCGAGGAGGAAGAAGTTGGGAAAAGCCTAGAAAAGGGATAAGTGAGAAGAGGGGATGTCAAGGAATGCAGAATAACAATTTCTCGGATTATAATAAGCCTCAGATACTACTTTGGTACATCTTAGGGAGCAAATAATTTTTTTCGTAATTACAAAAATCATTGTTTTGCATTTATAACTTTTGGGTAATAATTCGTTAAGACTAATAAAGTTACTCAGAGAGTTACCGCAAAGGTAAATTTATTATTAAATTAATTTTATTTCTTAAATTAGGTAGATACTATGAAAGAGAATTTTTTAAAGCTTCCTCATTGAGTGATGCAAAAACATGTAAATTAAAAGAAGTGCAGGGTATAAAAAGTGCGAGAAGAAAATGCCGAAGCAAATAATTTAATTATAAAAATGGTCTGTTTTCAGTGTTTGTTAACAGAAAATCGAATTTCATTAGAACAATGCACTGGAATTGCAGCTTTAAGCTCTTCGTAGCTTTCAATCGCGGACTCGATAAATCGATGCCGCATTTTGATAGAACACATCCAATGTAATTCCGAGTTTGTATTCGCCAACAAGAACGAAAGTCGACGTGATTCGTAATGAAGAATGAAAGCTTGAACTAAACCCCTTCTCAGAGCAAGGCCTTCGTTATAAATATTCAAATAATTCAGATCTCGTTCTCTCAAGGTATTCAACTGAAAATTCACGAATGGAAAATATAATATGATTAAAAAAGAATATTAGAGACTTCTAAATAATATTATTTGCATAGGAATGGAAAATCCTCAAACTGGTAAAAAAAATTAGTCTTGTATTAATTTTTTCTATTAAAAGCAGGTTTTTTGGGACTTTTCATTTAGTCACAACCAGTGATAACATGTAGCTTCATCCGATTTTATTAGAAGTACTTGAATTTACCTCGACGTTTGGCTAGGGGAGAGGAAAATTGCAAAAAACCACCTCCCGAAATGCGAAACAAGAATTTCTAAAAAAAGCAATTGAATGTCTAATAAAAAACATGTTTTTCTCAAAATAGTTACATTTTCAGTCTACAAAGATGCATTTAATCAAAATGGTCGAATTTATAAACAAAAAACATTGAAATTCTACCAAACACAGTAAGATTTTTCGAGCCAGAAAGGCAAATTTGTTAAAAGAGAGTTGAATTTCCTACGAAAAAGACCAAATTAGCTAGACAAAAAAAAATAATCCTCAAACTTTAACAATTATTTTGAATTTTTCGTGTAAAAAGATGATTTTGAAACCAAATGATTCAAATTTCAATTTAAAAAAAAAAATTTTTTTGAGCCAAAAATAAATTTTTTTAAATTTCAGTTCATAAATTATTCTTCAACAAAGAAACCTGAAATTTCGACAAGTTCAATTCAACAAAGAAGAAAATTTTTTAACCCAATAACTTTATCCTTAACTGTGAAAAGGTGAATTTCTAATCAAATGATTAATTTTCGAACAAATAAGACAAATTTTCAAAAAAGGCATGAATTTTCTACTGAATATTTAATTTTTTAACTTATAAACAATAATTTTATCACCAAAAATAGAATAGCTCCATTGTAATTTTCAACTTTTAAAATATATTATTTTAACGAAAAATTGATTAATCAAAATTTTAGTTTAACAATTAATTTTTCTCAACGTATAAAAAAAAATCTTGGTCCATGAATGGAATAGCTTAGTTTGAATTTTCAACTTTAAAAATAAATTTTTTTTTGAATGAAGAATGGATTCATCAAAATTTCAGTTTAAAAATTAATTCTCAAGAACAACAACAAAAGAAATCTCAACAAATTCCATTCAACCATAAAAGACAAATTTATACCCCATTCACTAAATTCTCAACTAAAAAGGAGAATTTTCAACAACAAAATTAATATCCTAGTAAAAAGACGAATTTTTAACAAGACATGAATTTTCTAATAAATAATTAATTTTTTAACTCATAAAAAATCATTTTTGGTATAAAAATGAAATGGATCAATTTTGTAGTAAACATTTATTTTTAACAAGAATAAAAGACAGCAGTTTTCGACTTGAAAAGATAAATTTCTAACCAAATCGTTAAACTTTGAACTAAAAAGATTAATTGTTCAACAAAAGAAAAAAAATTTCTACCAAAAAGAAAAATTTGCAACAAAATGTTCAAATTTTTTAATTAAAAATACGAATCATTGACAAACAATTGAATTTTTAACTAGATTAATGATTTTCAAACAAAAATGTGAATATTCAAGCTAAGAAGATAATTTTTTTTGAAAATTGTTTCATTCTTAACCTAAAAATAAAAACTTTCAACTAAAATGATGAAACTTTAACGAACAACAAATAAATTTTTTAAAATTAGTTTAGCCTTAAACCAAGTAAGTTGATTTTTAACGAAAAAATGCTGATTTGCTACCAAATACTTGAATTTTTAGCCAAATAGTTTAATTTTTAATTAGAAAAGATAAATTTTAAACTAAACATATCAATTTGAACCAACAATGGACTAGTTACATTCTCAACCAAAAAAATTGATTCTCAACCAAAAACGAATTTCGAACGAAAAATTGTTCATTTTTTAACTAAGTAGTTGAATTGTTTCCCAAAAAGGAATGAATTTCTACCAAAGGAAATGAATTTCCTTCAAAATAATATAGTTCTCAACCAAATAGTAGAATTTAAAAACAAGCGAAATGAAATCCGAAACAAAATTATAATAGTAGACATTTTAACCACAAATAGTTAAATATACGTACTTCGTTTTACTGATGAATGCAAATTTAAGTGAAATAGAAAGAAAAAGGGGAAGTTTTTTTTTAAAAAACAAGAGAAAAAAGAAAAATTATTTAAAAATTTTACTTATTGAATTAAATTATTAAGTTCAAATATATTATTTGGAAACGTATGATTATCTGAGCTCGTCATTGGGTATTTCACCCCAGCAACCTGACTCTCCATTCATCGCAGCTTATTCAGCAATTTCTGGCGAAACACGAAAATTGAAAAACAAAGAAATGAATTGAAAGAAAAGCACCAAAATAAAAACGCCTTTGGTGGTTCCCTCTCTTTGTTAGCATCCGCAGATTTTTGCGTGAAACCCCCCCCCCTCCCCCTAAATTAGGTTTATGCCATTTAGAGGTTTAATCTTTAGCGCTTTTCCTCTTTTGCTGAATACACTAGATAATAATTTTAGTCAAGAAACTTTCAATTTGAACATTTCTAAATTTTCACAACCTAATTTTTAAATCTTTCACCTTTTACATCCTGGCAACTGGTTTATTTGATTTTCAAATATTAAATGTCTGAAAGTTTTTCCGCTTCACTGTGAAGTTGGAGATACTTTTAAAGCATCATTTTGATTCACGGCACAAAATCAATATTAGAAATGTACCAACTTTGAAAATAATTTTCAAACTCTGAGGGAAAAGTAGATAAAAAATGTTTAACTCTGCAAATATAAAAACTTGGATAACAGTGTCAACTTCAAGGAGAACATTTGGAATGCAAAATCGTCCTTAACACAAGGATGCTTTTTTTCAATTGCTTTTTTCTTTTTAATTTCTCTCCCTTTTTCTTATCCTTATATAAATATAAAAGGCCGTAGAAAAATTATTCAAATGGCTCACGTAGGACATTAGAAGATAGTTTGGGGATTATATAGCTTCGTCGTAGAAAAACAGTGTAAATTCTTGATCTGGTCCAAAAATCGCCTGTAAAAACTGAACTTTTTCCTAGTTTCGCATTCATTTGATTTTCCCAGGATGACCTCCATGGAGGATTTTAAAATTGGGAAATGTATAAGGCTTCGAATTCGCCCTAAAGAATATTTTTTGAGGGAAAAGGGGACTTTTAGTGGATTTAGTAGACCCAAGGTCTGTCCGAAAAGTTTTCGACCTTGTGGTGTACCAAGAGTAAGATTTAATTTTGGCAATGACAATCACATTCCCTTTAAAGTAATGGTCTTTGGAAACCGTAATCTTCTTCTGTTTGCTTCCTCGCATTCCGTTTTATTTCCTCTAAGTCATGAAATTGATTTCCTTTAAGAGGATAGTATAATTCAGGAAAATAGCCAGAAATAACATGGAACCAGGTCAGGACTGTATGAAGGCTGCCAAAGTTTGTTTGGGACGTGTTTCGCCAGAAATTTCGGAATAAGCTGCGATTAAGATGCGTTCTCTTTGTGAAGGTCCTAGTCGCTACTTTCCCAATTATCAGGCCGTTTACTTCTTCCAGCAATCCTTTTACATTTATAATCACTATTTAAGGTTATCTTTCGGAAACACTCCTTAAAGTAATCCTTCGGAATAGTTAACTGCTGCTTCTACTCATTCTGTTTTATTTCCTCTATATCTTGAAACCTTTTTCTTTTAGAGAATACATCAATTTTAAGAACAGCCAGAATTTACATAGAGCCATTTCAGGATTGTATGTGTGCTGTCAAAATTCTATCAGACCGTGTTTCACCAGAAATTGCTGAATAAGCTGTGATGAAGGTTCGTCCTCTTGGTGAAGGTCCTAATCGCTACTTTTCCACATATCAGGCACTCAGAAATCAGAACTCAGAAAATCATTTCAGAAAGATAAACAGCTCTTTTGTCTTTACGTCTTGAATTTATTTTCCTCTTAGAGCGTACTTCAATTTGGTAAACAGCTGAAATTCGCAGGAAGCCAGTTTAGGACTATATGGGGGCTGTTGAAGTTCTGCCAGGCTGTGTTTCACCAGAGATTACTGAGTGAGCTGCGATGAGTGGGCAGATGCGATGTCGTAGTGAAGGACCCACTCACCACTTTGTAACAAATCAAGCTCTTGCCTAGGCTTATTTTAAAGCAATACAACGTATTACCAAAAATATTGCGAACGATTTCAAAAGATGTCCTGAAAGTTCAACATATTTCAAAGATTTGCAGTTATTTAGGCTGGTTCTGTTTGTGAAGAAGTAAAATTATATTAAAATTTGAAATTTTTAAACTTATGTTTTTTTCATGAAAAATTTAGTTTGCTTATTATAATGATCTAATTTTGCGGTTAAATTCATAAAAAAGGAGACGTCAGTCCACTGGAAAAAATTCCTATTCAGTTCCTAATCGAATAAATCTGACGCTAAAGCGATTTTACTTGTCAATAATAAATTATGATTGAAGCTATGAAAATTCATTTTACAACAAAAAGTTCAAATTTTGTGAACGTGAATATTAAAAACTTCCGAAAATAATAAAAATGTCCAAGATTTCATCAAATTTAAAAAGGCTGCCAAAATTTAAAACAAAATTAAATTAAGAGTCAAAAATAAGAGAGAAATGTTCATTCAAGCTATTATTCATTATTCTACCATTAATTTAAAAATCTGCAGCTGTCAGTGTGAAAAGCAACTTTTATCTTAAAAATTGTAGAAAAGTCGTACTTTGGGCTCGAAAATTCGAAAAGTAAGTAGAATCTTTTTCAGCTGAAAATTTTGAAACTTTATATATTTTGTTGAAAATTCGACGTTTTTTTGGTAGGAAATAAATTACATTGTTTAGAAAAGAAACCACTTAATTGAAAATTATTGTGTTAATTCTGAAAATTTTACTATTGAATTTTAAATTAAAATTTTTTCCTTTTTACAATAAAAATTAAACTATTTGGAAGAAAACTAAGATTTTTGTTTAATGATTCAATTATTTGGTTAAAAATTCATCTGTTTTGTAGAGAATTCATTTTTTTTTTTTATCGACAATTCACTTTTGCAACGAAAACTTTATTATTCTATTTTAGGTTGAAAAATTATCCTTTCTAGACTAAAAATGCAACTATCTGATAGAAAATTGATAACATTTGTTAAAAATTTAACTAGTTGGTGAAAAGTTTATGCATTTTAATAAAACTTCGTCTGTTTTTGGTAGAAAATTCGTCTTTTGTCTGAAAATTTATCTTTTTGATTGTTAATTAATTATTGTCGAAAAAATATTTTTTAACTCAAAAATGAACACTTTTTGAAAATTCGTCATTGTGGTTAGATGCAACTGTTTTTATCCGAAATTTAAGTATCTTTTGTCAAAAAATCGACTATTACATTTTTTGTTGAAAATCCATTTTAACTATTCCAATTTTGTTTTAAAGTTGATTCTTTTTTAATTGAAAAATTTAACTACTTGGTAGAAAATGCATGAAAAATTTGCAAAAGATAAACCTTTTTATTTAAAAGATCAATTATTTCCTTAAAAGTTCAGTCATTGCATTCAAAATCAGTCCTTTTGTTTGAAAATAAATCTTTTTGGTTAAAATTCCAAATAACTGTTTCAAAAAAATTTTGTTAAAAATTGATTTAATTTGTCAAAAATTTTTACTTTTATGTTGAAAGCTAATTTCTTGGTTTAAAAGTTTATTTATTTAGTTCAAAATATATGCATTTGATTAAAATTTCGTCATTTTTGAAATAAATCATTTTGTTTTAAAACATAAGATAATCATTCAAAATTTTATTTGTTTATGAATTTTATTCAATTGTAAAACAAAAGGCGATCAATCACATGGTCATGTGTTTTTTAACTTCATGCAGTTTTAAAACATGCAGCATATGACGATCAATCACATTTTTACATGTTTATGAATTTCACACAAATCTAAAGCATAAGGCGATCAATCTCATGGTCATTTGCTTTTAAGCCTTATGCAGTTTTTAAACATAATAAAATCTCCTAAATTTTAGTTTTTTTTTTAATTTCATGCAGTTTTTAAACATAAGCGGATCACATTGCCATTTGTTTCTGAATTTTATGCAGTTCTAAAACGTAAGAAGATCACTCACTTTATCATTTGTTACTGAATGTTATGTAGTTTTAAACATAAGACGATCGCTCTCATTGTAATTTATTTTTTAATTATATGCTATTCTAAAACATAAGTCGTTTAATTATATTGTTACTTGTTTATCGATTTTTATAAAATTCCAAAACAAAAGGCGATCTATCACATACTCATCTGTTTTTGAACTTCATGCAATTTTAAAACATAAAAAAATTACTCACATTGTTATTTATTTCTGAATTCCATGGAACTTTAGAACATAAGACCATCTATAACATTGCTATTTGATTCTGAATTGCAAACGATTATTAAACATAAAACGATATCTAATCTTGTAATTTGTTTCTGAATTTCATACAGTTCTCAAATATAAGACGATCAATCAAATTTTTACTTGTTTATAAATTTCATACAATGATAAAATATAAGGCGATCAGTCACATAGTCATTTGTTTTTGTCCTTTACGCAGTTTCAAAGCATAAGACGATCAATCACATGTTTATGAATTTTATACAATTCTAAAGCACAAGGTGACCAATATCATACTCATTTGTTTTTGAAATTTATGCAGTTTAAAAAAATTAGACAATCACTTAAGTTGTTGTTTATTTCTGAATTGCATGCAGATTTTAAACAAAAGACGATCAATAAGATTGCTATTTGCTTATCAATTTCATACAGTTCTAAAACGTAAGACAATTAATCACATTTTGAATTGTTTCTAAATTTTATATAGTTCTAAAACATTAGACTATCTCTAACCAATTTATTTATTACTGAATTCCATGCACTTTTTAAAATAAAAGACGATCAAACAGATTTTTTTATTTTATGAATTTTATATAGTTCTAAATTATAAGACGATCATTAACACTGTTATTTGTTTCTTAATTAAATATAGTTCTGAAACATAAAGCGATAAATCATGTAGTCATTTGTTTTTTAACTTCATACGGTTCTAAAATATAAGACGATCAATCACATTTTTACTTGTTTATGAATTTTATATTATGATAAAATATAAGGCGATGAGTCACATAGTCTTTGTTTTTGAAGTTTACGCAGTTTAAAATCATAAGACGATCAATCGCATTTTTAAGAATTTTATAAAATTCTAAAGCACAAGGCGATCAATCTCATCATCATTTGTTTTTTAACTTTATGCAGTTCATAAAATAAGACAATCACTCAGGCTGTTGTTTACTTCTGAATTGCATGCAGATTTTAAAAACAAGACGATCAATAACATTGCTATTTGCTTATAAATTGCGTACAGTTCTAAAGCGTAAGACGATTAATCACATTTTAAATTGTTCAATTATTTTATATAATTCTAAAACATTAAACGGCGTCTAACCAATTCATTTATATCTGAATTCCATGCAGTCTTAAAATAAAAGGCGATCAAACACATTTTTACTTATTTATGAATTTCATATAGATCTGAATTATAAGACTATCATCAACATTGTAATTTGTTTCTGAATGTCATACAGTTCTAAAACATAAAGCGATCTATCATGCAGTCTTTATTTTTGTTAACTTCATGCGGTTCTAAAACATAAGACGATCAATCACACTTTTACTTGCTTATAAATTTTATACAATGCTGAAACATAAGGCAATGAATCACATCGTTATTTGTTTTTGAACTTCACGCAGTTTAAAGTATAAGAAGATCAATCACATTTTTACATGTTTATGAATTTCATACAATTCTAAAGCATAAGGCGATCAACCTCACAGTCATTTGTTTTTGAACTTCATGCGGATTTAAAACATAAGATGATCACTTAAGATTTTGTTCATTTCTGAATTTCATGCAGTCTTTAAACATAAGACGATTAATCACATGTTGATTTTTTTTTCTTAATTTCATACAATTCTGAGAGATAAGACGATTCATCGCATTTTCACAATAAATTTTTCACTTTTTTATGAATTTCATACAGTTCTAAATCATAAGGCAATCGCTAACATTCTCATTTGTTGCTGAATTTCATACAATTCTAAAACATAACGCTCTTAATCACGTGGCCATTTGTTTTTGAATTTCATGAAGTTCGAAAACATAACGCGATTACTCACAATGTCATTTGTTTCTGGATGTTATAGAGTTCTAAGACATAAGACGATCAATCACATTCTTACTTGTTTATGAATTTCATGCAATTCTAAAACATATCGCAATCAAATAAATTTTTAATTGTTTATGAATTTCATTAAACATGAGACAATCAATCGCATTGTTATTTATTTCTGAATTTTATGCAGTTTTTAAACTGAAAATGATCAGTCACAGTCTTATTTCTTTTTTAATCTCATGTAGTTCTAAAACATAAGACGATCACTCACATTATTATTTTGTTCTGGATTCCATGTATCTTTAAAGCAAAAGACGACCGATTTGGATATTATTATTATATTATCGATTTATTATTATTGTTATTATTTATGAGTAAATTTAGGTGCACTTTAGTTTATTCTACTTATAAAGGTAACTTTCAAACAACGAGAATCGATGATGACTCAACCAGTTAGAAACTTGGTACTTGAATTTCAATTGCAAATAGAGCAATAAGACTGTCTGAACACGTTCTGTTTCCGGCATCCTCAGATACTTTATGCAAAGTCTTACATGGTTCCAAAACTTTCCTACTGAAATTTCAAACAGCCATTAATTATTAAAAACGAATCCTCTAAAGTTTTTCAGTGTCTCTCTTTTGTTTAACTTTTTACACTAGGACCTTCTTAAACTTTTGTCGCTCGATTTGAAAAGACGAAAA
>NC_046661.1:130631134-130664909 GCF_010883055.1 Belonocnema kinseyi
TACTTTCAGTCGTTATGCGTTTCCGGAACGTTATTAAAGTTGAAAGAGGATCCTTAAGCGGCATTTCGATCCAGTCCGCGATATAGGAAAATCGTGCTATGAAAGTTTAAGTACTAAAAGCTGACGCTTTCCTGGTGTGAGCTTTAACTCGGAAGATTTTATTAGTTTTATTTTATATGTTTTTATTTGCCGAAAAGGCGAATTTTTAACCAAGAAGATTAATATTCCACCAAAAATGAAGAATTTTGAATAAAATAGATCAATTTTCAACTGGAGAAGATTAATTCTTTATAAAATAGTTACATTTCCAAAGAATGATTTGAATATTCATTAAATATATGATTTTAAACATATAGTTGACGGTTTGACAAAATATTTCATTTATAAATTTAAAAAGACTAATTTTCAAAAAAATACAGGAATTTGCAATTAAACAGATATGTTTTTAAGCAAAAATCAAAAAGTTTTAATTTTGAGTACAAAAGAAATTCATTTTTATCGGTTTTTTTATTCAAACAGTCATACTTGCAAAAAAGGGATAAATTTGCAACAAAAAGATGAATTCTCAACGAAAAATATAATAGTTAATATGAAAACCAACAAAGACAAATTTTTTACCAAACATTTTGTTTTGAAATAATATAGTTACATTTCCATCAAAACAATTGAATTTTTAAAAAAATAGTTGAATTTTCAACACACAATGATGAATTTTTATAAAACAAAAATGACGAATTTTCAACCAAGACGATTAATTTTTCACCAAAAACGACGATTTAAAAAAAACATGAACATTTAACTAAACAAAAAACAATTTTCAACAAATTAGGTAAATTTTCGAACAGACGTAAAATTGTAGTTAAAATTATGAATCTAAAACCAACAAAAAATTTATTGTGAAGAAAGTAGTTCCACTTTTAATAAAAAAATACACTAAGAAAATTAATTTTTACAACAAATTTTTTCATGGGAATGGTAGAATTTGTAACAAAAAGTCGAATTTTCAACGAAATATACGATTATTTAACTATACGCCTGTGGGGTAGCTATGGCAGCGCCACCAATTTGGAACTATTGGAAAGAAATTTAAATTCAATTTTAAAAAGAAATCTTATAGTAAATAACTAATTTTAGATTTAAATGAATTGATATACTGCTCTTTTTCATTAGCATTGCTCTAATAACTTCAAGATTTGTGAGGGAGGGTTTGTATGTTGGAAAGAATCAAAGTGAAAAATTATTTAGTATTTTGGGAGGTTAAGACTGTTTTGTCTAGGCTTATGATGTTGGTTTGGTTAGCGTTGGGAGCAGGGTTGGGAGAAAAGACCAGCCGAGTAGAGGTTACAGGGAAGGTTAGGGAGAGATTTGCACGTCAGGGAAACACGGAAAAAATTACGGCAACAGGGTGAGGTAGCGCTGGAGTTACAGTAGCTTCGCAGTGCGCAGGTTACGTTTTTGATGGATTCAAACGAGGAAGTATTCTGCAAGCAGAAAAGTGACAAGAAAAGTTGTCAATATAAGAAAACGGTAGAGAGGAAGGGATTGAGGGCGGATAGCTTTAGCTCAATCGAACCATTTATAAGCAAGAAGAGGGATAGGGGAGAAAGAGGAAGTAGCAAAGAAAAGAAAGAAATAGTACCCATCCTAAAAACACCAAAAATGATCAGAACATCATCGGGAAAATATCAAAAAAGAGAGGAGTAGAAGGACGATAGGAAAGACGAGGACAACATTGAACATAGAGGGATAGTAGACGCTGAAATCTTAAAAGTTAGGGCAAATTCGTGAAATAATGATACAAATAATACAGATGAACGAAAAAAGACAGCAAGAAAGATGAGAGGAAATAAAACAAGAAAGGAGGAAAGAAATGGTGGAACTTAGAAGAGAGATGCGAAAATAGGAACAGAGTTAGGGAAAATTCGTAAAAAAGGATGGAGACTTTAAAACAAAAATCGTAAAAACAGGATGAGCATAATAAAAAGGTAGACCGCTTAGAAACTAGGATAGTGAATATCGAAAAATCAAAACGGAAGGTTGGAATAGAGGAGAGTGTGAGTAATGAGTGTGAGTAATGAAAGAGAAAAAAAAGAAAAAGAAACATAGCAATAAAGGGTCTAAGATTAGAAAGGAGGGAGTTTAAGCAGGCAGTAGAAAATTTTTCTAATAAAGAATAGATGCTAAAGTAGAGATTGAGAAATACAAAAATGTAGGAAAGGAAACGTGAAGAGGAAAAAAATGGTATTAGTGAAACTGAAGAAATGGGTGCATAGGAGGGACGTGATAGCAAGGGAGAGGTTGTTATATCGAAGCCAGGAGAGAACAGAGGATGATTTGACATGGTTAGAAAGGAAAACGCAGTATAAGTTAAGGAAAATAGTGGAAGAAGAAAGAAGTAAGGGAAAAAGAACGTGATTTAAGTATGGCAGAATACAGCTGGACGGAATATGTTGGAATTGGGATAAAGATTGGCAAGAGATAGTAAGAAATGAGGTGCCGGGAAACTAGGAGAGAAAGGAACGGGAGATAGGAACATAATAAATAGTAAGTAACAAAAAAAGAGGATAAACAAACGTAGGGAAGAATAAAGGATATATTACTGGAATATAGCAGGATTTGTGAAAAAGTATACGATGTTTATGAGAATTTTGACACAGTGGGATGTAGTAGTAATGATGGAAACGTGGCAAGATGAAAAAGGATGGGAAAGAGTAAGAGGAAGGTTATCAAAAGGTTACAATTAGCAAGTTAAAAATGCAAAAAGAAAGAATAAAGCAGGCAAAGCAGTAGGAAAAATGGTATTGGTAGTGAGGAACAAATGTATAACAGAGAAAGATACGAAAGAGATAAAAGAAAAAAAGAAGGATTAATGCTAGCCGAGGTAAAGATGGGAGAAGAGGAATGAAAGATAGTGAGAGGTTGTTTGAACGGTGAAATGCAGGAGAAAGCAGAAAAGATTAAAGAAATGATTGAAGCAAATAAAAAGAGATTAGCCTGATACTAGGTGGGGATTTCAATGCTAGAACAGGAGGTAGAGGAGGAAGGGAATGGGGAAGGGAGAGCATGAAAAACTAAAGATAAGGTACTGAATGGAGAGGGAAAGAGATTGTTCTAAAGTTTAGAGGAGTTGGGATGGTTTTTCTTGAATGGAAATATAGAAGGAGATAAAGAAGGAGAATATACACGCTCAGGAGGAGAACGGGAACGGCAATTGATTAGGTGATAGTAGGTGATGATGCTAGAGAGATGGTCAAGAAACCAGAGTAAGGAGATTATATTGATTCAGATCACTTTACCTTAATAGTGGCATTAGAGGGAGAAAAGTGATAGCAATATGGACAAAAAGATAGCAAAGGTAGAAAGAGCAAGAAGAGGACATTGGTCAATAAAAGGAAAATAACAATTTAGAGAAAAGGTCAGAAATATCAAAATAGAAGAGGGGAATATGGACAAGGAGATGGAAAAAATGATAGGAGAAATAAAAAAGGATTACCGTGCAAAACCAAAAAAGAAGTTAGTACAGAAGGGAATATAAGTGGATGGGATGAGGATTGTTAAGAGAAAAAGAAGAAGGTCAGAAAGGAATTATGAAAAAGGAGAAAAAAAACAAGTAGTAGAGAAGAATATAGGAGAAACAAGAAGAAGTATACAGAGTTGTGTGATCAAAAGGAAGAGGAAGAGACAGAAGGCTTGAGGAAGAGGTGGAGAAGGCAAAGACTAGGATAGGCTAGGATATTGAAATAATAGAATGGAAAAAAAAATTATGGATTTGCTAGGAGGAGTAGAGTGGAAAGTTAGGAAAGGAGGAAAATATGGTAGAGAAAAAGATGAGGAGGACATAACAAAGGAAGAAATTGTCAAGGTGTAGAGAATAATGAAAGATGAAAAGGCACTTGGCATAGATGAGTTTCCAACTGAATTCTGGATATATAAGGAGACGGAATTAAAGGAATGGGCATAGATAACGTGTAATAGGGTAGTGAGAGGAGAGGGGTGACCAGAGTCATGGAAAGAAAAAGTAATGGTACCCATAGTAAAGAAAAGCAAAGGGGAGGAGATTGAAGATTATAGGGGTGTGACGCTAATAACAACATTATATAAAATATATTCACTGTTTTGTCGAAGAGATTAAAGAAAAAAGTTAAGGTAGAAAAGATAGTGCCATCGAATGAGACAGGGTTTAGAAAAGAAATGGGGTTGATGGACTTGAAGGCAGCGTGCGTCTCCTTGGACAGAGTTGAGATAAAAAATTTATGGTGAAGAAGGGTAAACGAAAGTGCTTCATAAAAAGAGTATCGGAAATATTCAGAGACAGAAAGCAGGGTAAATGTAGGAGAGTAAGTA
The DNA here is from genome assembly GCF_010883055.1 of Belonocnema kinseyi. NCBI lineage: Eukaryota > Metazoa > Arthropoda > Insecta > Hymenoptera > Cynipidae > Belonocnema > Belonocnema kinseyi. The sequence continues at coordinate 130,635,479 of NC_046661.1, forward strand.
GGAGATAGTTTCTAGTTAGTCAGAGGGGTCAGGCACGGTTGTTCTCTAAGCAAAATTTTATTTAATATATTGATCTCAGACCTGAAAGAAGAAATTAAGAGAAAGGGATGGGGAAGAGTTAGGATGGAAGCGGAAAAGATATATACGCTAGCATACGCGGACGATATAGTTTTGAAAGACAAAGATTATGAGGTTTAAAAAAGGAGGGGGGAAAGAAAGAATGGACTGGAAAATAAAAGGGACTAAAGTTAGAAAACGTTAAGGAATTTAAATATTGGGTATATACCTTGCAAACGAATAGACATCATAGAGCTCATGTAGGGGATAGGATAAAAAAAAAGCAGCAGAGATAATGAAGCAGGTATGGGGAATAGAGGAAAAAAGGTTTAAGAAAGAATGGAGAAGGAAAATGATGTTATTTGATACGCTGGAATGGCCGGAATTAGGTTATGGAGCGGAGATATGAAGATCGAAGGAAAAGAAAGAAATTGAGAGTTTACAAGAAAGTTATTTAAGGTCGGTGCTAAAGGTGGACAAGAGAATACCGGGATATATGATCATAGAAGAAGCCAAAAAGGATAAATTAAGTACTAAATCAGGCAAGAGGGCATGGCAATTTAAGACGACGTTAGGTGAGGGAAAGAAAGGGGCGTTACCGAAAATGTTTTTGAAGGAGGTAGAAAAAAGGAGAGGGAGAGCGATAAAACTCACAAGATGGGAAGAAAAAAGGAGAGAGTTTTTTAGTGAACAAGACATAGGAGAGGGGAATGGAGTCAGCTATGTAGAATAAGATGATATAAAAGAAAGGTGTACCAAAATATTTAAAGAAGGGATGGGATGAGAGAAGATGAACCAGAATAGCAAGATTTAGATTAGGAAACGTGGTAAGGGAGATAATGTATTGGAAAAAGGAAGAAAATGTGAATGGGAGGAGAAAACATGGGAGCATGTATGGGAAGGATGTAGAAGAAAAATGAAAGATAAGAGAAGTTGGTAGGAGAATGTGGTAAAGATGCTAAGAGTGGATGGATTGGGGGAAGAATGGATGAAGGGGTTAGAGAAGGCTGGTGAGGCGAATGAGAAAGAATGAAATTAGAAAAATGGCAAAGTGAAAGTGAAGGAAAAAAGAAACGTTAGTCGCCGAGATTAGAAGCATAAAAATTTGTAAGTAGTTATTATTATGTATTAGTATACGTAGATTAAGATGCGCTCAGTCTCACTCGCGTGCTTCGATCGCTCGATCACTTTTCCAACAGTAAAATTGCGCTAGATTAATTAATGAAAGTTTCAACCAAAGAGTTTAATTCTCAAAAACATCATTGAATTTATTTTTAATTTGAATTTCTTACGAAAAAGTTTCATTTTCAAACTTAGAATACTAATTTTTAACAAACAAAAAAAATCATGAAAAAATACAGGAATTTTCATACAAAAAACATATATTTTCAACCAAAATTGGAAAAGTTCGATTTTCAACAACATTTTTTTTTATCAGAACAATCAAGTTTTCAACCAAAGAGATGAAGTTACAACCAGAATGATGATATATTTACAACAACAAAAAAACATAAAGAAAAGATTTCTACAAAACAGTTAAATTTTCTAAGGGAGAGTTGAATTTTCAACAAAGAAAGTAGACTTTCTAAAAAATCATTAAATTTGTAACCAAACAGTTGAATTTGTAAACCCAAGCGATCGATTTTCTACCAAAAGATGAATTTTCAACAAAATACGGGAAGTTTCATATAAAAAAGATAGATTTTTAACTAATGAGGAAAAGCTAAATTTTCAAGAAAAAACTAATTAACAACATTTTTTTATTAAAATCGTTCAATTTTCCACAAAAACACGAATTCTCGACAAGAAATATATTTGTTGATATTTCAACCAACAAAAACGAATTAACAACAAAATAATTAATTTTTCAGAAAAATAGTATTTTTAATTGACTTTGAAATAAAAAAAATTAATTAATTTTCAACTAAAAAGAATTTTTAATCAAAGATTTGAATTTTCAACAAAATAGTAGAACTTTCAATCTAATGGTTAAATTTTTAACCAACGACGATGAATCTTCTACTAACAAAACACAATTTCTAAAAAAAAAACTGGCGAAATTTAGACCCAAAAATATAATTTTCTACAAAATGAAAAATTTGTCAGTTTTTGATGTAGGAAAATCATGAAACAAAAGTTAAAGTAGTAAAAGCTGCTAAATTCCTTGTAGAAGCTTCAACCCTAAATAGGTTTCTATTAATATTATTTATTTTCTTCTTATATTTCAAAAAAATATAATTTTTATTCAAGAAGTTTCTGCAAAACCGTTAAATTGTTAAAATTGTCAATTAACGAAATAAGTTTTCCATAGAATAATTAAATTTCCAGTAGAATAACAAACCATTTGTAAATTAGATCTTCAAATTTGCCTTTACTTTTTTTCCTTAGGAGGCTTGTAATGAGAATGTGTTCGTTAAAGCCGAATGATCTTTGATAAAAGAGAATTACCAATCACCTAATTTTAGCTGTCGATGGTTTCACCTTTAATTTTTTGCGACATTGTTTCAATTATGTTAAATTTTATTTTCTTTATTTTAAAAAATAGGGAAAAAATAAGAAGAAAACGTGAATAGGAGACTGACTGTGTCACCTGAAATGGCCTTAATTAAAGTCACATACAATTTTTTTACCGAATTCTTCTTAGTAAAACCTTTTTTCGTGTTTGTTAGATTATTTACATTTTAGAAATACCTGGCATTTTTCAAGTCTGAAAACTATTTGCTACTCTAGGAGCGAACAGACGATAAAATGGAGTATGGTAATGCAGTTTATTGTTCGATTGAGTTACTGTTCCCTGGGGTACTTCGGAAGAAGTTTTTAACTACTGTAACTGAAAACACATTTAAAGGCATTTCTTTGTCTATGAAAGCTTAAGAACCAAGCTAATATTTTATGTTTTTTACACTATAGGATACGTATGTAATGTTTTGTAATTTTTATTACAGTACTCATGCGCAGGTTCTACAAGCTTACATGTGAAATAATAATGATCACTCACGTTTTTAAATTCTCTATCGTTTCATTTTTGGATTTCAAACTTTACAGAAATATAAACACGCGCGTTACGAAAGCAATTTTTTTACAAAATTTCTAAATTAAAATATTCATTTAATATATATTATACAATATGCCAGTACAATATACAATTAAACCATCGTCTTTTTGTTAGAAATGCCAGTTTTTGACCAAAATAAAAAAATACCCTATGACTTTTCAAAATTGTAAGTTTAATTATTAGAGTTAAATTATTTTCAGGGCGTGAAATTTGGAGGATCGGCTTTTTTAAAACTGCAATATCTCTGAGACTGACTGATTCTCTTTATTTTTATATGGGTAAAAGATAATTTATGAATGTTTAGAGCTAAATAAAAAACAAACCAATTTTTTTCATCAAATTAAAAATAAGGTCGACTAATATTTTATTTTGATGCTTTCTTCTTTCGCGTCCCTATGATTTAAATTTAATAGCGGTATTTTTCTTCCTTATCATTTTCTACGTTATTAAAAAAATGTAATAATATATTAACTTTCAATCAGAGAAATGAGTTTTTAACTGATATTATGCATATCCAACCAAAAAACGGAGTCTTAATAGGTTAAACTTGCAACAACATAGTGGAATTTCTTTTAATAAATAAATTTGCAACTAAGAAGATTACATTTTTACCATAAGTAATATAAGTAATGTAAAATAAAAAAAAATTTATTCTAAAACAGACCAATTTCCAACAAAAAATATGAATTTTCAATTAAAAAGATACGTTTTTAACCAGATGGACAGCCGATAAGATCAAATAGAAGAACATTAATTTAAAAAAAAAAATCCAGTATTATAAATAAAACTATTCTAGAATTTTTTCTAGTCACAGATTTATCATGTGCTGCTTAAAAGCGTTTTTCGAATAAATACAATTCAGCCTTACGAAGTGACCTGCAAAAACTACTGAAAGTAGACCGAGATAACTTTAATTCACTCTTTATTTAATGCAGCTGTCCTCCCAATCCTTTCCTTTCTCCAATAAAATACCAACCCACAAAAAATTTATTTTCTACTTTCTGTGGATTTTTCTGGTTTGTAAAGAAAATTTAATATATTAAATAAAGAATCGTATTTCTAACTTTTTAAACCAGTTTACAACTATAATTCACAAAGTTTAAGCCCAGTGTAATCCTATTTCAGAATTTTGCAGCAAAATTAAGTATCCCTTCATATGCAACGCTTGTCCATAAACTTTAGCTTTACGGTCAAAACTTGCATGGATAGAATTTGAAATCACCCTTTATGTTTCAGAGTATTCTAGCGCACCTTCATCGCTAACAAGCATCAAACTTTTGTACTCTTTTTCAATACCTGAAACTTTCCTGACCAACAAATAAAATTAAAATCCATGTCTATTCCCTAAAGACGAATATTATTGACGCATACATATTTAGGAGTTGCATTTTCAACCAAATAATTGAATTTTCAAGAATTTGCGGTTTTTTAACACTACGGAAGTAACATCTAATTTTTTTATTTTTGTTACATTTCTTACAGGCAGACTCTCCATATTTACTTGTAAGATGATAATGCTCACTTAAGTTTTTTTACGCACATGCGAGTTTTTTAACAAACAATTGGAAAATTGCCAAAAAAGGGAGAGGAGGGTTAAAAATATATAACAATAACTCCTTAATTGCACAGCGCTTAAAGCAAAGTTTTAAAATAAACTTCAAAGGGAAAAAGGGAGAACCAATTTTCTAAATGAAAAGCGAAGCGGGCAAACGAGTAGTTCGAGGAGGCGATAAAATTCACTGAAAACTATCAAATTCGCTGCAAACGAAGCCCGATGATATGATTCTTTTCAGTCGATGTTTGCGGAAAGAAACAAATTGGCACCTTCCCTTTTTTTGCAATAAAGTAAAGAAAAATCAAGGTAGGTGCTTTGCATCCACGAAAAAGGGATTTCGTAACACATAAAGACGTTAATTAAGTCTTACCAATATCCCCCTCCCATACGTTCTCTCCCCTACTCATCCTACATTCTACGATTTCCCTAACCCTTACTTTACCACCCACCCACATTTTTTCTCTTCTACTATCCCCTCTCCTCGCTTCCCTACCTAAACACTCCCTTTCCTCTGCTTCCCTTCCACAGTCCATACTTCCTGTCCCCTACTCATCCTAATTTCTAATCGTTTCCGCCACTTCACTCACTGACAATTACTTCTACTCCCCCTCCCTTGTTTGCCCTACTTCTCCTCTACTCATTAGCGTTCACTTTTCCCAGTTCTCTTCCCCTCACATCCTCTACTGCCCCTCACCGTGTTTCCCATTATTTCTGTTTATTTCTCCTACTTTTTCTTCTCCACATTTTCCCTCACTTAACCTAATCCCCTTCTCAACATTTCCCCTTTCTTTCTCTTCTCTAATTTCTCCTTATTCGACCTACTTCCCCTTCCCCATTTTCTATTATTTCCTCTAATTTTCCTCCCCTCAATTTCCCTTGCTTTTCCTACTTCCCCTCTCCTCATTTCCTCTCACTAAAAGGGTAGACTTTTAATCATTTCTTTATGCGGATTTGTGATTTTTTTGTTCATATTTTATTGACAAATTAAAAATTTATAGAAAAACAGTGGACATTTGCATATGATTTTTAGTAGTTTAATTTTCTACAAAAGTGGTTGTTATTTTAATCAAAAATATCAAATATTATTTAAAAAAGTTATTTTCAGCAAAACACTTGAATCTTTAATCTAAGCAGACTAATTTTCCACCAAATAGTTGTATTTTGAATGAAAAAGGATGAATTTTCGACTCAACACATTATTTTTTAACAAAAGAGCTTAATTTTAAACCAGAAAAGATCAATTTTCATTTTTAAATTTTAAACCAAAAATAGAACAGCTACATTTTTAGATATGAAAAATTAATTTTAAACCAAAAAGAAATCGAACTCATAAGAAAAGAGTTAAATTTTCAAATAAAAAGTATAATTTTTAAACAAATAGATAAAATGTTCCACGTAGATAGTTGTTGAAAATCGTGGATTTTTCAATGAAAAAGTAACTCATTTTTATGACAAATTTATTATGTAGGCTCCTTCGACGCCTATGACGTGAGTCTGAAGCTCTACTTTGTACTCCCTAGGGCGTAAAAAGTGACGTCAAAGGTGAATTAGGAAAATGTTACATCTATGAGCTCGCATTTTACAATAATCAGCCCAATCACCGTAAGAACTGCAATGTAAGGAAATTTAGATTGCAGATGATAATTAAAACTTGCGGCATTTTATGGAAAGTTACCATATATAATTGATCAAATCACCGCAAATGGAAAAAATATCTGAAAATTCATAGAAATTCTTAAATTGAATTTTGGGTGATTTATCTACAGTTTCTATTATTTACCTTTTATATTACTATAAATTACCAAAAAATTTCCGGAAATTTATAATAATGTTTAAAATTGAATTTTAGGTAATTTATGGTAAGTTATCATATTTACCTGTAAACTTTCCATAAATGACCGGAAATTTCCAGCAACGTTTGGAAATTTATAGACATTTTTAAAATAAATTTTAGGCAATTTATGGTGAGTTACCACAAATTACCTGTAATATTACCATAAATTACCAACAAATTTTGTAAATGTTTAAATTTCAATTTTGGATAATTTATAGTAAGTTACCATATTTAACTGTAAAATTACTATAAAGACTCGAAAATTTATAGACATTTTTTTATTGAATTTTTAGCAATTTATGGTAAGTTACCATGAATTACCAAAAAAAGTTCCACACATTTATCAAAAAAGTCTTTAAAATTAAATTTTGGGTAATTTATGGTATTTTACTATAATTACCTATAAAGTTACCATAAATAACCGGAAATTTCAATAAATTTCTAGAACTTAAGACATTTTTAAATACTTTGAAAAATTTATGGTAAATCACCATAGATTAACTCCAATGTCACCATAAATTACCAAGAAATTTAATAAATTTTCGGAAATTTATAACAAAAGTTTGTAACTCAATTTTGGGTAATTTATGGTAAGTTACCATATTTACCTCAAATTACGATAAATGAGCAAAAATTTAAATAAATTTCTGGAAATTTATAGACATTTGTAAATTGATTTTTGGGAAATTTCTGGTAAATTATCATATTTACCTATAAAATTACTATTAATTACCAAAAATTTCCATAAATTTTGGAAAATTGATAGAAATGTTTTATTTGAATGTTTGGCAATTTATGATAAGTTACCATAAATTTAAAAAATATGAATTTCCGAAAATTTGTAAAATTTTTGAACATGGGAGAGTTTATTTATCGAAAAAGAAAATAATTACAAACAGTTGAATTTCACCAAGAAAGACGAATTTTCCATAAAATTTTTGAATTTTTAACAAAAACAGAATAATTTACCACCAAGTATTTCCGTCTTATACTAAAAAGGATGAATTTTTAACAAAATACATGAATTTCAAACCAGAAAAGATTAATTTTAAATTAAAAATCAAAAATTTGAAACCAAAAATGTTAGTTTTACATTTTGAGAGCAGAGAATTATTTCTCAACACACACAAACATTTAAAGAAAAATTTCCAATTTAAAAACAAATAAAGCCACAATATCATTTCCAATTCTCTAAATTAAAAAATCAATCAATCAACTTTAAAATGTTTTAAATGACATAATTTTAAGGAATTTTCAGCAAGAAACAATAAAATTGCAAAAGTGGAATTTTTTAAATAAACATTTCTTGAATTAGAAGTTTACTTATTTTTATTTTAAATAGTTTAAACATCCTTGAAAAGCTTCAAAATTTTATTTTAAAATCTTCAGAAACATAGAAGTTGTTTTAAGTTTGTTCAAATTTGAAATTATTTTTGAAATTATTTCTGAACCTCTAAATATCTTTTTAAATTAATTGAATTTATTCTACAATTTTCAGGAAATCCTACAAATTAAAAAAAATTTCCTTTCATTTTGATTTATAAATAACAATTACACATTTATTATTTAAAGAAAAAATTTTAGTAATTGTGAAAGGCTTTAAAAGAATTAAAACATTTTTTTACGATTCCTGGAACAAGTAAATATATTTTTTCCTTTTGAAAAATTGTTTTTAGAGAATATTTAAAAAAGGTTTAAAAGATTTACATAATTGTTAAAAAGCAATCTGAAATATTTTAAGGAAATTTTTTTTAATTTACATAATAATTATGAATCTTTTCAAAACTCCTAAATATTTCTTAAAATCAATTACATTTTTTGTACAGAAAATAAGTATTTATTTCGTATTTATACACAAAAATTCAACCATAATTTCACTTATAAATTAAACATTTTACAAATACAACAATTAAAATTGTAACATTTAAAGTCTAAAAGGGCTTCGAAATTTTAACGACTCCAAGCATTTTTTAATTGAATGGGTCAGAAACTGAATATTTTAGACTGAAATAATATTTTAAACTTAATAAGATCCTGTGGTTATGAATATATTATTATAAAGTTATTTCTAAATTATAAATAGTTTATAAAGTTTTATGACTAAGACTTTCAAACTGAAGCCGTTTAGTTTTTAACGTTAAAATCTGGAAATTCTTCGATTTTAAACTGACTTAAAATCGTTCTGTCAAATCAATTATCGTTCACTTGTTAATACTTAGAGTACAAATTTATTTGAAACAAATTTTATTGATGTATCGAAAAAATGGTTTTTATCAAAACATTTCCACTTCAAACACTTTTAATTTTTCGAGTTTTCAAGAGAACATTTTTAAACTGTTTAAATTTAAAATGTAAGCTTAAAAATACTAATCTAAAATGGAAAATTTTTCAAGTAAAAGATTTGTTACTTCCGCATTATAAACTGAATAATAGCCCATTTGAACAAGATAACAATTTAACTAATTATTTAAAAAATTGTTGCAATCGAACTTGGGCAGATTTTTCTTCTAAAAATATGTAAGATCTCAGTGGGCACAAAATTTGGCGACGTTTTGACGACATCGTTACGACATCTTTACGACAACTTGACGACATCCTATGTCCATGTCGTTAAGGTGTCTTTACGATGTCGTAAGTAAGTCGCATGATCTGACGATGTCTTTACGATATTGTAAAGACACCGAAACGACATGGACATAGGATGTCGTAAAGTTGTCGTAAAGATGTCGTAACAATGTCGTAAAGACGTCGCCAAATCTTGTGCCCACTGAGATTCCCGGTAAAAAAAATACACTGTAATTTGATGGTTTTTAACCTTGATCTCATCTAAAATTAAACCCTAGTAATTTTAGTAATTTTTTGTCTGTCGAGAGATGACCACTTCAACTTAAAATTCCGGAACTCATTACCTTAAAACATCAAATTGATTACTTGAAATGATCCCCGGTGATTTAGGAAATTCAGAGTCGAATTCCTCAAAGCCACCGGAAGGGTGGTTGGGATTAATGATAGAGGTCAAGGTCAAATTTAGATTCCTCTTTGCAATCAACGCTATTTTCTTTTTCCTTTTTTCATTTTCAACATTGTAGCTTTCTACACTTCAACTCACAGGCAACGCTGGTTATAAAATTTAACATACGAAACTCTGTTAAAAGGATCTTATATCCTGCGTCGTAAAATTTAATGTGACATCCTATCCGGGCGCGAAACGTCGAGATGCGATGATATAGCTGCTTTATATTCTCGACAAAACTATGAATATCTCACTTTGAATTTTACTTGAATTGCACAATTTTCACCTGGTAGTAAAAAAAATCGGAACAGGTTAAACACAAGTGAAAACTGAAAATTACTTCGAGTAAAAATTCCATTTTCGCGAAGTCGTAGAAGTGAAATGGTGTGTCGAAATTAAAACTAAATTAAATTATTGCATTTAAATTTTCGTCGGAAATTATCTACAACGCTAGCGTCAAAGGTCTTAAAAATTACTGATAACTTTGAAACATGATAACTCAGTCGGAAAAAGCTTTTTATAAACAATTATTTTTTATAAACAATTATTACAGACAAATCCTTGACAGTGGTGCTTATCTGTTAAAAAAATTATTCCTATCATCTCAGAATAATCTTAAAATAATTAGAATGATAAAAAAATAACGTTCAACAAATAATTTTGGTTTGTGATTAGATTTTTTCTAATAAAAGATCTTCATCGCCCTGCTGGGAATCGAACCACAGAAGTGCTGATTTCCGGTAGAGTACTTGTCCCTTAAGCTACTAAAAAGATCGAAAGAAGAATCTTTTTTCAGAAATACACAAATTATTATACCAGGTGCTATGTATTCAAAATTTGCAAGGAATCTACATTATCATCAAAAGATAACAGAAATTCTTAAAGTCTTTTCAGACTATATAGAGCTGCGAATTAAAATTTTTTTCAATCAACTTTTTCCTGAAAAAAGATCTTCCCCCTCGTTTCATTGTATTCGAAAAAATCTTTCGATCTTTCTAGTAGCTTAAGGGAAAAGCACCCAACCGGCAATCCGAAGTTTAGTGTTTCGACTCCCAGCGGAGCGAAGGAGAAGGTCTTTTTTCAGAAAAAAAATTAGTAAAAAAAATAGTTTGATTCATAGTTCCATCTAGCCTGAAGAGACGTTAAGAATTTCTGTTATTTTCTAATGATGAAAATGATTCCTTGGAAATTTTGAATACGCAATACCTGGCAAAATAATGCTTGTATTTCTGAAAAAAGGATTCTTCTTTCGATCTCTTTAGTAGCTTAAGGGGAAAGCACCTGACCGACAATCGGAAGTTCTGTGGTGCGATTCCCCTGGAGCGAAAGAGAGCAGCTTTATTTCAGAAAAAAATTTAATTTTTTAAAAATTTTCATTCATAGCTCCATCTAGTCGGAAAAGACGTTAAGACTTTCTGTAATTGTCACAAGATAATACAGATTCCTCGAAATAATTTCTTGGTAAAAAAAAATTTCTTTTTAATGGCTTATATCGAATTATCATCCAGTATTATTGTTGTATCTAACTACTATAATAATTGAATTAACAATTGTAATAAAAAACATTAGATAAATGCGCAACGATAACTGTGTTCTGTATAAAGAGATTATTTTTTCTATCTAAACGTTCGAAATAAGTAGATAGTGAAGCTTAAATAAATAACCCAGTGGGCACAAAATTTAGGGACGTCTTTACGACATAGTTACGATATCTTTACGACAATTTTACGACATCCTATGTCCATGTCGTTAAGGTGTATTTACGATATCGTAAATAAGTCGTATGATCGGACGATGTCTTTACGATATCACAAAGAAATCGAAACGACATGGACTTAGGATTTCGTAACGATGTCGTAAAAATGTCGTAACCATGTCGTAAAGACGTCGCCAAATTTTGTGCCGATTGGGAAATGAGGGAACAATATATAATCGTCACTAATCATAACAAACACTATTACCTAATTTCCAAAATAACCGGTGTTTCGTGAGAAAAAATGTTTTTGCATACGTTTTATCACTTCGGAAATCAATATTCTTATTTATTGTATCATCTAATGATTAAATAATTTTTTCAGCAAGGAAAATTCAAAAATAGGTGTTTTTTATAATAGAGAGATTTTTCTTTTTCTACAAATAAAAAGAAAAATGAATTTCAACCATATAATTGAATCTTCTACGAAAATATTTTAATTTTCTATCCCAAATACACGAATTTGACAAAAATATTAAATTTTCAAACGAAAAAATAAAATTTTCTACTAAAATTACGAATCTTTAACCAAATACCTGATTTTTCAATAAAATAGTTCAAGTTTCAGCCATGTAATTACATTTTTAATTAGAAAATATGAATTTTCAATTAAATATCTAAACTTTCACCAAATAAGATTAATTTTTCTACTAAATTAGTTGAAAAAAGAGCTTGTTTTAACAAAAAAGATCAATTTTAAAACGAAAAAGCGGAATTTTAAACCAGAAAAGAAAGAAATTCTTTAAATTGTTAAATTTAAAAAAAGACGAACTGCCTAAAAAACAGTTGAATTTTCAAACCAAAATGATGATTTTTCAAAAAATTTACTTCTCAAATAAATATTTGAATTTTCAAGGAAATACGTAAATTTTCAGCCACATTCTTGATTTTTCCTACCAAGAATATTAATTTTCAACAAAAAACTTATTTTTCAACCAAATATGTAAATTTTCTCCCAAAATAATTTTATTTTCTACTGTCCCCTGCCCCCAATGAATTTAAAAAAAAAGTTCAATTTTAAAACGAAAAATTAATTTTCAATTAAAATTATGAATTTTCAAAGAAGCAACATTTATGACTGAGAAAGTATTAGAATTGGCCAAAATTTGGCACTATAGTTAACCAGTCATTTTTGATAAAAATTCTAAAAGTAAGCGCATTTTGAAAATGGTTGAAACCACTTTTTTCTTATTTTGAAAATTCCATGTACTGATATTTATAGTATTAAAAAGGAAAAACAAATCATCCTAATGACTTTTTTCGATAAAAAAAATCTCAGAGTTATAGCATTTTCAAAATTTTTAATATCGACCGAAAATTAAAATTTTAAGTCAAACAACAAACGATATGAAAAAAGGTCTAGAGAAGAAAAACGTTGCTTTTTGTAAGCCCCATAAGATTATACTAACAAATTTTTGGATTTTCTTGGAAAATCGAAATTTCAAATTTAGATTTAGTTAAAAATCACTTCTTGATAGGACGCGTACTTTTTGTTTTATTCGTGGAAAATGACATTTAAAATAAAAAATATAAAAAATTTGTGAAAAAGCGAGAAAAGTTATGAAAAAAAAATCTCCCCGCCACGCAGGCACAGTCTCATCGCGCGCTTTGGGGCGCGACTGTTGGTTCTCGTGCTTCGCGCTCGATAATGTATTCAGCTCGCGCTACGCGCTCGATCTTTCTGCATAGACCTTTTAAAACTAAAGGTGAAAGTATCGACAAAAACAATTTGGTAATTGTGAATTCTCTTTTGTTAAAGCTCCTTTGGCATTAACGAACACATTCTTATCACGTATCTCGTGCTTCGAACTCGAGTTTATCCCTGAAATTTAAATCATTCTCATAAATGTAAATTATGATAAATGCTGCCTTAGTTTCACGTGGAAGGGTAGTTTTTTGGGCAAATTATTATGAGGGGGAAATTTTCAAGTGTCAAATATTAAATTTAGAGGTTTAAATTATATTCACATTGCTCAAAGTGGGTTTTCCACTTTTAAAACGTTTTTGATCACGAGGGGTAGGTGTGTACGACTTAGGGGCAGTTTTCTGGAAAACGTAATAAATATCATCAGAGAGAAAAAAAAACGAAAAAAAATCTCTCCTAATCGTTCATCGTGGCGCGCCGCCACCCTTTTCTCGGAAGTTTAAAGAGCCACAAAAAGTTTTTTAGCATAAAATTATCAAAAAAATATGGCGTATTCCATTTTTCAATTTTCCTTGGTGGCGGCGCTAAGTAGACGGACCTAGCTGAATCCTCATCCAAATTAGAACAATTGTAAACCGAATTGTTGAACTTTCAACAAAAAGAAAATAAGATTTTGGTACCAAAAGAGATAAAATTTAAAACGAAAAAGCCGAAGTTTGAACCAAGAAAGAAAAAAATGGTGTAGAATTATTTGAATTTTCAAACCAAAAGACAGATTTTCTTCAACATAGGAAAATTTTTAAACCCAAAATGATGGGTTTTGTGGGCATTGGCGGCGCGGCGCACAGTGGGAGGAAATGCACTTTTTTTGTTCAAAAATGTCCAGAGCCATCAATTTTGGTCTGATTTTTAATTTTTTTTTAAATTAAAGTTCATTAGATTCTGAAGAGCCTGCAGCTCTGAACTTTTGTCTCTTCTACTTGTTTATTAATAATTTTTTCACTCAAAGTATGGCAAAACTGAAATTTTTTACATAACAATTTTTTACGCTTTAATAACTGATTAGATAAACTTTATATTGTCTTAATTAAGTGTTTAGTGACTCATAGAATACAAATAATTTTCTCATTAGTCCATTTATGTGTTATAAACAAATTTTATTAACAAATTAGCAAATAGTCTTATTATCGGTAAAAAAAATTTCTGTTTACTAAAAGTCCTTCATATTAATGTAGGAATGATATATAATTACGAGAATAATTTAAAAGTTTATAATAACCATTGTTATAAACAATTCTTATGGCAGAATATTAAAATTTCAGATTTTATCAAATTATAATTTTCGTCAATCGCCAGAACGACTTCATGTATTTCTTAAAATAATAAAATTTAATAATATTTGATAAAATATAACAATTTAAATTTTTATAAACAAAGTAAATAAACAATTTCAAAATTTTGGCCCTTTGGCATAGAGATTTTTTTGTTTTTGCACCGGAAATGTTTTAAGCTATTGGATGAATGACTGCTAGTCACAAAAATGTTAGAAAAGTTAACAATAAAAATTGTGGTAAATAATTCTCGGGATAAAATATTCAAATTTAAGGTTTTATCAAATTTTAATTTTCTTCAATCGCTAGAAGGGCTACTAAGTTTATAAAGATTTAAGTTGTTATATTTTACTAAATATTATAAAAGATACATTTTTCAGGAATATCAGTAGCTATTCTAGCGATTAAAGAAATTAAAAATTAAAATCTATTTAAGTTTAATTTAAAAAAAAATTTAATCGGACCCAAATTGAAGGCTCCCACTGTGCGGCAGTTCTTCATTTGATACAAAGTTGACTTTTTCGATCCAATTAACTATAAGTAACTGTCTTCTAAATTTTTAAGACTATTTAGATGAAATTAAACAATTTATTATTGTAAACAACAATTGCTGAAACAAATTTTGGTCATTTTATGTATTTATAAATAAAATACCGATTTTGTCACGGAATGAACACATTTATTTTTTATTTTTTAGAGTGCTATAAAGAATTACTATTTTGATTTTTATTGAAAATGTAGTAAACAAGTTTTTCTCGGTTAATTCATTTGTGCCATAAATGCCATAAATTGATAAAAAGTGGATCGTTATCGAACTATAAAAAAAGTTTAAAAAATCTGTTATTAAAAGTTAATCACACAAAAAAAAACAAGTTTAAATGCTGAAAAATAGCCAATTAATGCATTTGTTGATTAGGTTTAGTTAAACAATTATCAAATGTTATCGATTCATAGGAAAAAACCATTGCTTAATAACTGGCTGTTCATTACGTGTCAAAAGCGGTATTTTATTTATAAATACATGAAATGTTGAAAATTTGTTTGAAAAATTGTTCCTTACAATAATAAATTGTTTAATGTCATCTGAATGCCCTAACAAATTTAGAAGTTAGTTATTTACAATTAATTGCATCGAAAAGATCAAGTTTGTACCTCCAGAAATAGCCAAATAGTGCATTTGTTAATTAAGGTAGTATAAAAAATTATTAATTTTTATGTTGTTGTCAAATATTATACTTAGGTTTTATTTCCAAGTAATATTTAATCGATTCCATAGAATTGAATCGATTTATTTATTACATTTATTCCATCAAAAATACCTGATATGGATATTTGTTCATAAAAATTGTTTTTAAAATAACAATTCATTTATTCACTTTTATTAATTCAACTGGAAAATTCTTTTTCCTCATAAATTGTTTAAATTTAGTACGAATTAAGTGATGAATCAAGGCTAATCCTTACGAAACCTTTTTCATCTACTTATTTGTTTATAACAAAATCAATAAATTATTAAAAATTTGAATTGCTATTGGACATCTTTTTTGGATAGTTGCTTTCATTTTTCTAGCTATTTCTGTTTTAATCTAAGCATTTTTTTCAAACCGGTATACTTCAAAAGTCAAGGTGTTTTTCATTTTTTTTTTATAAAAAAAAATAAATAAATAAAAGACGTTTTTGGAAATTTTATTCAAAATTCTCAATATTAGCTGAATCGAGTTGGAACTCAACATTTCTCTTCCCAATTAGCCATAAAATACGAATAAAATTTTAGAATTCTTCTCACAGAATAGAGTTAAAAAGTTGAGATTTAAAAAAAAATTCCACTTTTCGTCTAATTCTGAATAACAGGGAGGTAATATTTCAATCATTTTAACAAGAATGGTTGTTTAAACAATTAATAATTTATTATATTCCATTTTAGGTAGGCTAGAAAGAGGCCGTTTTTCTGAAATTTCTGACTTTTTGTCCCAGTTTCAATTGGAGTACAGTAATAATTAATTCAAGTTAACAAACATAATTGTTTAAACGGTTTATTATAATTTTTAATAATATCCTCTTTCCTTAATGGTAGAATATTTCGGTTTTTATCTTAAACTTTTTACTGATTGTCTATTTTTCATAAGGAGTAACAAAATAATTAAATAAATTTAAAAAAGTAATTTTCTAAACAAATTAATCTTGTTTATGACTATCTTAATCCACACCAATGCTTAATAGTTGCGGGTTTTTTTCTGGAATTTTAACATTTCTGCCCTTTTTTCAGTTCGTGATCTAATAATTAGTGAAAGTCAATAAAAAAAGTTATTTAAACAATTTAATATTGTTTATAACTATTTAATATTGTTCACAACTATTTTATATTGTTTATAACTATCTTTAATTAGATAATTATTAGAAATTTGCAGTTGTTTCTAAAATCTTTGACTTTGCTTCGTCTTTTTCATATGGTATTGTCGTTTTAAGTGAATTATTTTCGCTCTTTTCCAAATATTAAAAAAAATTTATTTAAACAAAAAAGCTCTCTTAGACAAGAGACAAAAACACAAAATGGAATAATTAGGAGTAGATAGAATGACTAGGTCTTTAAATTACTTGCAAAAGTTTTATTTTGAATTACAAGAAGCTTATTGCATAGCCTAAAAGGAAATTATGGAATTGAACATATTTTGTTATTAGTCCCACCACCTCCTATTGAAATATATTTACGAAAAAGAAAGAGATTTTTTAAAATATTTTTATTTCTTATGTTTATTTATTATTTGTTTATAACTAACAAGAAAAAGCAAATTTAAACAATTCAGAATAACCCAAACTTTTTGGCACTTATTTAGGAGAAGATAGTTATAAACAATATTAAATTGTTTAAACAAATTTTTTGTTAACTTTCATTAATTATTACCCCACAAAAGTGAAAAAAATAGAATCGTAAAAATTTTCGAAAAAAACTGCAACTATCATGCATTGATATAGATGAAGGTAGTAATAAACAACAATAATTTGTTTAAAGAATTATTTTTGCTAACTGTAATTAGTTATTTATTCACTTTTAATGAAAAATAGTTAAAAATCTCAGAAAAAAACTCATAAGAAAAAACAGCATCTTTCTAGCATTTTTTTAATGAAATACTATTAATAATAATAAATTATTTAAACCATTTATTTTCTTGACTATAATTAATTATTTAACTTAATTTAATTAAAAATTGGGCTAAACGTGTTAAACTTATTAGGGCTTGCAGCACCTCTAAAAAAAGTTTGGCTTTAATTTTTCTTTTCTTTTTCGTATTTGCCTCGTGGGCAAAACAATCAGGAAATTCTGCTTTTCCTTTTGTTTAGATACTTGCGAATTGCACTGCAACGATTTTTACGTTTTTTTATTTTATTCCCTTCCATTTTACAGTTTTCATCTGAAAAGCAGAGGAAAAAAAATCGCTTTATTCGCTCTTCGCATTTTTATGAAACAGCTGACACCCATTTCTGCAACTGTGGTTATGGATAATTAAATTTTATTCTTCCGGGTCTCGTTATGGTAAAAACAATTAAGATCCGTCCCGACGATTAATTTCTGCTGTTTAATATTTCCCAGCTGTAACTTGTGCAAAAGGTGTCGAGAAACGACCATAAAAAATGTAGAAATATTAATATTTAAACAAATTTATTTCCTCTGGTTCGTTTTAAATTTTCTCAAGTTTTGTCAATCGCAATTAACAAATGATTAATTATAAAATTTATTTCTAAAAGAGAAACTATAAATTGCAAATTCTTTTTTAATGATAATTGCAAAAATACGATAAATTATCCTATTTGATTTAAAAAATTATTTCTGAAAGTTACAAAATGTAGATTTCTTAAGATTTTGAAATGATACTTTAAAAGCTTTTAAAGCATTTTGAAGGTTTTAAGATAACGATCTTGTTTCTTAAGATTCTAAAAATAATTTAAGTCAATTTTTAATAAATAATAATTCAAAGAAAATATTGGAAAATATTACGAATTATTTTCTGGAATTTCGGGAAAAAATGTAGAAGATTTCAATTTTCAAAGCAAAATTGTTTAATTCTGCGAGATTACAACATTTTATAAAACATTTAATTAAGCTTAAAAAATATCAGGAAGTTTTGAAGGAATACAAAAATTATTGTTTTGAAAACAGAATATAGATTTTTGAAGAGTACGATAGAAAAGCTAGAAGCTTTTTAAGTACTCGTATATTAAAAGATTTCCAGAAATTACACAAATTTTCTCAATATTTCTGGACCATTTTTTCACGATTTAAAAACCCCTGAAAGTATCAAAAATATGAAAAAAGAATCTAGATGATTTAAAGGAAATCTATTTAATTTTTCCGGATTTTTTCAACATTTTAGAAAAAATAGTAATAATTTTCAAGATATTTCGAAGTATTTAAAAATTTTCAAAAAAATTCAAACAAAATTTAGATCTTTAAAGAATTAAAAATAAAATGTTAAGGCTTTTTAGGGATTCTAATATGTTTTAAGACAAACACTTTTCTTAAAATTACTGTGAATATTTCACACATGAATCTGGCAGATTTTATTCAATTTTAGGAATATCTCGAGTCGGTTTGAAAGATATTTACCAATTTTCCAAATTTTTAAATATTTTTGAGGAACCTAGAAAACTTATATTTATATAACCGTAAAGCAAATAAACAAAGAGAATTGAAAAATAGTCATTCAAAATTTCTATTTTGTATTAAAAATTATTTTTCCTTCAAATTGTAATTTGTCGAAAATTTTCTTTATTCTGGATTGAAAAATATATTATGTTTGCAAATTAAGCAACTTGTCTCAATAAAGAATGTTCTTAAGATTTATTTAAAAATTTTTGTTGAAATTTTATTATTTTTTTAATATATTTTTTTAAAGGTAACTTAAAAATAAGTAAAAAACTTCCCAAATATTTTTAACATTTTTAAAAAAGAATTTGGAAGATTTTCGGGAATTTTGTTTATTTCGAAGAATCTTTTTAATGTTTCAGAAAAAATTCAAATAATTTCAAAAACATTTAGACATTTAAAATTCTTTTAAATAATTAAGAAATTTCAAGTATTTCGAAAAAATTAAAACCCATTTGTATATTTATGAAATTTTTGAAATAAAGTTCGGAAGTTTTCTAACGATTTAGAAAGGTTTCGAGATAGTAACATTTTCTAAACATTCTTGCAAAAATTCGAAGTTATTCTTTATTTTTTTTTTTAAATTAGGAAAATATATTTTTGAAGTTTGAAAGAATTCCGAAAATTTATAAAACATTTCAAATTTTCTTCCAAGCATCCTAAATATATTTTGAACTGGCAAATATTTCCATCGAAATTTATTAAAATCCTCACAAATTTGTCTAAAATTTTCTTAAATTCTTAGAAATTTTCCATAAACTTTTTTTGAATCATCTGAAATCTTCAAAGAAACTTTTAAATTTTCTCGAGAAAATTTTATTTATAAAACTACATTTTTTGGCAACTGAAAAATCTCGTTTGGTTAAAAATACAAGAATAACGTTGAAAATTTGTCTTTTCAATTTCAAAATTTCATCTGTTTATTAAAATTGCAATTCTTTACTCTTTGGCTAAAGTAAACCCTTTTTTTCTTAAAACTAAAATATTTGTTAGTTTTAATATTAGTTTTAATATTCATATTTTTTGTTAAACATTCAAAAAGTTACTTAAAGATAAACTTGTCTGTTATAATTCTGTAGTTTTCATGTAATAGTTTTAGTTAAAAATTATCAATAATGTAATTGATAAGACGCCTACAATTAATGAATTAAATTGTTTTAATTTTTATAATTTAATCATTTTTAATGTAAAAAAATCACATTTTTTAACAATAGTACAAAATTCAAATCGCAATTATATATTTTAAAATATTGATCAAAAATCGAATTTTCAACCACAGTCATACTATATACGAATAAATACAATATGCATTCTTTTTTTTGTAAACTAAAAACTCCTATTTCTTCAACAAACAATTATTGTAAGAAAAATACCTTTCTCCTCTTTTTTTTTATCAAAAAGTTACACCCAAAATTGAAATTGAATACAATTTTGTGAGATTTCCAACCTGATTTCCGGCCACATCCGTCTTTTTTACGTCACCATAACTGTCCCTAGAGAAATAAACCCTACAGTTCAAGACTTGTTTCCCATAAAAGGTTTTATTGAGATATATATCTTATGAAAATAAGGGACTTTTATTTTCGATATTTCACTAAAAACTGAACAAAAAATCAGATGAATTGAATCCGACCAATTTTCATATTAAAAACAAAAAAAAATCGACACAGTGTCTTTTTAAACTTATTTTTTATTTTCAAAAACAAGTTAATGCAAAATATAAATAAAAAAGTTACAAGAGAAACCATTTTAATTAAAGTTTTTGATGCTAACAGGCAATTGAATATTATTGCGTTTTTGCTAATTAGAGATTTACATTTTAATTTATATATTTTTAATACAAAATTAAGATTTTATTTTATATTTTTACAAAATTATAAAAATCGACAAAAATGTAATTTTAAGACAAAAAATTATAGTGCCGTGATGAATTTTAAATTGCAGGGATGAATCTTCAAATGGAATAGTTAAACTTTTAGTTAACGAATAAATTTCCAACCGAGAAGCAACAATTTTTTAATAAAAAAGTTTAATTTTTAACAAAAGATATAAATTTTCAAAAAAATTGAACAATCTTTTACCAATTTTGCCCAAAAGATATGATTTATCGACAAAAAATGTAATAGTTAAGTTAAATTCCAACAAAAAAAATTTTATTTTGAATCAGAAATAGTTACAATAATAGGTGAGTTTTAAAAAAATGGCTTCAAAATTAACTTTTTACCATGCAAGATTAATTTTCAACAAAATACATCAATTTTCCATAAAAAAAGCATACCAACCAAACATTTGAAATTTCTGCCAAAGTGGTTTCTTTTTTAACACAAAAAAATGAATTTTTAAATAAATTGTTACGTATTTACACAGAAAAATGACTTTATAAACAAATTATTAAATTGTCTCTAAAGTAGTTTAATTTTTACGCAAATAATTATATTGTTAGCCAAAATCATTAACTTGCAAACAAAAAAGTTAAGGTTTTTACCAAAAAAGGAAATTTTTAATAAACAAAATAAGTACTTTCAAACAAGAAGATTAATTTTTCATTGAAAAAGGATCATTTTCAGAAAAATACATGAATTAAAAACAAAAATCGTTTCTCTACCAAATAGTTCCATTTTCTATCAAAGTGCACTTCATATTTAACCCGAAAGAATTCACTTTGAACAAAATAGTTAAATTTTTAATAAAAAAATTAATTTTACAAAATTGTTAAATTTTCTACGAAGAAGATTCATTTTTAGACAATCGATTGAATGTTTAACCAAAAACATACAAGAGTTAAATATTCAAAAAAATATTTACATAAATTTCAATATAAAATGGAATATTTAAATTATAAGTCAAAAAGATGCAATTTTTTGACAAAAAACAACAACAAATTTTCAACAAAATAGTTTTATTTATAACTAGACCATTTTTAACTAAGATTAACAATCTTTCAACAGAAAAATAAATTTAAGAAAAATCGATAAACTTTTAACCAAGAAAAATAATTTTCGCCAAATAGTTGCATTTTCAACTAAAGAACTGAATTTTCAACAGTAAAGAATAATTTCCTAATCGAAATTATGATTTTTCTACTAAATACATACATTTTTACGTAAAACAGATACATTTTTTAACAAGAATTTAGTATTTAAACTTTCATTATAAAAGAAATAATTGTTAAAACAAGAAAACCAACAAAATAGTCGAAAACTGTGACCATCTGTTTTAAAATGTAAGAAAATTTAATAAGGCTAAAATAAAATTTAAAATCCTATTGAGCGTCCAATAATCAAGTTAATGTGCAGAATTCCTGAAAATAGAACGAAGAATTCAGTGGCCAACTTTAAGCAACCATCATAAAATTTTTCTATTGAAATTTAAAAAAAAATTCTTTAAAGAGACAAGAACAAAATGCTTTTTTTTAACAAAAATAAAAAAGAGGAAAGAAAAATGAGAATACAACCAACTTTTTTTTTATTTTCTTCGTCTTATTTATTTTTAGTATTATCAAATCACAATAAACAAATATTTGTAAAAAAAATCACCAACGTTTCATTAGTCAGACATCATCATTATCAAGACAAAAAAATATATATTTGCGCAGACATGACCCCACGATGCTCTCTTCCTGACACACGATAATAAAACAAACATAATTTTTTTTCCTTGGTAAGGATGCTATATTAGTGCTTAGGCTTACATACATGGCGAGTTAAATGCTACCCGAATTGCACAACAGCAGGGGAGAAGCCATTATACAGGGGTATTTTCGTATTTCGCGCCCTTAAAGTTGCATTCGGATCGGCCATTCGGCCAAGTCCGTGCACCTTCGGATCAAGTTTATGATAGTTTCTATGGTTGCGTTCGAAACTTCAAACTGTTATCTTCAGATTCACCTGTTTGCCCTAATCGCTGTCAGTAAATGTAGGCAATGTCAATTTAAAGTTTACGCATGTAGTATTTCATTTACTTTATTTGAAACATATTCTGTCTATTCATAACATACATTTTTTATGCAGTAAAAATAAGCGTTAAACACCATTCACTCTTCGCCCACTGGAAGCGCAGAATATTATTACTATTTTATAGTATTTGTCACTCAGCAGCCATTTTATTATTTTATTGGCACAGAAAAAAATTACGTTTACTTCTCAGTTCACATGTCTCACTTCATTATTAATAAAACACTTTTATTATTTGTAATTACTATATAACCTAACCTATATTGTTTTGACACTTGTATCATTTTGAAGTTTTGAACGGAACCATGGAAACTATCAGAAACTTGATCCGAAGATGCACGGACTTGGCCGATTGGCCGATCCGAATGCAACTTTAAAGGCGCGAAATATGAAAATACCCTTGTATAATAGCTTCTCCCCTGCTGTTGTGCAATTCGGGTAGCATTCAACTCACCATGTATGTAAGTCCCAGCGTATCCACCCTGTATATAGCGGATTCGTCGAGAATACAAATCGTCTGGTATACAGTCTAATCCGCTCCATCGTGCAGGGATCTTGGCATAATTTCGTTACACGTGTTTCGAATGTGTTCGACTCAGGCTCACATATTTCAATCTTCTCCCAAATGCCACCAGTGTATCTAAAGTGTAACTAAAGCTCTGCGGAAATTTCGTTATTCCTTGCGAATCGCGCGCTAATTAAGCAAAATTAGTTGAAATTAAGGTTCATAGCGTGATGTGAATAAATTTAACGTTTTTGAGTACATCTAACGAGAAAAGGAAAAGAGAACAAGAAATTAATAATGAATTCGAAAAATTACTAATTTAAAAGAATACTTGTTTCAGTGAAAATATTTGGCTTTATGATACAAAGATATCAATTTTCAAAAGAAGTTCATTTTCGACCAAGAAATTAATTTAGTTTAACTTTTAAACAAGAGAGACGGATTGTTCCCTTCCACCCCTCCCATCATTTTTCCTCATTTTCCCAACTTCCCCTCACTTTCAATCATTTTTTCTACTGCTCTCCCCCTTATTCCCACTCACTTCTCCTCCTTGAAAAAAAGTCGGACGTACACTTGCCCGAAACTAAAAGTGTTTCTGATCGGAGCTCGGACATCCTAAAAAATTTAATTTTTAACCGAAAAGTGTAAATTTTCAACAGAAAAGTTAATTGTTAACAAAGTAGTGGAACTGTCTGTAAAATTGTTGAATTTACAAGCTAAAAATGACGTTTCTATACCAAAATCAAACTTTCTCACTTCTAGGCAGTTTTCCTTTTCAAACTTGAAGTTCTGAACGAGACACTTATTTTGCCTTATGTCCACTCTTCGTCACTCCCCTAGACTGAAGATACCTACTTAAACGACCCAGCATTTTACTAGCCTAACTTCGTTTGTCATTTTATCCCTTGGGAGGCTCAGCCTCCTCGAAAGGAAAAGCTGACCTATTAAATACTCAGGATCTAAAGATAAAGTTCCCTCTGAATTACAGTGAGTTGTGAATTTACGTCGCAAAATGCTATTTCGTTAAAGTCAAAGATGTCGGAGAACACCAATCGTCACTTCTGAAATTTGATTCTGGAGTAGAATATAAGCTCTTGATTATCTACCCTCAATTGTTGTTTCGAAATTAATTGACAGGGTCGAGGGTTTTAGTTAGTTTATTTTGAGAGAAGGCCTATTTGGCCTTTCCAAAAGAGAAACATCTTCAATACGCTCCCATTATAGAAAGTGCTAGAATAGTTTACATTAACTTGTGAAACTTCTTTTTTATATAAGGCTGTGGAAATTCAAAGATCTGGATTAAAAGTTTAAACGACTTTTGGTATCAATTAATTTTCTCTTGATTCCTCAATTCCCAGGATATCTGCCTTTTTTATTATTTCAGGCTTGAAGGGTTCTATGGACCTTTTTCACCTTCAGACGACCGAATAACTCGGTCTTTTTGACATGGAGTCTCGAACCACTTTTCAAAGACGAGATACAGTGAACCTTATCCACATAGCTCTTTTTATATTACTGAGGTCCCAAGACAGAACCCTCTGATCGATTTCGACACATCAAAGACGTAATTTTCTTCTTGAAAGTGAGATCTCAATTTCAGATAGTTAACCGTTAACAAAATCATAAAAATATACTCCACATCTCTTCCTTTGAACAAATTAATTTTATTATTTCATGAAAGAAAGAACACCAGAGAGAACCATTTAATACCTATTTTTAATTTTTCATTTTTTGTAAATTTGTTTTAGTGAGACGTTTTGTCGAGTATCGACAAAATATTCGGATCAAGATCATCTTGCACGTACATTTCGGGGACTTGTATACAAGGACTGTAATTCAATTCACAAAAATTCTAAATTAAAAGTATTTGAAGTGTAGAATTGGAAATTAAAATTATACAACTTATTTTAGAGGCTTATTTACTAAAATAAATAGATAAACAATGCACTTACGTTTTCCTAAATGCCCGATTGCATAAAAGTATCTCTAAAAATTCATTTAATTAATTAAACTAATTCAATTCCTCACGAACATTCCTCGACTTGTTTATGAAAACGTTTTTGCCATTCAGATGAAGCACTGGAAATTTTAAAATACCATTTATTTAAATCCATTTGAATTTTTTAATGTTAAAAACTCTAATTATTTCATTTTTAATGTTCTGCAATTTATAACACTCCTTAAACGTTAATATATAAACAAATTTAATTGTGACTGGATATAGTTACATTTTCTAGCATATTGTCTCTCTTAAAATAAATTTCTTTTATTATTTTGTACAAGAAAAATTTATTTAAGAATTTTGAGTAACTTGTATAGGATAAAAGTTTTGGTAAAAGCAACTCACTTAATGAAGATTCGAAATTTGAGGTATTTTAATTGTAGAATTTCAAGTTCAAATTATTTAAATTATTTTCAAATACATATTTACTACAATTAAGAGATAAATAAATGGATGTCAGTTTTCATAAATAAGGCGCAAAGATAAACAAATTTCAAATTTCGAGCACTCTAAATGAAGTAATTTTCAATAAATTTTTAACATTCTTTAAGTTAAATGCCTAAATTGAAAAATTTCAATTTCAAAATGTTTACAAATAAATAATTTTCAAATGGAACCCTTTAGAGTCTTAAGTTCTTTTCTTAAAGTCTTTTTTTAAATTAAAAAATCCGGACAATTGCTTAGAATATTGTATCAGACATATTTGAATTGCTAAACGTTTAATTAAATGAATTAAAATATTTAATTACATACATAATTACATAATGTTTAATTTACATACATTATCAGATTTTTTTTCTAGAAAAAGAATTCCTTTTTTGTTTTATAAGGAAGAAAATTTTACGAATTTTAAATAAACTTGTGTAAAATAACATTAAGGAGTATTATTTAATACATTTTTTACATTTCTTTTAGTTAGAAACATTATTAGGTAACATCCAGACCATCTTCATCCTTTAATATACATATTTCGAGAACCTGCACGTAAGGACTGTATCGTAATTTATCGAAACACGAAATTTAAAGTAGTTTTATTTTAAAGTATTGAAAATTATTCAAACAATTGTGGAGTTCTATTTAAATAAATTTACAAATGTAGAATGTACTCGTAGTAATATGCGTACATTCCGCAAAAGACATTTTTTAATTTCGCTTTTGAATACTTAAGATTACCTGGATCATGATCATTTTCCAAGTATATTTCGAGAACTTGCACATTAGGATTGTAACTTAATTTACGAAGCCATGGAATTTAAAGTAATTTCAATTGAATAATTCAAAATATTTAAATAATTTTTGAGGTTTATTTAAAAAAATGATTAGATAAAACATGCACCCTCGTTGTAATGTGTACTTTCCGCAAAATGAATTTTTTGCTTTTGATGTTAAATACTAGGGATTTCCTGGATCATGATCATCTTCCAAATATATTTCGAGGACCTGCACAGAAGGCTATATGTTAATTCACCAAACCACGAAGTTTAAAGTATTTTTATTAGGAAAATTGAAAATGCAATTTTTCAAATAATTGTAGAGGTTTATTATTTGAAAAAATTATCAGATTTAAAATTGATGCACATTTGAATGCATATATTCCGCAAAAGAAAATTTTCATAATCACTGTCGAATACTTAGAATCATCTGGATCATAATCATTTTCCAAGTATATGGCAAGGACTTACACATAAGTATTGTTACCTTATTTATAAAAAAAAAATTGAGGTATTTATTGTTGTAGTACAGAAAATTTAAATTATATAAATGATTTTTTAGGTTCATTTACTAAAATATAAAAATATAAATATACTCTTCCATAGAAAGTGGTACTTTCTGAAAAAGAAATGCACTTTTGCTATCAAATAATTTTAAAAATTTCGGATCATTATCATCCTCCAGTTATATGTGACCGTCCGCGAAGAAAGGGACCTTACGCGCCAAAAATCGATTTTTAGGTTTTTACACCAATCGATAGTTGATGAGTTGCTCTTTCATTTGCAAAAATCGGAAATTTTTTAAGTTGATTACTTTTTTTGTTATTAAGCTGCAAACATAGGCATGATAAACGTAGTCGGAGACCGAAAAAGAGACTTACGAAATCCAGCCCCACTACTTACCACTACAGCTGTTATGCGCTGTGCCCGTGAGCTCCACTGGCTCGCGCCTAAAGGTGTAGTAGTAAGTGGCGGTGGTGCTCTTCGTTGACGCCTCCCCACTACTCAAATGCCTGCTTGCGGACTCGACTACAATCGCCCGTACTGTGAAAATTAAGCTTTGGCGCGTAAGGTCCCGGACGGTCACATATTGTGAGAACCTGCATGTACAGGCAGTAACTTCATTTACAAAAATATGGAATTTGGAATAATTTTAATCGTATAATTTAGCATTCAACTTATTAAAATAATTGCAGATTTATTTACTAAAGCGAAAAGTTAGAAAATTGCCCTTTCATTGAAAGACGTACTTTGCATGAAAGGAAGGTTCTGCTTTTGCTGTCAAATACTTATGATCATTCGGATCATGATCATCATCTGAGTTTATTGGTAGACCTGCACATAAGGATTGTAACTTAATTCACAAAATTTTGAAATATGCAGTAGTTTAAATTGTACAATTAAAAATTTAAATTATTTAAATGATTGCAGTTTTCTTTAATAAAATTAAGAGATAAAAAAGGCTGTCCTATTTTTTGGTAATTCTTGATTTTATCAGAGATATTACGACAGCTTGGGGTAAAACAAGAGGTAAGAAAAGTTGGCAGTAAACGTTGTCTTGTGTGAAACTGATATAACGTAACACCTAATGCTGCTTCGTGTAATGGATGCCTCTTGTTACCGGGTACGTGAGTTAAGGATAACGTTATCTCTAGTGTCGCAGTGCAGTGACTCTCATCCTAAATCTTTGCAGCTGTCGTGAGACACGTAGCACTATTTCAAAGAGCAAAATATAAGGTCAATGTGAAAAATGCAATAGCTGTGAGTTTAGGGTAGGAAATTACTAAGTTAAAGAAAGAAAAGTCACACAAATCTTTAAGAAGGGTTAGAACTAAAATATTATAAGAAACAAAAGGAATAATACATAATAATTGACAAATTAAATATAGACTTCTTGTAAGAAACTTTTGTGTCATTGCCAACAATTTTCACAACCTCAGGCCTCGGACTCATTTCAGGATTTAAAAATAGTGTCAATAGTAGCCAAGAGTAGTCAATATTACATTTATTTCCATTAAAATTCTTTCAGAACCATTTAATTTCGTTGAGATCCTCTGTCATTTTGAAAAAATCGTCAATCTATTTAAATCCTTTAAATCTATTGAAATTTCATTTAATTCATTGTCTAAAGTCCTCTATAATTCCTCTGGAATCCGCTTTTATCTGTTAAAATGTGTCCAGCCCGACGAAAATTTTATAAAATCTCGTAAACCATGTTCAAATATAAATATTTCTAAATTCTTTAAAATCTGACCAAATCTTGAAAATCATCTGCTATTCCACAAAATCAAATAAATCCCTTGAAAACTTCTATAAATCTTTGTTATTTTGGAAATTCCTAGAAATTATTTTAAGTGCTCTAAAACAAATTCCACCAAATCTTTCAAATCAACTGAAATATATTTAAAACCTTCAAAATTGTGTTGAAATTCTCTGAAATTCTTGTAAAGTTCCCTAATTTTTACCAAGCTCTTGAAATTCATAAAAAAATTTTTACTCTCCTGTAAAGAATTTCGTGTGTAATTTTTGTTTGTTTAAAATAGTAAAAAAATACTAGCAACGTTAAACAAATGTGTCAAAAAGTGTTAATAGTGTAATGAATGCTTTTGTATAGCGTTAAAAATCTGGAAAACAGATAATATTTTTTTTATTTTGTTGCATCAGTGCGATCAATTTTAGTACTTTGGTGCAAGTATGTCTTTCGCAATACGAAGAGGCTATTATCGAAGTTGCATTAGAAGCTGACTTTGAAGAAGTGGAGAATCGCGAAAGTGTATAAAATACCCATAAAGAGAAGGCATACTAGCTATCATTGTATAGTAGCTGTCTATCTTCTTGAGAAATATCGTCCTGACAAAACTCAATTA
This sequence comes from Belonocnema kinseyi, assembly GCF_010883055.1. Classification (NCBI taxonomy): domain Eukaryota; kingdom Metazoa; phylum Arthropoda; class Insecta; order Hymenoptera; family Cynipidae; genus Belonocnema; species Belonocnema kinseyi. The sequence continues at coordinate 130,664,902 of NC_046661.1, forward strand.
GATTAAAG
>NC_046661.1:130664919-130671381 GCF_010883055.1 Belonocnema kinseyi
TTTTGAAATGCTTACAATATGAACAATGATACAGACTTTACACTATTCCTCCTATTCTCTTCTTTATGCTATTATTAAAGAACTCTTCTTTTCACTACGCACTTTGGAAAAAATTCATTTTATTCCTTAAAGATTGAAATATTTGGTTCAAAATTAGTTTTCTCGGCTGAAAATTGATTTTTTTAACTAAAAATTTGACTGTTCTATTTCTTATATGAATTTGGTCGTTTTTAGTAAAACATTCATTTTATTAGTTGACGATTCATCACTTTGGATTAAAGTTTATCTATTTTATTGAATTTTTTTGCTGTAAACAATTTTGTTTATGAAAACTCAACTGGTCTATATCTCAATCAGTATTTTAGCTAAATTCAGCAAATATTCGGTCTTACGGTCAATGATAAAATCAAAATAAAAGCATCCGAAATAACATGTGAAAAACATATTTATTTCTTTTAAAAAAATCCTCAACGTTTCGACCAACACTGCGGGTCTTTATCAAGAGTCGATATACAAATCTGAGTCAAAAAACAAAGTCATATTTTATAAAAACAAACAGCGTCATTTAAAAATTCTTCTTTTTTTTAAGAAATTTTTTAACAGGACAAAATTTCTATTGATTGAAGCCTCAAAGATATTGGAGAGGCTCCAATAATTTATGAAAAATGTCTCATAATTGAAACGATGTTTACAGACGGACGATACAAGACTGACATTTTTTGTCTATTGAAATTTCATTTCATTCATTGTCTAAAGTCCTCTGTAATTCCTCTGGAATCCACTTTTATCTGTTAAAATGTGTCCAGCCCGACGAAAATTTTATAAAATCAATAATCAATCAATAATCGGTCAATAGTCAGTCTTGTATCGTCCGCCTGTAAACATCGTTTCAATTATGTGACATTTTTCATAAATTATTGGAGCCTCTCCAATATTTTTGAGGCTTCAATCAATAGAAATTTTGTCCTGTTAAAAAATTTCTTAAAAAAAAAAGAAAAATTTGTAAATGACGCTGTTTGTTTTTATAAAATATGACTTTGTTTTTTGACTCAGATTTGTATATCGACTCTTGATAAAGACCTGCAGTGTTGGTCGAAACGTTGAGGACTTTTTTAAAAGAAATAAATATGTTTTTCACGTGTTATTTCGGATGCTTTTATTTTGATTTTATATTTGACTGTAAGACCGAATATTTGCTGAATTTAGCTAAAATACTGATTGAAAATTAAAACGGTTGAAGAAAGGAAAAACAGTTTGGATCTGCTGTATCTACAATTGTTTTGTATGTTTGTTGGTCTATTTCTATTGACTGAAGAGTCATCTTTTTTGTTTTAAAATTTAACGGTTTTTTAAAAAATACGACTTTTCAGCTTTAAAACTCAACTCTCTTTGAAAATTCCTCTGTTTGGGCAGAAAATAAATATTTTCGGTGTAAAATCTAACTTTTTAGTTCAACATGCAATATATGAAAATATCTTGACGTAGGATGAAATGCCCTTAAGCAATATTTCTATAGGATATATAGATCAAATAATTTTTAAACTTGAAATCAGATAATTTAATTACAATTCTGAATGCTGAATGATCAAAAAGTCGAATGACCTGAGAGCCGAATGCTCCAAAAGCAGAACGATCTGAAAGCAACATTAATAATCAGACTGACAAACAAGAGATTGTCAAGATTGATGAAAAAAGTGTTCAGAATAGCATACTGTAGTTTTCAAACGGCCCTTTAAGAAAAAAAAACCTGTCTTTTTTACTTACAAGAAAATGGAGTGAACTTAATGATTTTAATGTCCGTATGAAAGGTGATGATGTAACTAGCTAAGGATACAATCAATGTGAATTGAGAAATGAAACTCACGAGGGTTAGTTGCTGATTCGTGAGGGTTGGAAAAGTTGTAAGGATTTGGGAAAAGTACTAAGTGGTTAGATTTTGTGCTGGTTAGGCTGTTGGGAATGAGATGGAGAGGAATGACAGGCGAACAAAGAAAAATAAGAATCACAGGGTCGTCTCCCTTGGACGCGTTTTTACATGGCAACCTCAACGAGAGGATCAATATTCCCACCAATCGCATTTCTTTACCGAGTGTACGTATAGTTTAAGGAACTCTCTCTCTCTCTTTTGCCTTTCTCTCCCCTCCTTAGTCACCCCCTCTCCATAACTATCCCTTCTCCTTGATCTAAGCTGGCCGCCATCCACGAGATAACCCGCGCCGGCTAAACATCCTCTTTTTGTCTTAAGGCGGTAACAAAAAAAAAAATTGCCGAGCAAGAGATTCTAAGCTGAGAAATCCGCGGGAGGAGATTCTAAGCTGTCAGCTTACTCGAGAAGTTACTTTACCAAAGAATTAGAGTTTCGAAAAAACCGATAAAAGTTACAAGCTTCTTCTCTATGAGGATAGAAAGCATTTTCAATACTTTTTGATCAAGGATTTTAAGTTTCGATCGAATTACACAAACGAAAATACTTAGAAATTCTAATTTTTAAAACTTAAGTTACAGCTCTTACATGCAGGTTCCCGAAATGTACATCGAAGATGATAATGATCTTTAAAATTTATATTTTTCTTTTTCTTCAGAAAATTTTAAGTAACACTAGTTATATATTGTCTACTGATACTATTCGAATTAAGATCAGCTCACTGAGTCAAGAAGAAAACAATCTCCATTTAATTGATGGAGCTTGGTGATGTATCAAGAGAGAATTGAGGTCTACAAATTTTAGCAATTTAAAATATTTAAAAATTCAAATTTTTGCTAATTAAGTTATAGTACTCATGTGCACATTCACGATATACAACTCGAAGATAATCATGATCGTGATATTCTGTCAATATTCGATAAGCTTTTTCACTAAAAATTTCCGAAAAAAATTGAAAAATACGTATCAAATGGTGCTTGAAAATTGTATTTTATAAAAGTCACTGGACATTATTATCCTGCATTTGACCTTATCAAAAAATAAAAAGAATTTTTCGAAGAGGGCAAATACCAAAGGAAACGTTACTAAATGCAATGAAATCACTTACAAGTTTCTCTTTAATAAAGTTAAAAAAAAAAAGTTTTGACTTGAATAATTTTTAAATAAGAAAACGACTTTAATTTATTAAAATTAAAATCAGTTTAAGGATAAAATTTAGAAATAATAAAATCGCACAATTAGAGATTGTAAATTTAAAAGAAGAACAATTAAGGGGCCCGAAACAGAGAGGGCACATAAACTCATCCCGCCGGCTAAGTATTGTCTAAGTATTGTAGCAAGGTTCATTCGAACTGAACAACACTTAACCGGCGGAATGAGTTTATGTGCCCTTTCTGTTCCGGGGCCCTTAATTCTAATATTAAAATCTTTTGAGATAAAACAGAATATCAAATGTATTTGAATTAACAATAAAAATTGTGCATCTATAAGTAAAAAGTAAACAAATTACATTATTTAAAATGTTCGATTGCGAATTTTTTACTTTCAGAGGGGTACAGTTCAAAATGGTAATTAGGTGAACATTTTTTCATTTAAATTAGTTAATTTGAAACATTATATTATGAAATTATCTAAAAAATGTAATAAAAATAAATCGATTTGAGCACTTAATATCGGAATTTGTTCTTTAAAATTCGTTATTTTTAATTGTTTCATTAATTAAAACGAAAGTTTTTTATCTTTCATATTTGGTAAATAAAACTGTACAACTATTTCAATAATTTGAATTCTAATTGCTGCAATTAGAAATACTTCAAAGTTTTTGTAAATTAAGTTACAGTACTTATGTACAGGTCCCCAAAACGTACGTGCAAGATGGCCATGTTCTAAATGTTCTGTCGAAAATCGATAAAGCTTCTCGCTGAAAAAGAGTAAAAAAAATATGAATAGATATTAAATTAACTATTTTTTCTCTTACGATTAATTAAAATAAATTTTCATGAAGAGAGCAATTAATATAGGAGATTTAACTATATGCAATATAATTTTGTTACGGAAATGTAAATATCATTGGATGTAGATTACCTAATGATAATTTTTAAATCAAGATGGACTCACTTAGTCAAAAATAAAACAATTTTCAAACTCTACAACTTAAAGAAATTAAAAATACTTCATATTTCGAATTTTTATCAATTATGTTACAGTTCTTAAGTGCAGGACGAAGATGATCATAATCCTCGTTTTATATGTTGTTTTTTTACTTTCAAATTTCTAAATAACACAAAAGACAGATTATGAATGATACTTGTCAAATCAAGATGGGCTTACTGAGTTGAGAAGGAATCAATCTTCCGCCAATTATACTAGATAGATAGAATATCAAGAGACAGTTACAACCATACATCCTTAAGAAATTGAAAATACTTCCACTTTCCAATCCGAGGAAATGAAGTTACAGTTATTTTATGAAGGACCGCGAAATATGTCTTTAGGATAATCATGCTCCTCGTGTTTTCTTATTCACTTTTAAAATTATAAAAATCACTGGGAAACGAATATTTAATGATACTTATGGAATTAATATGGTTTTGACGAATCGGCAAAAAAACAATTTATCTCCGATTGAACCAAATAAGTGAAATGTCAAGAACCCATTAAAACTAAACACTTTTAAGCAATTGAAAATAATAATTCGAATTTCCAATTTTAGGAAACTAAGTTTCAGTGCTTATGTAATGGTCCTCGAAATTTAGACAGAAGATGATCATGATCCTTCAATTAATTGATCAAGAAATAATTTTACTCTGATTAGACCAGATGAGTGGATTATCAAAAGGCAACTCAAACTATACAACTTAAAGCAATACAAATTCTTCAAATTTCCACTTTTTCTAAATTAAGTTACAATTATTATTTGCAGGTCCTCGAGTTATATCTAGAAGATGGTTATGATCCACGTATTTTATATTTATCTTTTTTATTATGAACATTGCAAATATAAGTTGAGACATATAATTTCATGATACTTTTTAAATATAGCTGGATTCAATCAGTCGATTGAATAATAATATGGCTAATTTCTGTCAAGTAGAAATTGCGAAGAAACATAAAAAAGAGATAATCGGTCAAATATCTCACATAGCTTCGTATATCATTTTTCATAACTTTGAAGCCTTTAATATCTTTCAGCGATCCATATCTCGACGTAAATAAAATCGTTACTTTTATACTTTTACTTTCAATACTAAAACCTGATCCATTTCAAATGTGATTAGGTCTTAAATTTTTTGAATATTTATGAAAACTTCTAACACTAAAAAGAAAGTCCAAGAATGTTTTTTATTGTAGGAAATCATAAAATTCATGATTTGGTTTTACATATAATTTATTTTTTAATCAATAACACAACTTTTTCTTTTCCAATTACGAATTTAATGCTAGGAAAGTTATAAAGGGGAAAAATGGAATAATAAAAGTAAACCGGTTTTTCAGTTGAACGAAACGACAAATAAAATGGACAACACACATTTTCTGAGAACGAACTTTCAAAGTTACTATCGTTTCTTGGAAATATCGTAATCGTAAAAATTTAGTAACATTCTTACCCAGACAGACAAAATATCTACTATCATATACACGTGAACATACGCATAAATTCAAGATTTTCCTTAGTAAAATTTATTCCATTTTCTTTCATTTTTTATAGAAACTTAAAGCAAACTTTCTTACTCTTTTTATACGCTTTACGAGAATTCATCGAAGCATCTTCCCTCCATAAAAATAAACGCAAAACATTATCAAAGGTTTCATATTTTCTTAAGACTTGAAATAGTAGAGATATGAAGTAGCAGAGATTAAATCTTATAAATATCTACCTAAGAAAGTTATACATTTCTCTTGGTTATAAAAGCTTCCTCTAAAGTGATTTTCAGTAAAATCAAAAGTGTACTTTCCATAAAAGAAATGTTTTACTTTTGATGTAAAATACTCAAGAAAATCTGGGCCATGATCATCTTCTAAGTATATTTCGAGGACTCGCACATAAGGACTGTAACTTAATTTGCGAATATGTTTAATTGGCATGCGTTTTTAATTTTTAAATGTAATAAAAAGGTCAAATTTATTGATTTTTAACATAGAAGAAAACTTTTCTACCAGCTTTAATTTTTAATTCAAAAGGATGAATTTCCCACACAAAAATATTTTTTTAACAAAGTAGTTCAATCTTGTGCCATGCAGTTCAATTTTTCAACAAAATAATAAATTTTCAACAAAGCAGTTAAATTCTTAATTAAATAAGAATAATTCACAACCAAGCAGTTGCATATTTTTCATTAATAAATGAAATTTCTACTAAAACACATGAAGATTTAAACTAAAAAACCAAATTTTAAGAAAATAGTTACTCAATATATTTAATAACTTTTTTTTTAATTTGGCTTTTTGGTGTAATACCTTATCTGTTTAGTAAGTATATATAGTTTAATGTTCAACGCCAAAATATAAATTTTAAAGATAAAGTTAATTTTCTACCA
>NC_046661.1:130671481-130677938 GCF_010883055.1 Belonocnema kinseyi
GCACATCAATTATTAACGAGAATATTTTATCAGGATAGTCGCAAAACTTCAGTTTCAAAATTCCCTCATTTTTCCATAATCAATTTTAATGTCTTCTTAAAATTAATATTCGAGGACCAGAATTTAAGTCGTGTAACATTGTTAACAAAGAAACTGTTATTAACGGAATAAAACAATTTTAGATTGAAATTTAAAGATATAAAATTTATTATTCTTAGCAGCTATTTAAAGTGTCGTTCATAGAAATTGTCTGACTTTTGCAAGGCTGGTAAAAAAATTCCGCTCTTACTGTTACATACTAAAGAACATCCAGATCATGACCATATTTCACCTATATTTCTAGGACCCAAAAATAAGAGCTGTTACTAAAATTATGAAAATTGGAAATTTTCTTTATTTGTAATTGTAAAATTTAAGATTCAAATTTGTTATTTATTTCAGATGTTTATTTTCTACAATTAAGGCTATGTGATAAGTAGGTCACGTGATCATATCCCTACCTTACCGCTACTTTTTTTATTTCCCAACTTATTTTCACACGAATCGCCACATCAAGTTGAAAATTTGGGATACTTAACAAGAAGCACTAAGAATGTTGGGTCTGGTCCTAAATTTGTATAATCACGAAAAAGTTGTTTGTTATTAATAATTTTTGTGTGTTTTTTATAATTATAAAAATTTAGGACTAGACCCACCTTTATTAGTGCTTCTTATTTATTATCCCAAATGTTCAACTCTATGTAGCGCTTCGTGTAAAAATAAGTTGGGAAATAAAAAAACATGGCCTAAAGAGGCTAAAAATTTACTTTCATTGAAACGCGTCCTTTCCGTGAAGAAAGTTTATATTTTTACTTTCGTATACTTAAGGTCATCCGGATCATGATCATCTTCTAGGTTATATCAAGGACCCACACATAATAACTGTAACTTAATTTAAGAAAATTTGAAATTTAAATTATTTTTTAATCATAGAATTAAAATGAAAGTTATTCTAAACACTTAATAGCATCCGGATCATGCTCATCTTCCATGTATATTTCGATGATCCACGCATAAGGACTTTAACCTCCTTTATGAAAATTCCCAGTATAAAGCATTTTTAATGGTAGAATTAAACATTCACATTATTCAAATAATGTAGGAGGTTTATTTGATAAAAAATAAATGATAAAGAAATCATTTTCATTAAATAGGTCTCATTCTATATAAGAAATTTGCAACTTTTGCTGTTCAGTACTTAAGATTATCCGAATCATAATCATCTTCCACACATATTTCAAATACCCGTACATAAGGACTGTAACTGAATTTACACAAAATTCAAATTTAAACTATTTTTTAAACGTAATTTCGTAATTTAAAAAAATTATATTTCTTGAAAATCGTAATTTCAGCAAAAGAAATTTTCTTCTTTTGCTGTTGAATACTTAAGAATATCGTGATCATGATCATCTTCCATGTATATTCCTGGGAACCACCCATAAAGATTGTAACTTAATTTTTAAGATTTCAAAATTTGATGGATTTCTAATTTTAGAATTAAAAATTCAAATTATCCAAATGATTGTATAAACCGTATAGGTTAATTTACTGAGATCAACAGATAAAAAATTGCACTATCATTGCAACTCGTACTTTCCGTAAAATAAATTTTCCACTTTTGTTGTTGAATACTTATGACTCAGGCGTGCAGATATACAGAAACTGTGGAGTGCACGTTCACGAGGAGGTATGAAAAAACAGATGTGAACACGTGTGCTCATTTTCTCATAGTGAATATATTGACCAAAGGATTATTAGTCCCTGGTGTCGCATTTCGTATTCGGTCTTCCTTCTTTATTCTGTTTTCTTAGCTCTTTTTCTCTTATCTTTAGCTTACATTGGTCCTTTAAGTGTTAAAAAAACGACTCTGAGGATATTGAACATAAAAAGAAGCAGACGAGACTAATAGTCTATTTACCTCTACTTTTTTTACATTCTAAAGCTGCTATATAGCTTCCAGTGTCGCTGTTACTGCTCAATTCGCAAAACTGGGTTCTGTTGCAGAGAATTAAATTAATTGACTCATGACACAAAGCTTACCTCCCTGGATGATGTCACAAATATGAACACCCTCTCCCTGCAGCCGTTTACAATAAAAAAAAGTTGAACTTTTGAGAAAAAGGGACATATTTTTAACATGATAGTTGAAATTTTATCCAAATAGTTGTATTTACAATTAACAAAGATGAATTTCTATACAAAAAGAAGAATTTTAAACAAATTAGTTGTATTTACGACATATTACTGTAAATTTCATCCGAAAGGAATTAGTTTTTGAATAAAGTAGTTAAATTTTCAATTTCGACGATAAATTCTAAGCCAAATGTTCTAATTCTCAAACAATAGAGAGATTAAACTTCAACCAAAAAGAGTGGCCTTTTTAACTAAGTAGTTTAATCTTCAAGGGAAGAGATCGATTTTGAAGTAATAAAATCAATTGCTAACAAAATTGTTGAATTTTCTAGTAAAATAATAAAATTTTGAATGGAAAAAAAAATTTTTGAACGAAATAATTACATTTTTAGGCGAAAAAAAATATATTTCCAATGTTTCTAAATTTTTAAATAAATTTGTTTAGCGGCGGCAATTTTAAAAATATTTTTGAAGCAAATAAATATCTTTGAAGGATTTCGAATTATTTTAAAATTTGGAAACAATTTAAAGAAACTGGTAAGAAGTAACATTAAAAAATGTTCCGGTATTGCCACGACAAATTTTACAGGCTAAATTTAAGAAAACGTACCCCTAAAAAAATTGTCTAAAAATATTTTTTAATTAAGCTTTTTTGGTATGGATTAAGAACCTCAATAGATAGAAATCAAATTCTCACTCACTCTAAATTTTTTTCTAAAGTCCACAAGTTTTTATTTTATTTTTATTTGGTTTCCACGCCAAAAAAAGTAATGAGTATTGATTGTAATAGTATTTTAAATAAATTATATTTCTCTGAGATCAATGAAAATTCTAAAAACAAGTTTGATGATATACAAACCAAGAATCCAACGAACAAAATTATACAACGGCCATAAAATATTCTTAATGCCATTCAAAAAAAGATAAATAAAAGAGGAAAGAAAAATGAGAAGACAACGAACCAAATCCCCTTCCTTATCTTTTTATTTCTTTCGTCTTTTTTATTTTGATTATTATCATGTCACAAATAAAAACATTTGTAAAAATAATCATTAACGCCTCGGCAATCATACAGCACCCTTATCAAGGCAAAAAATAAAAAAAAGAAATAACAAATTTCGAGAAGGCAGGAACAGCAACAAAACCACGATGCTCTATCCCTAACATTGGAGAATCAAGTCAATTCGGTTGGCTGTCTTTTCATTTTCCTTTCCTCTTTTTTAGTTACGGCCAAAAAAAAATTTCTTTTCTTTTCTAAACATTTTTTTACCTATTTTCAAATTGCAATAGCGACATTTTATGGCGTTTGTCCAAATTTGGTCGTTGGATTCTTGGTTTTATTTTTAGGAATTTTGCACAACATCAGGTTTTTTAAGCGAGTATAGGCACCCTGATTTTTAATTTTCAAATTAAATCAAATTCAATTTGAAAAGTAAATCCAAATTGAAAAATGTTGATTTAAAGGACTTCAAATTGTCCCACGCCATCTTTTACATACCAATACGACCATCAAATTCTACTTTGAAGTAGAAAATAGTCCACTGCATGAGAAATACATACCTGAAACACACAAAAATACACGCGTTAGTATTTAGTACAATAAAAACTTTTTTTGAATATAAAAGACAGAAATTTAAATTTATTTCCGTAAGATGTTAATTTAAATTAAGCATTCCTATCTTATTATTTTATTTATTAATTTTGACGAATTGTTGCTCCTGAATAATATAATAACAATATTTATTTTATAGGTAGCTAGGATTCAATTTTCCAATTTAATATTTTTAATGATATATTTTTCTGAGATTAGTGAAAAAGATGAAAAGAAATTTCATTTGAAGAAGTATAGATCAAGAAATATAAGTTTACTCGTACAAAAATGAAAATAAAAACATCATTTATTTTTAATTAATTTTTTATTTTCCCTTGCAACCAAATAGTTGAATTTTTAATAGAGAGAAGATTACACTTCATCCAAAACCCAAAAATTTAATTAAAACAAAAAAAAATTAACTTTAACGGTAAATATTTGCATTGGTTACGAAAAAGTTTATTTTTTAACCAAGCAGTTGAATTTTCAAATAAGGAAGAATAATTTTCAAACAAAGTAATTCAAAAAATTGATTTTCGACCAAAATATATTTCATTTTAAATGGAAAAACAGTTAAGTTTATTCATAAAATGCGAAATTCTAGGGAAAAGTTGATTTTTTGACCAAGAAAGATTTTACAGGAAAGGAAAAAAAAATTTGAACTAAACTGTTGAATTTTTAACTGGACAAGTTTTTAACAAAATAGTTAAACCCTTAACCCAAACAGATTAATTTTTAAACGAGCATTTGATTTTCGAAGAATAAGTTTTTAACTAAAGTGGTGGGCATTCAACCAAAAATATTTACTTTCAACCAAATAGTTCAATTTTCAACCCAAACTATTAATATTTCACCAAGAAAGAATTTAACTAAATATATGAATTTTCAACCAAAAAGATATATTTGTATCCAAAACTACAATAGTTACATTTTTAGTTAAAAAATTGAACATTCAGATAAAAAAAGTGTAGGAGGAGAAGATGCTAGTTCAAGCAAGAATATTAATTTTCAGCACAAAAATACGAATTTCTAAACAAATACATGGGTTTTTGAACCAAATATTTGGATTTTCAACTAAATAAGATAAATTTACAATTTAAAATGAAATATTTAACTTTTTCGTTCCAAAAATTAATTTTTCAACCAAAAAACAAACGAATTTTAAACAATAAAGTTCAATTCAATACTAGAATATTTAATATTAAAAAAAAATAATAATGTTCAAGTAGGAAGATTGATTATCTCAAAAGGGCAAATTTTTAACAAAATACATAAATACCACGCCAAATAATTAAATTTTCAACAAAATAGTTCAATTTTCAATAAGGAAATGAACTTTTAAGCAACAATCATGAATTTATACAAAAAAAAACGAAATTTCAACAATATATATGAATTTTCGTCTGAGAATGATAAATTTAAATAAAAAATGTAATAGCCAAATTATTAGTTAAAACTTAATTTCCAAGTGAAGAAAAAAGATTTTTCCAAAATAGTTTAATTTTTAACCCCAAAAGACGAGTTTTCAAAAATAATTTGGATTTTAAACCAAGGAAATCATACTTCAGCAAACTTGTTGAATTTCCTCAAAAGTAAATTTATTTTTCAGGAACTAGTTGAATTTTCAACCAAAATCATGATTTTTAACGAAAAAGATTAATTTACTACCGAAAAAGACGAATTTTTAAACAAGCAGAATAATTTTTATTCTTAATTACTCCAAACTATATAAGTGGATAAGGGAATTAGGCCGAATCAGAAATGGATTACTCTGGATTGCTCCGATTACAAATGCATTGCCAAAGTTGTTTCCCCCTCGACTATCAGTTTATTGAAAATTCCCCTACTCTGTTAGGTTTTCTCTGACATTTCCTGACTCGCCCTGATCAGTTTTCATTTCCCTGATTTTCTGAAACTTCCTGACATCTATTAACTCTCGATAGATCTTTAAATAAATTATGATTTTTAAATAAAAAAATGGAAATTGATGGTCGTAAACGTACGCTATGTGCACTTGCATCATCCGCTACTCATGATTATAAATCACGAATGTTAATTAAAAATAATTTATGTTATTTGCGTTTAAAAAATGTAGTTGTGTCTCCATGCGGTAAAATTGTTTATGCAGAAGTTTATTGAAACTCCCTTTGGAATTTATGCACGTGGAGCGGAAGTTTGGCCTCTGAGTGTTGTGATGGTGGCTTGACAGGTCGGACATGACACGGGCATTCAGTACTAAAAGCGTCGATACATGCATTATGCGTGCTCATTATTTGATATACTTGATGTGGACCAAGCATCCTAAAACGCTTACTGAGCCCAATAGAACGCCGCAATATTAGTACAATGTAATACTAAATCGTGTAACTTTTAGATCAATTCTATTTATCCATTGAAAAGTGATTAGACAAGATTGATCTTCCACGCAGACGAAGTCTTTCTTAACGAAACTTAATCTAAAATTATCTGTTTTATATTGATAATAGTGATAAGGCCTATTTTCTGGTCTAAAGAATCAGGATAATGATTATCTTACATGTAAATCTCGAGGGCTTGTGCATAGAAATTGAGTGGCCAGAAACGAAAAGTGTCCGAACGCTCGAAAACGCGAAAAAGTATTGTCCGAACGTCTTGTTATATTAAAATTTCGAAATTCAAAAAATGAAATTTATGAAAATATTTTCTTGTAGA
>NC_046661.1:130678038-130680581 GCF_010883055.1 Belonocnema kinseyi
GTCATTCTCTACAAGAAAATATTTTTATAAATTTCATTTTTTGAATTTCGAAATTTTTATATCACAAGACGTTTGGACAAAACTTTTTCGCGTTTTCGAGCGCTCGGACCCTTTTCGTTTCTGGCCACTCAATTGTAATCTCAAATCACGAGTTCTTTTTATTTAACGTCAGATATAAAAAATAATCAGTTTCTCTTAACTCGTTACTGTAGGTAGTTACTTTTTACGGGATGTAACGGAAGCAATAACTTGTTCCCGTTTAAAAAGTAACTTAACCATTACTGGATCGAATTGTATCGCTTCCAGATCAATCCTGTTCGTCCAATAAAAAGTAATGCGACAACATAGACCTTCCACACAAAGATGAATATTTTTCTGTACAGAGTTTAACCAAAAATTTTATTTTTCATGGGTTTTTAAGGAACCCTTATGTAGTACATAAAATGGCTGTCCTTCCATTACCATACCTAGTGCAAAAACTATTAGGTCTGTCAACTTCATTTTTTGTATAGAGATCTGTTTTACGTGTGGCTAAAAATCAGAATACAGGATCGCAAATTTACTGCGAAAACGAAAAAATTCCTTCATAAACTCTTCGGACCAATATTGAAAAAATGTAATCCTTGAAAAATATTGAATTGCACACAAAACCATCATACGGGATTAGAAATTTGCAATAAGAAAAAAGCAGAAAAATGTTTACCAAACCCGTCCCTAAGAAATCCTTAAGTGGAAACGCCTATCGCACGCCATTTTTTGAAAAAAAGCTAATACAATTCTGCATTTAATTAGTTGAAGTTAAAAGCAAAATGTCAATTTAATAAAACGATTTTGCAAAGAATAGACAAAATTTCATGTTTTCGGAAAATTGAAATAACTCTGAAAGTAACACACATTTTCCGAAGTTCCTCAGGAAGTATTTTTCTTATGTATTTAAATTATTGTATAATTTTCTCTCTAGCTTCCACCCTTGAGCCGATTTTTAAATATTTTTTATTCATTGAAAATAATACCCAACATCCAAAGCCAAATGCAGGGTATAAAGTCTAATTGAAGTAATACAATACATTAAGTAATGCATTATGTACCTTAACTTTAATTATCATAAGCTGAATATAATAGCTCTTTTCACCTTTATACTCTACGAGATATGATAAAAATTTTTGCTTCTGTTTTTAAAGCTGAGCAAGAGATCGTAAATATACCAATATTAGAATTTATCGCTGTATAAAGAACAAATTCATTCGTAATAGTGCACATTCGGAATTCAGGATTCGGATCTTGATCCAAAATAAATGCAGAGGAATAGTTTTCCAAAAATAATTATAATTCACAAAAAATACCCTAGGGGCTAAACTTTTAAATATAATAGACATTTTGCCTTTAACTTAGGTAAATTAGACGCAATACTTTTTGTACCTTTCATGATATTAGCACAATAAATATTAATATTAGTATAAATAGAAAGTTATGAAACTTTAGTAACAGCTCAAAACCTTTATTTAAAAAGTTGTCTAAAAACTTCTCTTTGTTATATTCATAAAATTGATCAAGCATGTTTTTTGTTTTAAAAGACCGGGATCATTATCATCTTACATGGAAACATCAAGGATATGTGCATAGAGACTGTGACCTAAAATTTCAATAGCTTCTGATGTAATAACGCGATATTATTACTAATTCAATAAGAATCAGAGAATTTCATTTTCCAGGCTAAATATTAAATCAGTACATTAGCAGGAACCAGATTAGATGCAATTCGATCGGGGTAGATTGGCCAACCACAAGAGCGGTTATTACTACATTAATCTGCAACGTGACGCCGGTAAAAGCGAGGACATTGGAAATGACACTTTACCTTTAATTCATGATCGTTTATAGCACGAATGTAGAATTTTTGTTCCAAAACACATACTTCAAAAGGCCCGAAATGCTGTCAAAACAAGGGAATAAAATAATTGTGCACAGTTCCATGGCCTATTAAGGGCATGTGACACAGCTAAATACCTATATTACCGACCACAATTTTTCAGTTCGCTGAATGTTTTTTTAAACCTAAGAACTTTTTTTGTAAATAAAATATCGAGCTGAAACTTTGGGAAATGTATTAGAGTGCAATAAAGTACGTTTAGGTACTGCATTTTGGTAGGAATTTCACTGAAAATTATTTAATCTTTTTTCTGAACCTCAACATTTTTTTAACGTTCGAACTTTTTTTATACATAAAATATCGGTCTCAAACTTTGAGAAATGCAAGAGCCGAAAGAAAACTACGTTTAAGTACAAAGCTTAATAATAAAAGATGTAAAAAAATATATTTCAACAATCAATTCGAACAGCATCAGCCGGTAACGTTGTACACGAAACTACGAACCCTCTAGAGCCTCGTCTAGTGGCCGCCAGGTATCGTGTTTTCGTGTACAACGTTACCGGCTGATGCTGTTGGAATTGATTGTTGAAATATATTTTTTTACATCTTTTATTATTAGGCTTTGTACTTAAACGTAGTTTTCTTTCGGCTCTTGCATTTCTCAAAGTTTGAG
>NC_046661.1:130680681-130716592 GCF_010883055.1 Belonocnema kinseyi
CCCCTCCTCCAACTTCCCCTACTTCGTATACTTCCCCTCCTTTCATTTCCCCTGCTCTATCCTACTTCTCTGTCCCTAATGTTCCTTACGCCCCTTTCCCCTCATTTAAATCTCTTCCCCTATTCATCCTTTCATCCAACTTCTCCTATTTCGTATACTTCCCCTCCTTTCATTTCCCCTGCTCTATTCTACTTCTCTACCCCGAATGTTCCTTACGTCCCCTTCCCCTCATTTCAATCTCTTTCCCTACTCATCCCTTCACTATTTCTGCTCACTTCTTCCCACTTGTTTTTCCTACTACCACTCGCACAATTTGCCCTCTTTTCACTACCCTTTCTTCAAAGTACGATGAACGGATGTACGGAGAACTGACCGAAAAATAAGAATTTCTGCGCGGGGCTACAAAATGAATGTAAATAAATATTTATCGTTGAAGTTGATTTGTTTTTAAGGCTATACACATATAATTTTCCTAAGATTTTTGACCAAATTTGAAAATATTTTTCAAACAAAAAAGAGTTTAATTTTAAGTTGTAAACAGTTGTAGTCATCAAAAAATACGAATATTTATCGAAATAGTTAGGTAATCAACAGCACGAGATACATTTTTAAACAGGCAGTTGCATTTCCAACTAAAAAGAATTAAAATTTTATCAAAGAGACGAATTTTCTACAAATAGTTTGTACCAAGAAAACTCATTTTCAAACAAACAAAAAAATGAATTTTTAACCAAATGTTGCATTTTCATAATAGGAAATAAATTTTCACCTAAAATGGTGAATCTTCAACTAAAGAAACTTTTATTTAAACGAAAATTTTGTAAACTATGCACCAAGCAGTTCTGCTTTTAACAAAAAAAATTAATTTAAAGCAAAAAACTTTAATTGTTAACATTTGTACTGAAAAACATTTTACTTTAAACCAAAAAGAATTGAATTTATGCAAAAACACTACTTTTTAACGGAATCATTGAGTTTTCAACCAATGCAGATCAATTTTTAACCTAGCAGTTGCATCTTTAATCAAAAAATATTAAACTTTTACAAAAAGACACGAAAAATCTTTATGCTCAAATTAATTTTTTAGCAAACAAAAAATCATTTGAAAATTTCCCAGGAAGGTTAAAAAATATATTTATTCTCTTGAATTTTTTCGGCTTCTAACTATCTCTAAAACTTATTCGAAGTTTTTCTAAAATTCTAACATCTTCAAAAATTAAAAATTTTTAATTTAAAGAAAAGCATTACAAATTTTTTGATTTTTTTGCATTTTTCGATTAAAATTTAGTTTTCACAATAAAAAAAGGATAAAATATTTTTTGTCAGAAAAGTCATAATCTTTATTAATAGAGAAACAATCTGAAAAAGTCACTACAAGTTATATTGACGCAATGTGGCACTTAATTAGGTTCTTAACATCAATGTATACGAGATATCGTTACACCACTTTTTTTAAATATAGTAATCGTTCGCCTATAGGAGATTCAATGAAGGTGACTTGGATGATTATTTCAAATTTTTTGATTTTATGGTTTTCGAAATTCTTGAATATTATCATGTGGTTGGAAAAATAACTTGCGGTTGTCTGAAGGTGACCAGAGGGATTATTTACTATTATTATTATTATCCATCTGAAAGTAGTAGGGGTGGTCTTCGGAATTGATCAATATTTTTATGTGGTTAGAAATATAACTAAGCATTATCTGAAGTTGACTTGAGTGATTACCCAGTGGGCACAAAGTTTGGCGACGTCTTTACGACATCGTTACGACATCTTTACGACATTTTTACGACATCTTATGTCCATGTCTTTAAGGTGTCTTTACGATATCGTGAATAAGTCGTATGATCTGACGATGTCTTTACGATATCGTAAAGACATCGAAACGAAATGGACATAGGATGTCGTAAAGATGTCGTAAAGATGTCGTAAAGATGTCGTAATGATGTCGCCAAATTTTGTGCCCACTGGGTATTTATAATTTTTTTAAATTTTTTGAGTGTTGTACGTGGAAGGACTTGCCATTTTTTAAGTTAAAAGTGGTAGGCAGGGTTTTCGAATTCGTTGAATATTATTAAGGGGTTAGAAGAATATAATTTAGGGTTATAATTTTCCCTTCGTGCCCTGTACGTTGGTTCTCCGCTAGCTAATTAAAAAATAGTATCGTGGACAATAATGGGAATGCGTACAATGGTCAATAAATTTTACGATAATCAATTTTTACAAAAACCTAATAGCTTCTCATTATGATGAAACTTCAAAAATAAACATTTTTCCACCTACAGGAGAGTCAGTGAAATCCACGATAGTCAGTTCTCACGCAAAACTAATACATTTCCCTCGTGATGAGATTCTAAAAATACAATTTTTACAGGAGGAAAAATTAGTATTTTTACAATCTCATCATAGAAATCATGGAAATCATGGAAATCATCAGGAAACCATGATTAACGATCTGCATTCTGTTTAATGACGCGAATAAGCCAGTCTGACTGTATCAGGACACGACTACTAGCTCTAGGATTCACGTGAATAAAGGACATTACGTATGTTACCACACGTGCATCATTGGCAATTAAAGATTAATGTTGATTGCTTTTATGCTTTCTCTAACCTGGATTTAATTGGCTGAGCTGGGACAGGTAATTGTATTAATCCCATATCGAAAATGAATAGTAAAATTTCCCACATGCCACTTTTCTAAAATTAAAAGTTTTTAATTAAAATTTTTAAATCAGTGAAAACTCGAAAGCCAAGAGTTTAGAGTTAGATGACAAAGGACGATTATCCTAAAATTTTTCCCCGTAAAAATTCTGTTAAATTAACGTGGGACTTTTTGTAATGTGGTACTTTTTGTAACGTGGTACTTTTTGTAACGTGGTACTTTTTTTAACGTTGTACTTTTTATAAATTAAAAGTTGGTCAAATCTTCTGAAATCTTTAATAAATCTATTTCACCCCATAATTTTTACTTTCGTTACTCCAGTCCCCTTATATTGTGCCCGGAATATGCCCTAAAGTAAGCAAAATTCGAGTTTTACAGACATACTAAGAAAGGTATTTTTTCTTCTTTTTTATATATAAATTATGTTTATTTAATAAGTAATGAGGTCGAAAATATGTTGCAACCAATTTTCAAAACTTGAAACGATTATTTTTCATTTGAACAATCTTTTCTACCTTTAAATTGTAGAAATTTATTACTTTTTAGAACGAATGACTCAGTTTACGAATATCAAAGATTACAGAATACCCTAATTAGTACAAAATGCCATATATATTCTATATACGCTATTATATAAAAATCTACTCTTTCAGAATAGACTTCACTAATTTTTCAGTTTTCATGTGAGAATGTTTTTGGATTACAGGGTACAATAATAATTATTTAATGTTTTCAATTTTTTTAGTTTGAATGCTCTGAACTTAAAAATTGACTTGTTCCAAAATTGGCTGTGTAGATTCATTAATTTTGAAACGTAAAGTATCCATGGTTATCCATAATTTGAACATAAAAATCGACGTCTTTCAAACTGGGCTGTATATATTTATTAATATTGCAGCACAAAATTTCCATGGGATTACAGAATACCCTAGTTAACACAAAAATCTTATTTACAAGTTAATATCAAGAATACTTTAAGAATTTTTTTGTTTTAAATACTTTGAACATAAAAATCTAGTTTTTTCAAACTGGGCTGTATACATGTATTAACTTTAAAACGTAAAATGTCCATGGAAATGCAAACTACCCTTATTGACACAAAACTCCTATTTACAAGGAACTTTCAAGAATACTTTTAGAATTTTTTTGTTTAAAATATTTAGAAAAAAATGGACTTTTTCAAATAGGTTGCATACATTTATCAATTTTGAAACGTAAAATATCGATTGGATTACATAATACTCTAATTATATCAAAAATCTTATTTACAACTAACTTCCAAGAATACCTTTAGAATCTTTTAATTTTAAATATTTTAAACATAAAAATCGACCTTTTCAAAATGGGCTCTATACCTTTATTAATTTTAAAGAACATGAAATACGCTAGTTAACACAATAATCTTATTTACAGAAAACTTCCAAAAATACAATTTTACTTTTTTTAATTTTAAATATTTTGTACATAAAAATCCACTTTTTCTAAAATGGGCTTTATACATTTATTAATTTTAAACCACAAAATATCTATGTGGTTGAAGAATACCCTAGTCAATACAAAAATTATATTTACAAGGAACTTCTAAGAATAATTATAGAATTTTTTTAATTTCAAATATTTTGAACAGAAAAATAAACTTTTTTTATAATAGGCTGTATACATTCATTAATATTGAAACATAAAATGTCTAGGGGATTACAAAATACCCTAGTTACAACAAAAATCTTATTTACAAGTACCTTCTAAGAATGCTTTAAGAATTTTCTGTTTTAAATATTTTGAAAATAAAAATCGAGTTTTTTCAAACTGGGCTGTTTACATATATTTATTTTAAAACGTGCCCATGGAAATAAAAAATACCTTATTAACACAAAAATCCTATTTTCAAGGAACTTTCAAGAATACTTTTCGAATTTTTTTATTTTAAATATTTAGTAAAAAAAATCTACTTTTTTAAATAGGCTGAATACATTTATCAATTTTGAAACGTAAAATGTCCATTGGATTACATAATACCATAATTATATCAAAAATCTTATTTACAACTAACTTCCAAGAATACATTTAGAATCTTTTAATTTTAAATATTTTAAACATAAAAATTGACCTTTTTATAAATGGGCTGTATACATTTATTAATTTTTAAGAACATGAAATACGCTAGTTAACACAACAATCTTATTTACAGAAAACTTCCAAAAATACAATTTTATTTTTTTTAATTTTAAATATTTTGAACATGAAAATCCACTTTTTCTAAAATGGGCTGTGCACATTTATGAATTTTTAAACATAAAATTCTCAAGGAGTTAAACCCATAGTTAATCGCAAACGGTAATACAAATTTCGACTTGAAAGGAAATTTTAAGAATGCTATTCTAATAATGAAATTTTTTTAATATTTTAAGAATAAAAATCGACTTTTTCAAACTAGGCTGTATACAAGTTTTCCTTTCTTATCATAAAATGTCCATGGAATTAAACAATTTCATAATTAGTAAAAATAATCAAATTAACAAGAAACTTTCAACAATATTTTTAACATTTTTTGAGCTTTTAATACTTTCCACATAAAAATTGACTTTTTCAAAATGGGCTTCATCCCTTTTTGTTTTAATTTTAAAAGTTTGTGGAGTTATAGACTACCCTAGGTAATCAGAAATCCTTTATGCAAAGACCTTGAAATTCAATTTTCAAAATGAATAAAAATGTACTTTTTGAAAATGGGCTGTATGCACTTATTCATTTGTGATCTTAAAATGTCCGCAGGTTTATAAAATTCCCATAATAATTTAAAAAAAAATCCCCTTCATAAGAACCTTCCAAGTACAATTTTAGAATTTTTTTAGCTTTAAATATTTCTCACATAAAAATCGACTATCCAAATTAGCCTAAAAATCCTGTTTAAATGGTTCTTACAATTACATTTTTTTATTTGTGAGTTTCAAATATTTTAAACAATAAAATTGAGTTTTTCATAATGGGTTTTCGAGTTTATAATTTTTTGAACCTAAAAATCGACTTTTTTTAAAAGACTTCAATGGATTTTTTTTGTTTTTTACATATGTTAAAAATATATTAACGGGATTATAGATTAGCCCAATTAGTTTAAAAATCCTATGTGCCAGGACCTTGCAATTAAAATTTCAGAATTATGTGAGTCTTTAATATTTTGAACATCATAATCGAACTCTTTAAAAAAGAGCAGGATAAATTTTGTTGTTAGTTTGAGACCACCGCCTCAGAGAATTATTTAATAAACCATTTTTGTATTCAAAATTGGGTAAAAAAATTTCAATTTTTTTAATCCTGAAATACCGAATTGATCATTCTGAATGTTTTTAACATTTCCTACCACAAAAGTTGAAGCACTTTCAATTTTTACACCACCGGTAAACCCAAGTTCAAAATTTCGATGTCAAAACGAGGGAATGAAATCCGATTCTCGATATTTGAAGTCCCTATATAGTAGCCCTTCAGTTACTCACAGGTGTGTAACTTGAGTTGAAAGTTCAACTCAGACTTTGAATTGCGTCATCGATTCAAGTTGGAAACTGTTCAGTTGTATTTTTATTCGTTTGCTTTCGAGGAGCTTCAGATAATCTTGGCTTCGACAAATTTTCATAAATACAACAATATTTTGAAGTTTAGATTATGTTAGAAAATAATTTCAGTTTTGATTTCGAAGAAGAAAAATTAAAAAGCAATTCATGTTTGAATTCAGAATTATAATTCTTTCAAAAAATCCCTGTTCCAAATAGTTTTCTCGAGGAACGAGAAATAATCTGCCTCGGCCCGGATTTGAACCGTGAACGCCACTATTCACAATTTGAGAGTTAAACAGTTACGCCACTAGGTATTGAGCAAATACCCAGTGGGCACATAATTTGGCGACGTGTTTACGACATCGTTACGACATCTTTACGACATTTTTACGACATCCTATGTCCATGTCGTTTCGGTGTCTTTACGATATCGTAGACATCGTCAGATCATACGACGTTTTTACGATATCGTAAAGACACCTCAACGACATGGACATAGGATATCGTAAAGTTGTCGTAAAGATGTCGTAAAGATGTCAAGACGTCGCTAAATTTTGTGCCCACTAGGTAGTTTTTCGTTTCTCCTTAATCCACAGGTTGACGCGGGTGTACATCTTTGTAACCTCTAAAATTTAAGTGATTATTTCTAGTCTGAATAAAACCACCGAATCTGAAGAAAATTCAATAATTGATGTTATTTTGTCGACGAGGGTAATTAATTAAATAATTTCCTATATTAAATATTACCGATTACTGTTCAAATTATTTTTCTGAAAGAAGGAAAAAAAATCAGCCTTCGGCAGAATTTGAACCGGGAACGCCACTACTCACGAGTGGAGCGTTAACGGATTACGCCACCGGGGATTCATCAGATAGTTTCTCCTATAACCACAGGATGCCGCGGGTTTGCATCTTTGTAACCTGTGCAATTTTTGTGATGAATTCTAGTCAAAATAAATTCACCGAATCTGAATATTATTTGATCATTGATTTTATTTTGTCGACAGGGTAATTGTTTAAATAATTTCTTATGTTAGATATTGTCGATTACTGGTCAAATAATGTTCTGGGGAAAGGAAGAAAATCTTCTTCGGCCCGAATTTGGACCGGGAACGCCACTATTTACGAATGGAGCGTTAACCAACTACGCCACCGGGGCTTCAGCAGATAGTTGGTCGTTTCTCCTATAACCACATTTGTCGGGTAATTCGTTAAATCTCCACTCGTGAATAGTGGCGTTCCCGGCTTAAATACAGACCGAGGCGGACTTTTTCTCGTTTCTTTAAAAGAATTATTTTACTAGTAATCGCTATTATCTAACATTAAAAATTAGTTAATCGCGCTAGTTGACAAGATAACATCAATTATTGAATTATATACAGATTCGGTGAATTTATTCAAACTAGAATTAATCAATAAACTTTCACAGTTTAGAAAGATACAGAGCCGGGTCATACTGTGGATATAGAAGAAATAAGAAACTATCTGCTGAAGCCCCGGTGGCGTAATTGGTAAACTCTCCCCTCGTGAATAGTGGCGTTCCGAGTTCAAATACGGGCCAAGGCAAATTTTTTTCACGTTTCTACAGAAAACTATTTAAATACTAATCCCCTATATCTAACGCCAGAAATAAAAAAAGAAGTAAAAAATTATCATTCTTATCGAAAATGCCCTGTTCCATATAAAAAAATTTGCAAATCTTTCAAGATGATTAAAAATATCTTAAAATCTTTAAAAATAGTTTTAATCTTTTAAACCATTTAGATTGTTTTAAATTGAACGTGGAAAATTTAAAATTGACCAGAAAAAAAACCTGGAAATAACGAGCAATTTAAAATCTTCTCTTGAGGAAACACCCTTGAAATCTCCAGGGTTGAATTTCACTTATATTACAAAATAGGATCCGTAAAGGGCGCAAGAAAGTATTTTATTAGTTTGACCAGTTCCGTTTGGAATCGTATGAAACTATAATAAGGTTAGAAAATTTGAAGGGTCTTATAAAGTAATATCTTGACGATAAAACTACCATCTCATGTTTTATTTCTTGTTGGGGCTCTAGATAGGCACTGCATAGTATTTGTTGAATTCAAGTTCATACTAAGAAGAATTTGAGATCTCTTGGATTAGTGAGTGGGTTAGTAATTTCAGTTTTTAAATAAAATATTAATAGAACAATCTCAAATCCTGCCCATTATAAACTTGAATTCAACCGAAACTATAGAACTCCTATCTAGAGCCCCAATATTAAATATACCATAACGTACTGCTTTCACCTTCAAGATTTTACATTATAAGAGCATAAAAATTCTATAACCTTAATCTTATTGAAATCACTCAAAACGAAACAATTTAAACTATTCAGATGCTCTCTAGCGCCCTAAATAGATTCTATTTTTTAATAAAAGTAAAATTAGACACTAGGTTGTTAGGTTGCATCAATGAAGACTCTAATTAGTATTATAAATTAAGCTTCGAAATACAAAAATAATCAAACTATTTTAAAACATTGTCAGTACTTGTATTTAACACAAACTATCCAGAGCCCCAATACAAAAAAAATGACAACATTGTAGTAGATTTATCTCAAAAATCTTACCCTATAAGACCATATGAATCCTAACTCTAGCCTAAACGATTAAAAACAAGATTAGTGAAACTATCCAGATGATCTCTGGCGCCCTTAATAGATTCTATTTTGTGATGTTAGTAAAATTAAGTTCTGGGTTATTGAGTCCCCTTAAGACAGACTCGAATTAGTATATTAATTGAGGCTTCCAAATTACAACGTTATAAATGGATCTTATGTCTTTGCCAGTACTTCTACTCAGTAATAACTATCTAAAGCCCCAATAAAGCATATCAAAATTATGGTAGTTTTGTCTTGAAAATTTTAATTTTCAAGATATCACAAGTTCTCTAATTTAAATTTAATTTAAACGACTAAAAACGAAAGGAATGTTTGAATGACACAAAATAAAACTAGTTAAGCTACTAGCACCCTTAATAGATTCTGTTTTACTATGTAAGTAAAATTTAGCCGCGGATCATTCAGTTTACTTAAGATAGACACGAATTAGTTTTATTATTTAAGCTTCTAAATTAAAATCAATAAATTTCTTCTCAGTCTTGTACAGTACTTATGTTGAGACAAAACTATCCAGCGCCTATCTCAGGCACTAATAAAGCATAAAAAAATTATTATAGTTTTATGATGAAAATTTTTATTCTTAACATCTCAGAAGTTCTCTAAAGTTGTCCTGATTGAAAAGACTAAAAATAAAACTAGTCGAATCATCCAGGTGCTATCTAGTGCCCCAAATAGATTCTGTTTTGTAATGTAAATAAAACTCGACAATGAAGGCTGTAATTAGTATTATAATTTAAACTTCTAAATTAAAAATTAATCAATTTATCTCAAGTTTTAGTCCGTAAATTTATTCATTCATTCTCAAAACGAAACTATTTATGCTGTACAGGTGTTATCTAATAGCTTGAAAGATTTTTTTTGTCGTGTAAGTATCAAGATTTTACTTTATTATACCACACAAATTCTCACAAATTATTTATTTTGAACCACATGAAAGCTGATAAAAGGAAATTATCGAAACTATCTAGGTTCTATCTAGCGCCCTTAATAGATTTTATTTTGTAATTGAATTAAAACTGAGTCATGAGTAATTAAGTTCCCTTAAAATTAACCAAAAACTATCCACCCCTAATCTAGAGCCCCAATAATACATCCAAAAGTTATGGTACTTTGTATAAAAAAATTTAATTTATAAGATCGTACAAGTTCTCTAAACTTACTCAAATCTAAACGACTAAAAACGAATCTAGTTAAACAATCCAGGTACTCGTGCCACGCTGAGCAGATTCTTTTTTGTAATTTAGCTATTAAGATTTTACTTTATGAGACATCATAAAAACAAAGTCAAGTTAAACTACCCAGGTGCTACCTAGCACCCGTAAAATATTATTTTTTGCAATGTGCGGAAAATTCCTTCCTGCTTTATAAAGTTCCCTGAAGGTAAATTGCAAATAGTATTGTCATTTAGGCTACTGAATTAAAAATTAATAAACCGATTTTAAAACTACTCAGCACCTATCTAAAGCCCCAAGAAAACAAAAAAAATTATGGTAGATTCACATTAAAAATTTTAATTTGTAAGACCTTAAAAGTTTTCTAATTACATTATATTTAAAACGGCTAAAAATGAAAATAGTTCAACTATCTAGGATCTATCTAGCTCCCTTAATGTATTAAAATGATTTCTTTTAGATTTCTTGCTCCCATTCCTCGAATGTCGATCTAGAAAGGATGAGGTGGCACTATAAAGGAGACAGACATCTTTGCCCCGTTTTCTAGACGATCTCGTTCGTGGCTGATTGCCTTGTGTGCTTTCAATTAAGCGCTCCCGTGGGATACTTTGAAACCTGGTTAACGTTGAGTTGCGTGATATTGCAGTACTTTAATTAGGTCCGACTTGCTCATGCCGAGAGCATGTAGGTCCTCTCTACCCCTTATGAAGTCTCACTCTACCCCTATCACAAAAAAAAAAACTCAAAACACTAAACAAGCAAAACTTACCAATATTGTTTTTTAGGTTTAAAGTATTTCTTTTTTTATCGACCAGGCTAGTTAATTAATTGCTGAAGTTACATTTTTCTGAGATCTGGTCCAGTAATTCTTGAAAAACCGAGAAAGAAAAATTACCTAGGCCCGGATTTGAATCCGGGACGCCATTTTTCATGAGTGGCGTTTTTGGTTCAAGTCCCAGTCAAGGTGGATTTTTTTTAGTTTTTTTTTTTTAGAAATTATTGGGTCAATATTTTTCAAAATTTAAAATAAGAAATTTGGCAAAATTTAACATCAGAAATCAATTTTTTGTAACAAATTAAAAAAAGATCAATTTTCTACGAATAAAGAAAACATTTTAACAAAATAGATTTCTTCTCAAGTAAACGATTATTTTATTAACCAGGTAGTTACATTTTTAACCAAGCTGTTGAATTTTCGAGAGAAAAAGACGAATTTTCTACGAAAAAGTTACTTTTTTAACCGAAAAATATAAATTTCCAACAAAAAAATTAATTCTCAACGATTCAAATTGAATTATTAGAGAAAAATTTAATAGTGAATTTTTATAATCGAAGGACAAAAAATTGATTTTCAATCAAAAGATGATTCTCCAGAAAAGCATCAATTTTTAAGGAAGAAGTTATTTTCAATAAAAAAATCTGCCTGCTGCAGATTAAATTGACATATTAGGGTCCATCTATAAACTCTTTCTCCTTTTTCAATGAATTCTTATTTTTCTATCATAATTTTAGTTTGGAATACATCTCTTTTAGTTAAAAATTCTACTATTTTATTCAAAATTTAATTATTTTGTTAAAAATGGTAATGTTTGGTTAAAAAATCATGTTTTTTGGTCAAAAGTTTAATTACTTTCTATAAAATAGAACTACAATTTTTTTGTTTGAAAATTGAACAATTTGCTGGAAAATTAAACTACTTTATTGAAATTTCATTTTTTTGTTAAAAAATTATATACTTGGTCGAAAATCAAACCACTTGCTAAAAATTTGCACTACTTTGTTGCAAATTCATTTACGTAGTTGAATATTTGTCTTTTTAATTGAAAATTTAAATATGTCTATAAAGTTGAACTACTTCGTTTAAAATTCATTTCCTTGTTAAAGGATTACTATAGTTTAAAATCTACTTGATCGAAAATTCAATTACTTGCCTGAAAGTTGAAATACTTTGTTGCAAATTTATTTATTTGAATAAATATTTATCTTTTTATTTGAAAATTTAACTTCGTGCTGGGAAGTTTAACTGCTTTGTTCAAAATCCATTTTTTTGGTTGAAGATTTATCTTTTTAATAGAAAATGTAACTGCTTGTCTAAAAGTTTGACTACTTTGTTGCAACTTAATTTGTTTGAATATTTATATTTCCAATTAAAAATTTAACCACTTGCATGAAAGTGAAACTGCTTCGTTGCAAATTCATTTTTTCTAATTCCTCTCTTTTGTTGAAAATTATCCTACTTGGTAGAAAATTAAACTACTTTGTTGAGAAATCATTTTTTTGTTAATAAATTATGTAATTGTTCAGAAATTTAACTACTTTCTAGAAATTTGAACTACTTCTTCTTTTTTGCAAATTCTTTTATTTCGTTGAATAATCGTCTTTTGAATTGAAAATTTAACTTTTTCCAGAAAA
Source organism: Belonocnema kinseyi (assembly GCF_010883055.1). NCBI lineage: Eukaryota > Metazoa > Arthropoda > Insecta > Hymenoptera > Cynipidae > Belonocnema > Belonocnema kinseyi. The sequence goes on from NC_046661.1 coordinate 130,693,124, forward strand.
TCGAACTACTTTTTTCAAATTCATGTTTTTATTATTTCAATGCAAGAATGGAATAGTTCAGTATTAATTTTTTTTTAAATTTTTTTAAACTAATTTTTAAGAAAATATTAAAATTTTCAACTATGAAAAGAAATTTTCAACAAGAACGTTTAACTTTTAACCAAGTAGCTAAATTTCCCACCTAGAAAATGACTTTTCAACAAAGCAGTTAATTTTTTTACCAAATGATTAAATTTTTAATCAAACAGGTGAATTTTACCTAAAATAGAAGAATTCTGAACTAAAAGTTTAATAGCACATTTATCATCAAAAAATTTTTAATTTAATCTCATATTTCAAGAGCATGATATTTATTACTGGGATTACTGATTACATCAGAATCAAAAAAAAAAACTTGTTCTCTAGGCCGCACATAGGTTCAGACAGAGCAATCCACAAAATAAAAATTTTGATCAGACAAGCAAAAAACAGAAAATCCCAAAATTAGAAAATATAAATGTAAGGTTAGATTTACTCTCAAATAAAAATTGTCTAATTTCGTATTGGGGCTCTATAAAGGCGCTGGCTAGTTAAAGTAAAATCTTACAAATTATCACAATTTCGGAGTTTCAATTCAAAACTATTTTTTTAAATAATATTATTTTACTAAACAAAGTAATCGTTATTAACCAAGATTACACGTTCTTATGGAATAAATCATCTTAGTACAACAAGAAAGGTACTTTCAGAGAAGAAGCTTAAGTAAGCTCTACTTTTATAAAAACAGGTACTCGCTTTCTTGATCATAATTAGATGCTGAAGTAAAAGGGTGATATTACCATCCCGCAAATCATAAATAACTTTATTATTCTACCTTTTTCATTTAACAAAAAAAGACAAAACAGTTTTGATTTATTTTCTGAAACTAGTAATTTTTTCTTTTTCAATTTCGGACAATAGTTAATTGATTAATAATTAATTTAAAAATCAACACAAATTTTTAAACCAAAAATCTGAATTCTTTAATAAACAGATTTTCAACCCCAAAATATAAATATTCAACAACAAAGTTAATTTCCAACTAAACAGAATTGAATTTGTAACCCAAAAATATAAATTTTGCACAAAGAAGGTCATTTTTAAATAAAAGAATTAAATTTTTGCCAAAAGAGATGAATTCTCATGAAAAATTTGAAATACATTGCATTTTAAAAAAATAGTTGATTTTGTAACAACAAAATTAATTTCTACCGAAAGATATAAATTTTTAACCCAAAAAGGACGGATTTCAAAAATAGCGGTACCTGTTTTCAAGCTTCAAAGTCAAACTTTTAAAAAATATTTTAAATTTGAAACCGAAAATATTAATATTCAACTAGAAATGATTAATTTTCTACCAAAAAAAGATAAATTTTTACCAAAAATTAGGAAATTTTCAACAGTAGAAATAACTATTTTCAAGCTAAGAAATCGATTTTTTTTGGAAACCATTTGACTTTTAACCTCTAAAAGATTAATTTTCAACGACAAAATATCGAAAAGCGTTTCCTTTTAAGCAGTCTATTTGAATTTTGAAAAATAAAAAAGGTGATTTTTCTTCAAAAAGAAATGAATTTTTAAAACAAAAAGACAAATTTTCAAGAAAAGACTTAATTTTAGAAGCTAAAAAATCCAAGTTTTCATCAAACGTTTGTCTTTTAAACCCGAAATTATGAACATTCAATAAAAAAGTTCATTTTCAACCAAATAGTTACATTTTTAAGCCAAAATAAAAAATAAATTTTCAAGCTAAACAGATTAATTCTTTATAAAACAGATTTTTAACTCACAAATATCAATTTTCAACTGACAAAAATCAATTTTCCAAAAAAATATTTTTTTTTTACCTGATGAACATTTTTTGTAACTATAAAAATACATAACTAATTTTTTACGCAAATGTTTTTATTTCAAGCCAAAAAGAGAAATTTTTGAAAAAAGATTCGGATTTTTAACTTGAAAATATAAATTTAAAAAAATAGTTGCATCCTCCGCCACAACAGATTATTTGTCATTAAACACTTGCATTTCCATCAAAAAATTATGAATGTTCAATCCAAAAAAGAAGAATTTTCAACAAGAGAATTACCTGTTTTCAAGCCTTATAGTCAATTCTTTTGGAAAATTCTTTACTTTTGAGACCAAAAAGATACATTTAAATTAGAAACAGAAAAGACGATTTTTTTACAAAAAGAGATTAATTTTCAACCTAAAAAAAAGAATTGCCTCACAAAAAAATTAAGTTTTTACGCTAAAGATAAGATTTTTTTTTCATTCGACTTTTAAACCCGAGAGTATACATTTTCAATAAAAAAAAGTTAATTTTATACAAAATATTTGAATTTTCAAGCCAAACTGTAGATTTCCTTACAACTAAATATTCAATCCAAAAATACAATTTTGTAACAAAAAAGTTCAGTTTTAACTAAACCGTTAAATTTGAAACCAAGCAGTTTAAGTTTCAAGCCAAAAAGAAGAAGTTTCTGAAAAAAATTTAAATTTTTAACCCCAAAAAATCAATTTTTCACAAAAAAATTAATTTTCAACTAAACAGTTATATTTTTTAAATGTGAACTTTCAACAAATTAGTTAATTTTCCACAGTATAGTTGAATCATCAAACAAAACATATTAATTTTAATCTTTATTTGTCTGCGACAGAAATTGCATTTTTTACTCGAAGAGATTAATTTTCAATTAAGAAAATTAATTTCCGACAAAAAAAAACGAATTTTTAACCAAACATTAAGGAGTTACTTTTTCAGTAAGAAAAATTAATTTTCAGACAAAAAAAAAGAATTTCCAATAAAGTAGTTGGACTCTTCACTAAAGTATAATTATTTTTAATCAAATATTTGCGGTATTGACCACAACAGTTAATTTTCATAATAAAAAGACGAATTTGCAGTAAAAATACTTTTCATTTAAGGAGGAAAAGAAATATAAACCAAATTGCGAAATATTTTCTTCCTTTTTAACTGACAATCTTTTTTATTGTAAGAAATTTCAATAAAAATTTTAATTATCAACAAATCAGTTAAATTTTTTTAGTAAAGCATGAACTCTTTGATTAAAACCTAATAGTACACTTTTCAATTGAAAAAAATTAACTATAATACAGAAAAGAGGACTTTTCAACAAAAAGATGAATTTTTAATCCAAAAGGATGAATTTTCAATAAAACAGTTTAAATTTCGAACAAAAAAGATTACTTGTTGACAAAATAGTTGAATTTTAAACAAAATTGTCGCTTTTAACCAAAAAAATTAATTCTGAACCAAAAATATAAAAGTATGCTTTTTTACAAAAAGTCATTAACTCTCAACCTAGATGACTTTTTTAACATAAGGTGAACTTGGAGTTTAAAAGAACTAATTTTTTCTTTTAAAAACGATTTTTTAAAGACGTGTTTGAATTTTCGCCCAAATAATATGATTTTTGAACAAAAATAGTTAAATTTCCAAAAAATAATTAAGTTTTAAAGAAAATAGTAGAAATTTGAACCAAAATCGAAGAATTTCTTGTGTTTTATTAAATCATTTTGATTTTAGACGAAAAAAAAAACATTTTTGAAGGGCTAATAGAAGAAGTTTTATGAAAAAGGGAGAAAATAAAGTAATTCTGTAAAAAAGAGGAAAAGTGAGGAACAGGGGAGAATGAGTGAACCTCTGCATTTCCCACTTTATAGTATCACGTGATCAACTACACGATTCATATTCATCAAATAGATAATTCAAAAAATGTAAATATTGTCTCGAAATTTTGGGAAACGGTTCAAAATTTATAAGAGCAAGGCTCTCTGGCCCACATTTAAAATTTCATTTTGTTTCAGTAGTGTAATTGTATTAACTTTTACTTTGGAATGTAAGTGATAACAGGGCTTTAGAGCCCCAGCTAAAATAGAATCAACAAACCTCCAATATTTCAACAAAAGTAAAAACTAAATTACCCAGGCAAACCTGCCACATGCCCCTATTAAATAAAATTTTTTAAATAAAGAATTAAAAATATTTTTTATCAATTAATTTAAAAATAAATAAGAGTATTCTACCTTTCTTTTGATGCTTTGAGGTCAAGAACTCTAAGACAACTGATAGCAAACGAAGAATATTACTCTATATTTCTAACCAAGGGCGTGCAAATGTTTGCCTTAATTAACGAAACTTTCTTGTTTTCAGTCCCTCTCTTTCTCATTGTTCTTCGAATTGTTTTCATGCATCGTGTGTACTTCAAAGAAAGTGTAGCGATCATCACGTGACCATTGTACTTGACTTTAATTGCATAATTAGCTATAATTTCAGAACGAAATACTATGGGCTTTTTCATGGATAAGTTTCTGGTTTCGTGACACAAAGATAATTTCGAGTTCTGCGAACTATATTCCACTTTGAGAGGTCGGCTATATTTTAAAGTGGTGCTAAAAAGGACCTAGATAATTTGTGAAATTTTTGTTTTATTTAGGAATTAAGACTTTAAAAAATTATTAAATATAATCATTAATTTTTTATTTTATAGAATATCGACTACAATATTATTAATTTTTATGGATAAAAATGTTTTAAATTTTTACTAGGGCTCCAGAAAGGCGTTGGATAGTTTTACTAGTTCATTTTTACTTTTTTTAAATAATGAATTATGTTATAATAATGTTTAAAATTTTCTACTATAACAGATGAATTTCCAATCCGAAAGAACGAATTTTCAAGAAAACAATTGAAATTTTGACCAAAAATTATTCTTTTATAAAATAATTTAATTCTCAACAAATTAATTAAACTTTTTAAAAAAGCGTGGAATTTTGTACCGAACTGCTAAAGTTTTAACATAAAAATACGATTTTTTAAACAAATATGGGAATCCTGTACCAAATACATCAATTTTAAACAAAAAATATTAATTCTCTAACTAAATAGACGAATTTTTAAGAACCTAGTGGAATCTTGAACTAAATGTATGAATCTTAAACAAAATAAAATAATTTTCTCAGAAATAGACGAATTTTTAACAAAATAGTTATAAGTTTTGAAGCTAAAAATCGAATTTTCTTAGAAAACTCTTATATTTTTAAACTGGAGAAGAATAATTACCAAAAATAAGGTTAATTTTCAAACACGAAAGATGAATTTACAACGGTTTAGTTAAATATTCAACCAGAACTGGAATTGTTACATTTCTAGTTTGAGAAAATATTTTTCAACGACAAAAAGTTATTAACCAGTTAAATTTAAAGTAAAAAAGACGAATTATAAACAAAACAGTTTAATCCTGAACAATACTAATAAATTTTCAACAATGATTAATTTTCTACGTTAATAGACGAATTTTTACGAATTTTAACCAAATTGTTTAATTTGCTATCATAATGTTCTTATTTGAGGCTTGGAAAAATAATTTTCAACAATAAAAAATGAACTTTTAACTAGTTGAATATTTAACAAAGAAGGATTAAATTGTACACACACTTATTCTTTTAAACACTTTGTCTATTAGTATAGATTTTTCAAAAAAAAATGTAAGCAACATTTCCAAACCAAAAAATTGTGTTTTAACGAAAAAAATGTATTTCTAACAGAATTGTTAAAATTTTCAAATTCATAGTTTAATTTTTGAACAAATAGTTTATTTTTTTGCCAGAGAAGTTGAATTTTTAACATCAAAGATCATTTTCAACCGAATAATTTAAATTTGTACCTAATTGTTGAAGTTTCAAGTCTGCAAAATGAATTTTAAAACCAAAAATATGAAGTTTCAACAAACAAGTTAGTTTACGACAACCAAAAAAAGAAATACAAAAATTATTGATCAAAGAAAAAATGAATTACTCACCAAAATGTTGATTTTTTAACTCAGGAAATTGATTTTCTACAAAAAGGATAAATAATCCACCAAAAAAATTTATTTTCAACTTAGGACTGGATTTTTCAATAAAAAAAGACAAATTTTGCACTAAAGAACATAACTTTTTTACCAAAAAAGGTATAGTTAAATATTCAGTTAAAAAAAATTCATTTTCCTACCAAAAACATAAAGAATTTTTAACAAAATATTTGAATTTTCAAGAAGGTAATTAAATTTTCAATCGAATAGTAGAATTTTTAATCAAACATGATGAATTCGAAACTAATTAAAAATTTAAATATTTATTAGAAAGTTAAATTTTTTGTTGAAAACCCATATTTTGGAGTCAACATTATACTGCTATTTTTGTTCTTGAAAATACAACTGCTTTTTCAAAACTAAAATATTTTCTGTTTGGAATATCAAATATTTCATTATTCGTTGAGATTTCAAATTTTTTTGAAAATTCGTTATATTAACTGGAAATAAACTATTCTATTTTTTATTGCAAATTGCTTTTTTCTAATTAAAATCTTATCTACTTGTATGAAATTATAACGAATTTATTAACAATTAATTTTTTGTTGTTGCAAAAAATGTTACAATTTTGTTGAAATTTAATTTTCTTTAACTGAAAAGGTAACTTTTCCATTTTTGGTTGATTTTTTTTAGTTGAAAATTCTTTATTTTAAGAGAACTAATTTTTTTGGTTGAAATTTCCTTTCTTTTGCTCAAATATGGAACTGTTTGTTTTAAAATTAATCTGTTTTGATGTTTTATTTGAAATAAATATATGTCAATTGAAAATTGAACCGTTTTGGTCGAAAATGTATCTCTTTTCGTTAAAAATCTAACTACTTTGTTTAAAATTCATTTTTTCTGTTTTAGATTCCCAATTTTATTTTTAAATTTATATAGTTGTTTAAAAGTCCTACTGCATGTTTGAATATTTACATATTTTGTGGAAAATTCGTCTTCTGCCATAGAAACTTAATCTTATTTAAAAATTCGTTGTTTTTTTTAGTTTAATTTGATTGTTTATTTATTTACAATAAAATATATTGGGCTGAATCAAAAACTATTACATTCCTTGTTGAAAAATCATCTTTTTTAGTTTAAACTTTTATGAATTGAATAAAAATTTAATATTTCGTTGAAAATTCATATTTTCGGGTTAAAAATTAATTTTTTTTGCAAATTTGTCCTTTTGGGTTAAAAATATTATTCTCCCTTGGCTAAAAAGTCTTTTTTGGTTGAAGAAGCATCTTTCTGGTGAAAGATTGAATTATTTTGTTAAAAAATAATATTTAGCATTTGGTATAAAATAATGTTTTCTGTTGGAATTTATATTTTCAGTTTAAAGTTCATCCTTTTCAGTTGAAACTCTAATTATTTGATTGTAAATTAATTTTTTGTTGAAAATTGAACTGTTTTGGAGAAAAATCTTCTTTTTACATGAAAATTCCACAAGTTAAATTGCTTGGTTCAAAATTAAATCTAAAAATTAATCTATTTTCTTGAAAATGCAATATTTATAATTGAAATATTATAAATTCAAAGCGTTCCAATTTGAATTTAATATTCATACGCACATTAATTTTATTTAAAATATTTAGTCTCCTATTTTCACATGGACGTGCGGTCTTACAGACCGCACCGTCCTTCCTCGAGGATACCCTTATTAGTAGCTTTTTTTTAAATTTTTTCTTCGCCGAGGTATTTAAAGAACGTATGGACGCATATAATTGAAGAATAATATAAATTTAAAGCTCATAGGATCCCTTTGACTGCACGTCCACAGTATTGTCCCAATTCTATATTTCTATTTCACTTTAATTTAAGGTTTTTTAAAACACAAAATGTCACACACAAACAAACTTAAGCTAAAAGTGACAAAATAGTACGTCTGCATGGCCGTGCGGTCACCCAAACCGCACCCAGCTTCTGATATGTCTGTCACTCTCCCTACTGGCTTCAAAGATTATTTGTGATAAAAGTTGATTGTATTTATCCATTTCTTACATATTCCAATTTTTGGTCATTGAAAACTTTTGTAAATAAGGGGAAAAGGCGGAAAAGAAATGTGGTAAAAAACGCGAGGGTAAATAATATAGTTCTTTGTCCCTTGAAATTTAAAAAAAGTGATATAACGACCTGGTGCGGATAAGCACCGACAAAATTAATTGCCCTCTTTCTGCAGAGCAAGAATCCCGGGAGGAAACTCGCGAATAGAAAGAAACTGAGTTCAGTGTCATTTCAAAACGAAATAAAGATGTCGGGGGCGGATTGTCCCGTAGGCGGAACATGATCATTGCTTTATTTTCATTCACGACAGAGAGTACTGAATAATTTTTCTCGGCTTGTTTTCTTATTTTATGGCTAATTCTTTTTAGGATGGCGCTAGATAGTTCTAGACTAGTTCCTTTATTTTTAATTAAATATAATCGGTATTGTGACCAGGAACATCTCCAGGATCCTCCGAGATTCCTGGACAGGAATTTTTAGCCAGGTAGTTTAAATTTTTAAAAAAAGATAATTTTCAACCAAGAAGAATTAATTTTAAAAGAAAAAAATTTAATTTTCCACCTCAAAAGATAATGACAACAAAGTTATTTTTTAACGAAAAAGTTAATTTAAACAAAAATGTATTTTGAACCAAATAGTTGAATCCTCAATTAAGAAAACAAGCTATTAACAAAGAAGATTATTATTTTACCAAAATGAATTAATTCTTAGGGTAAAAAACGTGAATATTTAATACGGAAAAAATAAATTCGTAATCAGAACGGCAATTTTTGAATTTTTAGTTTAAAAATAAATCAAGTTCCCAAAAAAAATTTTAATAATCTAGTTCAAGTTGTAACCAAAGAGGTGAAACTAAAAAATGTTTTTAACAAAGTACTTGAGCATTCAAGTAAGTATAGTTGTATGTTCAGTTCGAAAAGATCAAAGTTTAAATCATTTAAATAAATGTAAAAATCAGAAATATGAACTTTTCACTAAGAAAAAAATTTACTACCAAATAAATGAACTTTTAAATAAATTTTGAAGTATCGAGACAAGAAGACGAAGTTTCTGCAAAAAAGTTAAATTTTCAACCCGAAAATATAAATTAATAACGAAAAAGTTAAATAATCAAAATTTAATACTAACTGGTTCAATTTTCAAGCAATGTAGTTGAATTATCAGCGAAGCAGAATAACTTTCTAACAGAAATGTTGAAATTTTAACAAAAAACAGCAATTTTCTACAAATAAATTGAATTTTCAACGGAAGAATCAAATTCTCAACCAAACAGTTAAATATTTTAGTAAAAAATTTTTTTTTACAAAATAGTTTAATTTTCAACCAGAAAATAAATTTTTTGATCAGAAATGGTAATTCACAATTAAATATTTGATTTATTGACTAAATTGATGAATTTTCAACCAAAAAAATTAATTTTTTTACAAAGTAGTTTAATTTACAGCCGAGAAAGATTTTTCTATCAAAAAAGATATATTCTTTAAAAATGTATAATACTTGATTTAAAAAAAAACGAATTTTCAATAAAATAGTTTAATCCTTAACGAAAAGAGACTAATTTTCAACCAAATTGCTGGATTTTTTACTAAATAAGATGAAATTTCTACTATTAAAAAATTATGTTTCTATCCAAAAGGACGTAACTTAAACAAAACAGTGAAATTTTTAATAGAAAAGAGAATTTTAACAAAATAATTAAATTTAATCAAAAATAATGAAATTTTCCAGGAAAAGGTTTCAAGAAAGAAGATTAATACTTTATCGGAAAAGAGGAATTTTCAAAAAATACATAAATATTGAATTTGGAAAAAATCAATTTTCAAGCAAAAAGGCAATCATTGAATTTTTTAATTGAGAACACGAATTTTAAACAACAAAAATTGAATTTTTAAGAAAATAATTCAATCTTCAACCAAAGAGACAAATCTGAAAACAAAATTTGAACAAAGTAGTTCTCATTTCAATCAAGCAGTTGGATTTTCAATTAGAAAGGGCCAGTTTTAAATCAAATAATGAAATTTTAAATAACAGAAAAAAACATAAATATTAAATTTGAAAAAAAAAATTTTTAAGCAAAAAGGTTATCATTGAATTTTTAAATTAAGAACAGGAATTTTCCAGAACAAAAATAGAATTTTCAACAAAATAATGCAATCTTCAACCAAAGAGGCAATTCTAAAAAAAAAATCCAACAAAGTAGTTCTCCTTTCAATCAAGAAGTTGGAAATTTAATTGTAAAGGGCCAGTTTTTAATCAAATAATGACATTTTTAAACAAAATTATGAATTATTCACAAAGAAGAAAAATTTAATCAAAAAAGACGATTTTTGCACCAAATACATTAATTTGGAACTACAATTTTGAACTGTCAAGCCAAAAAGATGATTTTTTTATAAAGCAGTTCTATTTTCAACCAAGAAACATTTTTTTTTAATGAAAAATATTATGATAAATCAAATGTAAGAGTTGATTTTTCAACCAAAAAGTATATAAATTTAAAATAAAAAATAGTTGAATTTGACCTAAAAATATGAATTATTATCAAAATATTTGAATCCTCAAACAAACCGTTGCATTTTTTACGAAAAAAAGTATGAATTCTTAATCTAGAAGAATAATTTTCGACTAAAAAGGGCAATTTTTCAACAAAATACATAAACTTTCAACAAAATAGCTAAATTTTCAACTGAAAAGATAAATTTGCAACTAAAATTATCAATCTTTAACAACAACAAAATTTTTTAATACATTATTTAAATTCTCAAACATACTGTAGACTTTAAAAAAATGAATTTTCAGCGAACTAGGATTTTAATTTAAATAAAAAGCAGTTGAACCCAATAAAAAAGGCGAAATATCAATAAAATAATCGAATAATAAAACTAAACAGATTAATTTTTAACCACACATTTTTAACAAAAAGAATATTAAATCTCTATCGAAACAGTTAACTTTTCCAATAAAAATTGAATTTTTAAATAAAATTAATTTGCAACCAGAAATGTAATAGCTGATTTTTCAAACAGGGCGACTTTAAAATTGAAGAAAATTAACTTAATCGAAAAAACCATAAATTTGCTTAAAAATATTGGACAAGAGAGGAATTCTGTTAAGAAAGGGAAAGAGGGGAATAACGGAGAGAGTGTGAAGTCGGGAATATAGACCCTCAGTATAAAAAGAAGATAAAAGATGAAAAATGTATGATAATGTTCATTATTTGAGATAAAACGAAAGTCTACTTTAAAGCTGAAGTTTTCTTGAATTGAAGCCAAAAAATTTGGACAAAAAAAAGGCATCCAGGGTTGAGAAAATTCATGGCAAAAAAGTTATTCTTTTAAAAAGGTGAACAGACAATAGCGGAAAGAGTTTCAAGTCTGGAATATGGAGGGCTCGCCCATCGAAACTGCAATCTCAATTTAAAAACCAAGCGAGGATAGTTAGACAATTAGATAAACCATAAAAGGAAATTTATCAAGGGAGCAAATAAGGATTCTGTAAAATTAAAATTGCTGCAAAAGAAAGTTACAAGATAAAAAGATGAAAGATGATCATCATTTTATGATGTAACAAAAGTCCTCTCTGAAGCTGAAGTTTTCCTGGATTGAGGCCAGAAATTTTAAATTAAAAACGGGTATCCAGGTTTCAGAAAATAGATGGCAAAAGAGCAATTCGTTTAAAGGGGTGAAAATAGTATAGCGGAAATAGTGTAAAGTCTGGAATATGGAGGTTTCGCCCATCAAAACTGTAATCTGAATAGCTAAAACAAAATATGATTAACGAGATAATTAAATAACCAATAAAAGGGATTTTTTCAAGCAAGCAAACAGGGATTCTGTAAAATCAAAATTGCTATAAGAGAAAGATAAAAGATAAAAAGATGAAACAAAAGTTCACTTTAATGCTGGAGTTTTCATGAATTGAGGCCAACAAATTTTAAATGAAGAAAGGTATCCAGGTTTAGAAAAATGGATGGCAAACAAATTCTTCGGAAAAGATGAAAAGATAATAGCGGAAAAAGTTTGATGTCTATAGAATATGGATGGTTGGGCTCTAGAAACTACAATCTCAATAAGAAAAACAAAATAGAATAAATAATTATGTATCAAATTGAAGGGCATTGATAACGAATGCAAAAAGGATTTATTAAAATCGAAATCACTATAAAAGAATAGTAAAAGTTGAAAGATGATAATCATAATTTAAAGGCGAAACAAAAGTCAACTCTGAAGCTGAAGTTTTGCTGCATTAAGACCAAAAAAGTTTGAGTAAAAAAAGGTATCCAGGTTTATTAAAATGGATGACAAAAGAGTCATTCTTTTAAAAAGTTGAAAAGAGAATGCAATCTCAATTACGAAACAAGCGAGGATAACTAGACAAGCGGTTAAACAGGATTTTATCAAGGATGCAAAATAGCATTCCGTTAAAATCGAAATTGCTCTAAATGAAAAATAAAAGAGAAAAAAATGAAAAATGATCAGAATTTAAAAAGATAAAACAAAAGTCCACTCTAAAGCTGAAGTTTTCCAGGATTGATGCCAAAAAAGTTTGATTAAGAAAGGGTATCGAAGTTTAATAAAATGGATGTCAAAAGAGCAATTCTTTTAAAAAGGTGAAAAGAGAATAGCGGAAAGAGTGTGAAGAGTGGAATATGGAGGGTTCGCCCATAGAAACTGTAATTTCAGTTACAAAAGCAAGTGAGAATAACTAGATAATTAGACAACTAGCGAAAAGGTAATTTTATCAAGGGTGCAAAAAAAAGATTCTGTAGAATCCAAATTGCTGTAAATGAAAAATATTACATGAAAATATTCAAGATTATCATCAATTCAAAAAGAAAAAAACAAAGCTCCACTCTGGAGCTGTAGTTTTTCTAAATGAAGCTCAAAAAATTTTTATTAGAGAAAGGTATCAATAATTAATGGCAAAAGAGAAATTCTTTTGAAAAGGTCAAAAGAGTGAAAGAGCTGAAATGTACAATAAGGAGGGCACGCATATAGAAACTGTAATGCTAAATTCTAACTGGGATGCTTAAAGAAACTCCTATTATCACCATATTAATTTGATTTTTGAAGAACTTTTTATTCAATTAACCCATTTTTGTTAAGCATGTTGGTTATCTGGTTCCGTCCTTCTACCCTTTAAGTGCAGTACCTAATTGTGCTGTTTTTGGCTTTGTTTGAAAGTAAAGTTTTTTATTGGAAGAACGTTGCCTTCCGGAGTGAAAAGCTGGTCTATGGTCAGAATATTATTTGCTCAAAGGAAGGAAACAAGCTCTGGCTGTCAAAGGGATCGTGACCCCAACTAACTAACAGCTCGAATAAAGTAGTTTGCTTATTCCTCCCTCGATGATATAGCACAATAGTAACTGGATTTCTTCCTGTGTTAGAAACCAAAGTACATACTGGTTTATGTGATTTCAGTTTATCCCTACTGGAAGTAAAAATCTCTCCTATCTGATCTATCTGATCTATTTGATTCAATCTATTTATCAATCTAAATTAACGTCTTCAAGATTCTTTCTTTTTTAGTTCATTCTATCCTTTATATATCCACGTCAATCTTTTTCTATCTTCCTGTTTATCTAAATTCCCATCTATCCTTTTCAATCTCCTCTACTCTATCTCATCCTATTTTTTGTCTATCCACGTTAATATTTCTCTATCTCTCTGTCAATATAAATTTCTGTTTATCTTTTTTTAATCTCCTCTTCTCTATCAGATCGTATCCTAGATGGATCAACGTCTGTCTTGAGTATCTCTTTCTCAATCCAAATTCGTGTTTATCTTTTTCTATCCCCTTTTCTCTGTCTGATCCTATCCTTCATCTACTCATACCAAACTTTTTCTGTATCTTTTAATTTAAATTTCCGTCTTTTTTTTTTTAATTTCCTCTTCTTTAGCTGATCCTATCCTACATCTAGCAACGGTCAACTTTTTCTATTTCTTTTTTAATCCTAATTCACGCATATTTTTTTTAATCCACTCTTTTCTGTCCCATCCTATCCTTTGTCTATCAACGTTCAACTTTCTGTCTCTCTGTTAATCTAAATTCACGTCTATCTTTTTCAATCCCTTCCTTTGATCTCGTCCTATCTCTCATCTATCCGTTTCTAAATTTCGGTCTATATTTTTCTATCTCTCTGTCAATCTTAATTCCTATCTATATTCTTAAATCTCCTCTCCAATTTCTCATCCTATCCTTCATCTATTCATACCGATCTTTTTCTATCTGTGTTAATCTAAATTCCCGTGAATCCTTTTCAATTTTTTTCCTTTCTATCTCATTGTGTGGTCAGAACATCATTTGCTTTTTTGTTGAAAATTTATATTTTTAGGTTGACTACCCAACTGTTTTCCAGAAAACTCATCATATTGGCTTAAAAATTCAACTACTTGATGGAAAATTTAATTTTTCTGCTGACAACTCATCCTTTTGGCTTGAAAATTCAAAAATTTGGTAAAAAATTCAACTATTTGGTGGAATAATCAACTATTTTATAACAAATTTGCTTTTATAAATTAAAAATTATTGTTTTTCTATCAAACTTGATTTATTATTTTTTTATTCAAAGTTCAACTGGTTGGATGTAAATAAATCAAGCTTAGTTAAGGATTTAACTATTTCGCTCAAACTTCGTCTTTTTTGGTTAAATTATATGATTTTTTATAAAAAATGAAACCTTTCTTTCTTGAAATATCTTCTTTTATATTTTTTATTAAAAATGTATATTTTTAGGTTTCTTGGTTGTAGATTCGTAATTTTAGTTGGAAATTCAACTGTATGTATAATTAACTTTTCTGTTGCAAATTCAACAAGTTGATAGAAAATTCAACTATTTGGTGAAAAACTCAACTGTTTTGTAAAAAAATTGCTTTCCTATATTACAAATTTTTTCTAATAAAAATTAATTTATTATATTTGTTGCTCAAAAGTCATCTTTTTTAGACTAAAAATTCAACTATTTGGTTTAAAATTCGTCTTTTTGGTAGAAAAGCAAATTTTTTATTTAAAATTCAATTGCTTGGTTGAAATTATATCGAGCTTGATTGAGAATTCAAATATTTTGCTAAAAAATCATATTTTTTTGTTAAATTGTATAATTGTTTTCAAAATGAAAACTTTGGTTGTTCAAATATCTACTATTATATTTTGTATTAAAAATCCATCTTTTTAGGTTCACACTTCAACTCGTTTCTGTAAAGTTGAACTATTTTCTTGAAAATTAATTTTTTAGGGAGTAAAGATTCATAATTTTAGTTGAAAATTCAACTTCTTTCCTGAAAATTAACTTCATTCTTAAAAATCTATATTTTCGGGTTGAAAATTCAACTGTTTTGTAAAAAATTTGTTATATTAAGTTGAATCTGATTGTCTTTCTGTAAAAATTTACCAATTCCCTTTTTGTTTGAAGAATGGTATTTTTTGGACTAAAAACTCAACTATGTAGTTAAAAATCTTTTTATTTTGAAATATTAGTGTGGCCCAAAAATGCATTGGAATTTTTTATTTTATGCAAGTCGTTCTGTAATTTTTCGCCGAATGATGTTAAAAACTCGCCATTTTTACGAATTTTTATCTTGCTTCCAATTTTAATCAAAGCCAGGCAATGATATATTAGAGTTAACATCAATAATTATTTAAACAATCTATTATTATTTATAATCATCTTCTTTCAGAACAATGTTAGAAAATTGTAGTTTTTTCTGAAATTTCTTACTTTTTCCACTTTTTACTTATTGAGGTAATGATTAACGCAAGCTAATGAACATAATTATTTAAACAATTAATGAACATTCTCAATAATATTCTCTTAAAGTAATCCTAAAAATCTGCAGTTTTTTCTGAAATTTTCAACTTCTTGTCCACTTTTTTCTCAAAGCAAGCTAATAATTAATATAATTAAACAAAGATAATTATTTTTAAAAAACTGATTGTTTAGGACTATTTTCATTTATAATAATGCCATAAAGTTTCGGTTTTTTTGTAATTTTTAACTTTCCTTTGGATTCTGAGTTATAAATAAATAATAAATGAAGATTATAGAGAATCATTGTATATTTGTCTTGATGTTCATTAATTATTTATTAATTGCACATTATTTATTTGAAAAATTCGAGGAAAAATCGCGTCTTTCTAACTCTATGTTAAGAGAAAATTACTATAAACAAAAAAAAAATTTTAATTTATTTAAAAATTTAGTCTTGCATAAAAAGTAATGCTTTATGTACCAGAAACAATTTTTACATAAAAATACTTTTGAAAAATCATATTTATTGCTAAAAACACAGAATTTTACTGATTTAGTTTTTTTATAATTTTAAATTACACAATTTCAAATATTTAAGTTTACAATGTTTAATTATTTAATGATGCCGATTTTAATTTTTATATTATGCGATTCTATTCATTTTCAAGACAAAATGTATAAACATATTGTCAGTCATTTTTAGTAGATACATCTCGTTAAACAAAGAAAAGCTATAACTATATCAATTATTATAAATATTACAATAAATTATTATATTAAATCATTACAGTTAATTAGCAAGAAGCGGATTAGATCCATTGTGAAAAAAGATGCCGAGCGCAGTTTGGATCTCACATGCGGAAAACCATTGGTTTCGGGGAGGGGGATGCGTAGAAACGTACATGCCCGGCACGGCGCTGCAACGCCGTGCCGGACGCGCCCGTTGGGGCGCACGCTTGTCGCCTGTCTAACCGGGGATCTCCGCATGTAAAATTTGAGCTGCGCTCGGCAGCTAACTTCATTGTGGATCTAATCCTTTCCCTAAATAATTAAAATTTAATGAAAAATTTAACTAAAAATATGATATAAAACAAAATACTCAGTAGTGGAGAAAAATGATTTAAAAATACGAAATTCTACTGAATTTCAAGGTTTTTAAATTTTTCAAAGCAATTGCACTCCCAAAAATAAAGCGTTACAACAAATTTGTTGAATGCGAATTAATTTTTTTTAGCTCTGATATGTGTTTTTACAAAAATTAAACTATTTCAAATTCGAAAAAGCCCAATCTTCATTTTGAATGTGATATTCCCTTCTTATGAGAAAGGTCATTTTTTCCAAATTTGTGAAATTTCTAAAAAAATTTTAATTTGGAAATAAAATATCCTATTAAGAAGAAATCGCTGCGAGCTTTGAAAGTTTGGGAATTATTGTAACAGTGTATCTTAGGGTGGTCCAAATTTTTTATTTTCGTGCATATCGCCCCAATTTTTTTCCAATCAACAAGCAAACAAATGTATTCCTTTTTGTTGAAAAAATTATGTTAAAGGTTCCATAAGCCTCATGAAGTTTTTAGTACGTATTTTCCATAAGAAATATGTTTTTTTTTTACATTTTATTAAGAATCGTCAAAAAAAGTCAAGTAAATTAAGTGAATCTAATTAAAACTCAACATGTCTTTTCACAATCAACTATAGAAAACAAATAAATAATTACTTTTAAATATTACCCCCATAGGTCTCTTTTATGGGGTCCCAGAAAAACCCATAAGTGAAAAATTGAGTTTGGGAGTTTGTAATGCTGATTATGATTTTTTGTAATCTGTTCAATACAAATTGTTTCTAATGCATAAAATACTAATTTTTACTGATAATTAAATATTTAAATAAATTTTGCAACCAATTTATTATTATTTTCAGTAATTTTCTCTTAGAATAATTAGAAAGTCGCGTTTTTTAAATTTGTGAACTTATTTTCAACTCTTCAGTTATAAGGAGGCAATATTTCTTATTTATTTATCAAAAATAATTTGTTCAACAAATATTAATTATTTATAACAATATTCTCTTAGAATAATGCTAAAAAACTGCAATTTTTTCTGATTTTTTTTTATTTTGGTCTTCTTTTCAATTATAGCGAGGTATTTGTAATTATTTTTAATAATATGTTCTTTAAATAATAGTACAAAATTTCGGTTTTTTCTTAAACATTAAGCTTAAGAGTGCTGTTATAATTAATGCAGATTATCAAACATGATTGTTTAAACAATTTATTATTATCTACAACTATCTTATTTTAGATTTATTCATTTAAGCAAAAACTTTTTCAGTAACTTCTTTCAGGAAAGTTTACATTTCATATGATCAACACAGAAAATCTGAAGAGTATTTCAAATATCTGTTTACTTTCAGCAAACTTTATTCATAAAAAAGAGAAAAGACCGTTTAGAAAATAATTCTCTCTAACGTTAACTTTTTTTCATAACGAAGAACTTTATAGCAACTATCTAATAGAAGATAGTTATAAAGAATAATAATTCAGTTTAACAATTATATGTTATAAGTTGCAACAATTATGACCCCAATCTAAGTTAAAAGTGGACAAAAAGTTAAAAATTTCAGACAAAACCGCAACTTTCTAACATTATTCAAAGAGAATATTATGATAAATCATAATAAATTGTTTAAACAATCATTTCTGATAACCTAAATTAATTATTGGAATGATAATTTTTCAAACAATTACGTTTGCTAAATTACATTCATCATTGCCTCACTCTGAGTGAAAAGTGGACAAAAAATTTAAAATTTCAGCAATAACTGCAACTTTATAGGATTCCCAGTAGGCACAAAATTTGGCGACGTCTTAACGACATCGTTACGACATCTTTACGACAACTTTACGATATCCTATGTCCATGTCGTTAAGGTGTCTTTACGATATCGTAAACACGTCGTATGATCTGACGATGTCTTTACGATATCGTATAGACAACGAAACGACACGGACATAGGATGTCGTAAAAATATCGTAAATATGTCGTAACGATGTCGTAAATAGGTCGCCAAATTTTGTGCCCACTGAGTTATTTGAAGAAAATTTTATTAAAAATAACTATAAAGTGAAGAAACAATAATTTTTGTATACAGGACCTCTGAGGATCCTGGACATATTTCTGGACACGATCCCGTGCAGGAACCTCGGAGGATCCTGGAAATGTTCCTGTACACAATCCTGCCCATGAACCTGCACAGGTAATCTTGACGGTTCCTGTACAGGAATCTGGCGAAAGAAAACTGTAAATAATCCTACAATGGTACCTGCACCGACAAATGTACTTTCAAATGTTTCGAGTATAGGTTTCCTGTATAGGATTTTGCGAAATGAATTACGTGAATTAATAATTTAAATCAATTTTTTATAAAGGAACCTATACAGGATCATTCTCACGTTCCTTTGCCAAATTCCTGCACAGGAACCTTTAAGATTACGTGTACAGGTTCGTGTGCAGGTTCGCGTCCAGGAACATGTGCAGGAACCTTCAAGGTTCCTGCATGGAAATTTTCTGCTGGTTTGAAGAAAAAATGTTTAGTTTCAACTCGATTTATCAAATATTGACGATTCTGAAAAAAATTTACAAAAACATCTGTTTTCTTATGGAAAATAAGTGTTAAACTTCATCGGCTTGCGGAACCTCTAACATAATTGTTAGTTTTTCAAAAAAAAAGAAACCTTTTTTCTTGGTGTATATTGAAAGAAATTTTGGGGACGATATGCATGAAAATTCGAAAAAATAAATTTCGAAAGCCGTTTTGGACCACCCTAGTGTAATTGTATATGAAAAAGTGTTGTACGAACCGATGGACGTTTTTTGGGCATTTTCTACGATTGCACGTTCTCGACACAAGTTGTGACATCCAGACTGGGGGCTGCACACAAAAGAAAGACTCACTTGTATAAAAAAAATAGTTTTCTTGGCTAAAAAAGAGTAGTGTAATGATATGTCTCGAAAACTTCGCAGTCATTTCTGTTGAAAACCTGATTTGTTTTTCGTTACTTAAAGTTAATTAATATATTAAATTTGAAATATTAAAAAATTAACTCTACAAAATGTTCTCTTTTAATTATTAAGTGTGGTCACTCGGTCAAACAGACCGCACCATGCTTCTCATGTTTCTATCCTTCCCCCCTCTTCTTCCTGGTGGCTTTCGTTATTAGTAGCTTCAGTTTTATTTGTGCGGTCCGTGAGACCGCAAGTCCACAATAACGTCGCAATTTTTTATTTCTGTTTTAATTTGTTTAAAGGTGTTGAAAATACAAGATGTCTCACACAAACAACCTTGAGCTTGATGCGGGTACCCAAATATCTTTTACTTGAGCAAAAAGTGAAAAATTAGTATGGACGTATGGATGTGCGGTCTTTTAGACCGCATCATGCTTCTGATAAAGGGGCCCCACTCTCACTGTTGTAAAAAATTATTCACAATTTAAGTTGATCAAAATTTATGGAAATGGGAGTTTCAAACTAGAAATTGTAAGATTTAGAAGATTAGGTAATTACCCACAACTTCCTTTTTCGCTTTCAAGTATTTAAATAAAAAATCATAATATTTAAATCCAATGATTTAGATTGAAATAATAAAGTTTACATTATTCACAATTTCAAATTTTGTTAGTGCTTTTTGTCGAAAATGAAATTTTTATTTAAAAATTTATTTTAAAAAAGAACATTTAGATACAATATTTGAACAGTAATGTGTCTTTTTTAGAATTTTTCGTCAGGTATTTGTGTTTTTGCTTAAAAAAACAACATTTTCATTGTTTATACAGGGTACAATGAAGTCACAACCACAGACTGGCGATACCCTCGTGTGTCTTGAGGACACGGAGCGACCTAAGAATGACAGCCTTGTTTTTATTTTATTTTTTTTTATTTTTTAGAATTCTCAAAATTTTTAGGTAAAATGGATTTTACCAGGGTGTCAGGAGAATAAAAAAAGTTATTAAGATTCATGGGGAATTTTTAATTATTGTTTTGTAAGAAATTTCAAGAAAAAATAAAAAAAGATTACAAAACATTTAAAATAATTTCCTAAAATTTTTAAAAAGTACCTAAAAGATTTTAAAGCAAAATTTATCAATTTTGCCGTATTAAATCATTTTAGAAAAAATTGCAGTAAGGTTAGGAGATATTCAAAAGTTTTGAAATAATTAAAAAATAATTAAAACTTGTAAAGAGTTTTCAAGAATATTGTAAAGTTTCACAAAAATAAAAGAAATTTTACAGTTTCCCAGAAAAAATTAATTTGAAGAGATTATTTTAAAAAATTTTAGAAGATTTCAAACATAGCCAAAGAAGACTGAAATATTTCAAAGCTTGTTTTTAAGTTTTCAAAATAAATAAAAAATACTCGAAAAACTTGATTAATTTTTAATTTAAAAAAAAAAAGAATTTTCCTTATATTGGTGTGAAAATTTTAAATAATTTTTTATTTTAAAAAATGATTTTTTTAAATATTGTTAGAAACGTAGGTCTTTAAAGATTTAAAAACTGAAAATTTGGGAAAATTTGTCTCCGTTAAGAATATTTTCAGGAATTTGAGACGTCTCAAATATATCAGAAATATTTGAAAACTGGGAAACATTTTCGAAAATTTATCAAATATTTTTTGATTCCTTCCCAACTTCTAAAAGTCCTAAGCATCTTTTAAAAAGACTGGAAATTTTCATAATATTTTGCAAAATCCTATAAAATAAAAAAATGTCTTTGAAATCTTCTAAATATCTTTTTTTTTTAATTTTCTCAAGAAGCTTATTAAAATTGTGTTTACATAAATTTAGACACTAAATTAATAATACTTATTTTCTTATTTCTAATTCTCCGAATTTAATTTCAATGTGGATTTATTATAACACTTCGAAAAATAATTTTTGCTTAATTTGAGTGTTGCCAAAGATAAAAAGTTCATTATCTAATTGTAATAGAAAAAAGTATTTTATAATTCATCACATTCCTTGTTTAGAAAATATAGATATAACAATTATATTAATTGTATACTAGCATTATATTGTAAAACGGCAATATAAAAAAATTAGTTTTTCATCACTATATTTAAAAGTGCTGGAATATCAAGGCCTTATACAAAATAACAAAAAAATTAATTAAAAAAAAGAAATCAGCGCAAAAAAATTTCCTAAATTATAAATTAACCTAATTATAAAAATGTCGAATTATAAAATATATTAATAATTGTTAAGTTCTCATAAATATTTCTATTTCTGAAATTTAAGTTTGACGAAATTTAAAAAGGCTGAAAATAATTAATAAATTATTAATTAATGACTTATTAAATTTTGTGCCTTATTTATAATTTTATAGATAGCTCATACATTAATAATTAATTAACTATGTTAAACAGTTCTAAATTTCGGGAATCGAAATATTTGTGAGAATTTAATAATTCGTTTATTTTATAAGTCGGTCTCGAAGCCGGTGAATTTTAGTTTCGGATATTTAGAAATTCCGGATTTTATATTTTCTCAATTAAAACTCTTGTCGTTATTTGAAATATGAGAAATTTTGAAATTCGATAATAAATAATTTTTTTCGCAATTTTTTTTATTCGATTGCGTGTTCTTTACTTTACTATGAAATTAAAAAATCTGTAATAATATTAATTTTTAATTTTCATTTCAAAAATTACAAAACCCTTTATTGTAGGCGTGCGACGATTACTTTGACTAATTTGTAAAATATTTCTTAACATCAGAGCATGCTACTTTAAATTCCTCTCAACCAAAGCTGAAGAGCATTAAATTTTCCATAAAACTAATAAGAAAATAGTTTTATATCTAATAAAAACTCAATCTTGTGATATATTTTTTTTTCTTCGATAGAGAGGGCAGTGAACATAAATTTAACTTGGGTCGATGCACACGCAATGGTCCCATGTAGTACTTTATTGAAGATACGATCGGTCCATTCCGTTTAACAACGAAATGGCGATCCCAGCGATAAAATATTCAGACCGCGAACATGTGAAAAATTGTTCACGTGAAATTTCCGAATTTCTGAGCATGGAGAGGATATTTTTCATATTGAGTGTTCCAATCTTAGTTTTAGAAGCATTTTTTTATATTTATGGTGGTTATTAAAATATTAAAGTATTTTATTTATTTCTGTACCCATGATTAATAAACACTTAGTTTTCTTTATCTAAAGTCCAAAATATTAAGGAAAAATTAGCTAAAATTTCGTGATTTTTCTCATTTTTATTCACTAATATCGACATCAAAAAATTGAAGCATAAGAATTTTTATTTTTGTTCTGCATGCTTCAATTTGACTCATTTCCAAGCAAAAAAAAGACTATAGAAGAAAAACCTTCAGCATTGGAGTATAAATAACAAAATTTTGCTCATTTGCCTTATTGTCCATTTTCTTTAACCACCAATATAAGAAGAAAAAAAAATGAGACATAAAACATTTTATTCTGTATTTTATTTTTATGGTTCAATTTGTCCTATCCCCAAAGCACACCAGACTGAAAGAGAAGCTTCCAGCATATGAGTCATTTTGGCCAAATTTTTCTTATTTTTCTTTTCTTCAACATCTGACATTAAAAAAAGAAAAAATAAGAAATGTTATTTTTTATCATAATTCTACATGCTACAATTCGACCTGACCCCGAAAAAAATCAGAATGAAAGAAAAGCTTCCAGCATGCTTTAATTTGACTCATATCTTCAAAAAATCAGACTAAAAGAAAAATTTCCAGCATAGAAGTCTAAATAACTAAATTTTTCTCATTTTTCTTATTATTCTTTTTAACCACTAATATACA
>NC_046661.1:130716692-130749286 GCF_010883055.1 Belonocnema kinseyi
TAGGAGTCTAAATAAGCAAATTTCCTTGATTTTTTATAATTTTTTCCTAACGAAAAATACAAAAAAAGACAAATTAAACATCTAAAAAATCCTTTTTTTTTTGTTTAAACTCTACATGCACTCTACATTCACACCAGGCTGAAAGAGAAGCTTCCAGCATATGAGCCGTTTCGGCCAAATTTTTTTTATTTTTCTTTTCTTCAACATCTGACATTAAAAAAAGAAAAAATAAGAAATGTTATTTTTTATCATAATTCTACATGCTACAATTCGACCTGTCCCCGAAAAAAATCAGACTGAAAGAAAAGCTTCCAGCATGCTTTAATTTGACACACATCTTCAAAAAATCAGACTAAAAGAAAAATTTCCAGCATAGAAGTCTAAATAACTAAATTTTTCTCATTTTTCTTATTATTCTTTTTAACCACTAATATACAATAAATAAAAAAAAGTTATTTTTTTTTTAGTTTTACATTATTCATTTTAACCCATCCCCAAAGAAAATCAGACTAAAAGAAAGTCTTCAAGCATAGGAGTCTAAATAAGCAAATTTCCTTGATTTTTTATAATTTTTTCCTAACGAAAAATACAAAAAAAGACAAATTAAACATCTAAAAAATCCTTTTTTTTTTTGTTTAAACTCTACATGCACTCTACATGCACACCAGGCTGAAAGAGAAGCTTCCAGCATGCTTTAATTTGACACACATCTTCAAAAAATCAGACTAAAAGAAAAATTTCCAGCATAGAAGTCTAAATAACTAAATTTTTCTCATTTTTCTTATTATTCTTTTTAACCACTAATATACAATAAATGAAAAAATATTATTTTTTATTTTAGTTTTACATTATTCATTTTAACCCATCCCCAAAGAAAATCAGACTAAAAGAAAGTCTTCAAGCATAGGAGTCTAAATAAGCAAATTTCCTTGATCTTTTATAATTTTTTCCTAACGAAAAATACAAAAAAAGACAAATTAAACATTTAAAAAATCCTTTTTTTTTGTTTAAACTCTACATGCTTCAATTTGTTCCGTACCCGAAGAAAATCAGACTAAAAGAAAAGTTTCCAGCATAGGCACCTACATAACCAAATTTTCCTTATTTTTCTTATTGTTCTTTTTTCTAACCACTAATATAAAAAAATATATTAAGCATAGCAAATAATATTTTTCATTTGAGTTTTATATGCTTCAATTTAACCCATCCCCAAAGAAATTAAGCATAAGATAAAAGCTTCTAGCATAAGAACCTAAATAACCGAATTTTCGTCATTTTTCCTATTATTCTTTTTCTGAACCACTGATATAAAAAAAAAAGAAAAATTAAACATAACAAATAATACTAATTATTTTACTTCTATAGGCTTTAATTTGACCCATCCCCAAAGAAGATCAAGCTAAAAGAAATGCTTTCAGCATTTATCTAAATGGCCAAATTTTCCTAATTTTTTTATTGGTCGTTTTCTTAACCACTAATATCAAGAAAAAAATTCAACCTAACAAATAATATTGTTTGTTCTAGTCCTATGTGCTTCAATTTGAAATAGTCCGGAAGAAAATATTAATAAAGAAAAAACTTTCTAGTGCAGGGATCTAAATGACCAATATTTCACCCATCCTCAAACAATATCAGACTAAAAGAAAAGCTTTCAGCATAGGAATCTAAACAACTAAATCTTTTTCATATTTCTTTTATTCTAACACTTATGTAAAAAAAGACAAATTAAACATAACAAATAATATATTCTATTTTAGTTCTATATGCTTCAATTTGTCCCATCCCCGAAGAAAATGAAACTAAAAGAAAAGCTTCCAGCATAGCAATCCAACCAACCAAATTTTCCTCACCTTACAATATTGTTCTTTTTTTTTAACAATTATATAAAAAATTAAAAAGTAAACAAAACAAATAAAATTTTCTATTTTAGTTCCATATGCTTCAATTTGACCAATCCTCAAACAAAATCAGACTAAAAGAAAAGCTTCCAGCATATGAATCTAAACAACCAAATCTTCCGATCCCATTTCCAAAGAAAATCAGAATAAAAGAAAAGCTTCCAGCACATGTGTCTAAATAACCAAACTTTTCTCATTTTTCTCTTCTTTTAACACTAATATCACAAAATAAACATAACTGATATTTTCTATTTTAGTTCTATATGCTTCAATTTGGCCCATCCCCGAAGAAAAGCCCCATCCCCAGAGAAAATGAGACTAAAAGAAAACCTTCCACCATAGAAATCTAAACAACCAAATTTTCCTTACTTTACTTATTGTTCTTTTATTTAATACTAATATCAAAAAATTAAAAATCAAACACAATTAATAATATTTTCTATTATAATTATATATGTTTTCACTTTGGCCCATCGCCGAAGAAAATCAAAATAAAAGAAAAGCTTCCAGCGCATGGGTGTTAATAACCAAAATTTCCTCCTTTTTCTTTTTTTTAACACGAATATAAAAAAAAGAAAGATTAAACATAACAAATAAAATTTTATATTTCAGTTCTATATGCTTCAATCTGACCCATCCTCGAAGAAAAATTCTGAATGAAAGAAAAGCTTCTGACAGAGGCTTCTAAATAACCAAATTTTTCTTATTTTCTTCATTGTTCTTTTTTAGTTACTTATCTTTTAGTTAATTTAAAAAAAAAATAAAAAATGAAAAAAGTGATTTCTTATTTTAGTTCCACATGCTTCAATTCGACCCATCCCCAAGGAAAATCAGACTAAAAGAAAAGCTTCCAGCGTAGGAATTTCAACAATCAAATTTTCCTCATTTTTCTTATTGTTCTTTTCTTTTAACACTAACATAAAAAAGAACAATTAAACATAGCAAATAATATTTTCTATTTTAGTTCTACATGTTTCAATTCGACCCATCCCCGAAGAAAATCAAACAATAAGAAAAGCCTCTATCACAGGGGTCTAAATGACCAAATTTTCCTCAGTTTTCTTTTTTTTTCTTTTCTTTCTCACCACTAATATTGATAAAATAAAGATGAAAAAACATTTATTTTTTATTTTATTTCTGCATGCTTTTAATTTTATTGCGCTAGCTCTTGGAAGTGATTGCGCTGTAGCCGCAAGGAACAACAGGATGCTAAGGAATCTCAAATCATAAAGAAGATTCAAATTTAAAATAAAATTGATCATTATTTGTTACTTCCTTTTTCATAAAATAAATAATTTTGCTCTTCTTATTAAGTCAGCGTAAACAGGATTCATTCTAACATCAATAATAGGGTGTTTCTTTAATACACCCCTGTAATAAACTATTTTTCGTGAATATGAATATATCAACACATTTTTCTTTGATACTTTTGGGCTTTCTTGGGATGAAAAACAACTTACAAAAATTCAATATATCTGGACGATTTAAACTGAATTAAAATTTGATCGAATTTTTATTGCATTAAGTCTCTAACCCATATTTTTTTTAACTTGTTTGTGAGTTTATTTTGATCCCAAGAAAGCTCTTAAGTACCAACAAAATATTGCTTGATGTTTTCATGAGCGAAAAAAATAAAAATTATTTACAGGGATAATCAAAGATAATTATCGCTTACAAAATATTATCCTATAAAATCTGATAAAAATTAAGAGGACTCTTAGGCACTAAACGCTTCCAAAAACGTGAAAAAATTCGAATTTCCACATTCAGGACACTTCATAAGGATGTCAGTAATCATTACTTTTAGCATGGTATAATTTACGATTTCAAAAACGATTTTTTACCCATCCTAATTAATAAAAAGCAGTCTTGGAAAAAAATTTTGTGTGCCGAAAATAACACCAATTGATTATTTAGAGAAGTTAAGGAAAGGGAGATGGTCTAGTCATTTCCACAGAAAAACTATAGGCTTGAAATCTTGCAGATAATCGACAAAGCAGGGTAAACTGGAGGTAAACACTCTAAACTGAGGTAAACTTTCCGCGGTGAATCGCAGACAACATCCGCGAACCGCCAGAGGCAGCACATTAGAGCCCTGATGACCACGGAAAGTTTATCTCAGTTTGGTTTACTCAGCTGACTATTACCCGGCTTGAGCGATTACCTGCAACTTTTCATAACCCCAGTTTTTTCTGTGCTGAAAGAGGGGATGGTCTAGTTGTTAACACAGAAAAAACTGTAGATAAGAATTGTTGCAGGTGATCGGTCAAGCAGGGTAAGCGCAAAATGGTTAGCCAAACTGAGGTAAACTCTCCGTGGAATGTTTACCCCAGTTTGGTGCACTCAGCTGACTATCACCCGGCTGGGACGATTACCTGCAGCTAGAAACAGTTAGAAAACACGAGTGGAACTTCTGAACGATTTTGAACTTTCAATAAATAGCTAGCATTACGTGCTCAATTAAAGTAATTAAAACTCTCGATTTAATTTCGGGTATGCTCGCGAAACTAGCAATACTGAAAGCGCAATTAGGCCGAGGACTTTATGATAATTTCAATCTAAATCCTCTTAATTTAGGTAATTATAAGTTCTAAAAAATGTAATAAAAATTATTCACGAACCTTTCAAAAGTTAGCCGTCGTCCATGAACAACGTTACCAATTTTAAACTTGAGAATTCGAGAATAAATTCTTTAAATAAAATTAATTTTGATAACATATTGAAATCAATATGAAACCCTTTAAATTCCTAAGATTACAAGTAGGAAGATATTGCATTTTCAACAAAATAGTTGAGTTTTTAACAAACCAAATATTTTTTACCAAACAATTACATTCATAAAAAAATGGTTGAAATTTCAAGGAAACAAGAATAAGTTTCAATAAAATAGTTGAAATTTTAACCAAAAACTACAATTTTTAAGCTAAAATGACGACTTTTTTGGAAGATAGTAAAATTCTCGACAAAAAAGTTTATTTTTGACTGAAAAGGCTGGAATTTAAAAATAAGTGAATTTTTTTAACATTATAATTGTACATATAATTCTATTATTTTCATCAAACATTTACTTGTTTGGTTGAATATCAACTCGTTGGCTGAAAATTCAACTATTTTCTAAAAAATTTTCCTCTTTTGTTGTGTTGAAATTTGTTTACCTTCCTGGTTGAAATTTCAACTTTTGATTTTGTTTGAAGAACTATTTTGTTAAAAATTCGTCCTTTTTGGTTAATTTCGATTGTTTTTCGTTTAAAATTCAAATCTTTTTTATTGGAATAGGAACTATTATATTTTTTGTTGAGTATCATTATTTTTTAATAAAAGTTCAAATACTTGGTTGAAAGTTCAAATTGTTTATTAAAAATTCACTTTTGTTATTAGATTGAAAAATTAATCTATGTTGTTCAAAATTGAATTTTGAAATTGAATTGAAAAATTGTTAAAAGAAAACTGTTTAGTTTAAACAATCATCTTTTTGGATTAAAAATTTCGTCCTTCTAGATTAAAACATTAACTGTATTTTAAAAAATTCTTGTTCTTCATTCAAAAATTCAACTGCTTTGTTGGAAATTCATCTTTTTTGGATAGATTTTTTAAAATGTTTTCGGTTGAAAATTCATCTTTCTGTGTTAAAAATGTACCTATATCCTAAGGTTGAAAATGCAAATGCTTTTTGTTGAAATTAATTTTTTTGTTTGGGAAATTGGTCCATTTGGTTGGAAATTTTGCGTTTAAAGGTTGAAAATTGAATTATTTGATTTAAAAAATCATCTCTTTTGCTTGAAAGTGCAAATATTTGGTTTTAAATGAAACTGTTTAATCTGAAATTAGTTTTTTGGTTTACTGAAAATTTAACTACACATTTTTTGTAATATTCAATATATTTTTATTGAAAATCTCAAGAGTTTTACATTGAATGACATGTTTTTTAAACCCAACTTACATTCACACGAAACGCGATATCGGATTGAAAATTTGGAAAATTAAAATAAAAAGGAATATGAAACGTTTGTCTCGTCCTAAATTTCTACAATTATAAAAAAAATTTTTTTGTAACATATTTTTTCTTGCTTTTTTAATAATTATACAAATTTAGGATCAGGCAAACATATCTTAGTACTTCTCATTATATTTCCTAAATTTTCAACTCCATATCGCGTTTGATTTGAAAAAAATGGGAAAATAATTTTTAAGGTTATGTGCACATGCGTAATAAGTTGTTAAAAATTTAAAAAAAAACTTAGTGACAATATTTTTTCCTGTGAAAATCAAATCTCTGATTTCCGTTTCACGCGGAGAAGAGTATTCTGCACTTTTCCCTAATTCCTAACCTAAAAATTCTCACCTTGATGTTAGGAAGGACCGCTGCGGCGTCTGAGTGGGTCCGGGCTGAAGCAGCCTGGGTCGCACCGTAACTCAGCTGATGCTGATAGGTGGACAGGATCTTTTTGTGAGCGCTGGCCTGTGCTCTATAAGCTGACACGGACAACTTCATTTCTTCCTGTTGCCGACAAAAAAGGGTCCGGATGGCTTCGCGCCCCAATGTCGGCAGGCTCGCAGCATTCTCGATCCCTCGATGTCCTCAAGATTCCTTAATCCCTAAGCCTCCTTTAAGGACCTAGGGCGAGAAACGAGTCGATAGGGTTCGGGCTTCCCCGCCTCCTAAATTTCAATCCGTCGCAGCGCTGACCCTAAAATTATAGCAGTCGCCTCCACTTCCTATCCCCGAGAAGTCCCCTTTAATCGTTGCACCCTCGATAAAATTAGCGTTTCCCTTTCTAGGTCACGAGACTACCCTACATTCCGTATCTCTCTTGTTATCAGCCTATCCTCCTTAGTTTATGATAAGTTCCTACAATATCTTCCTGTTTTCTCACAACTGAGATCTTTCTGTCAGAGAGTTTCAGGGGAGTGGTAAACTGCAGAAATCCAAAGCTTTCTTCAGAGCTCGAGTGATCTTTCTTTCTACTTTTTTTCCTCCAGTTTTTCTCCTCTCTAAACTATTTATTGAAACTTTTCATCCCTTTTTTCTTCCTTCTAAATTAAATTCGTTAGAACTTTCCTAATGATTTCCCCGGAGGGTAGCAATCAAAAAACCCTTTCGCACTCTACATTTCAGAATTTTCTCTGGAGAAGCAGTCTCGACTTCAAGGGTTTCCAGTGAGTCCGGGAACCCGTTTCGATTGCTGGAACCCCTCGGGCCCGAGAACCCCTTCGGTAGTCATTCTTTCCCTTTGCTTAACTGTATTCCCCTGTTTCCTTTTGTTTAAAAAAATTGTTTTCAATTAGATAAAGACACAACCCGCACAGTTTTGAGGCTAATCACAAGTTGTATTTTTTTTTTGTATTTTTTTTTCTCTTGATAACACTACACTGGAGAATTGAAAAGTCGGAACTGCGGGAATGTGGAGTTGCGTTTGTGGCACCAGAGCGTAACTGGATTATTGCAACCAACGAGACTGGTGCATCGAGACATCGACTGACCACCACGAGGTCCGGTGCCACGCCTGATGCGCTCTATATTCAACCCTGTAAGTGGATTAAATATTATCATAAACTCATACCGACGCCTCAGCGACTTGCCTGCTCGTTCCAATGACTTTTCAGCCGATTCGACTCGAACTAGGGTTTCCACGACAAGACTCGATTTTTTCCATTTTTTAGGGTTTCGTAGACCCTACACGACTTTACCCCATATCCTAGCCAACTGTACCCCGTACCCTATATTACGTAAACATCTACCATAGCTAAATTTATCACATATCCTACCCGAATTTACCCTGCACGCTAAATAGCTTCACCCCACACCCGAACCAAATTTACCCCGTCCCCAAGTCGAATTTACCCTGTACCATATTTGGCACTTACCATACGCTTCATTACTGCACGCCGTATCCTGAACGACTTTACTCCGAACCCTAATCGACTTTACTCCGTACCTTACCTGACTTTATCCCGTATGCTAAACAACTTCACCCTGTGCCGTAATTGACTTTACCCTATACCCTAAACGACTTTACCTCGTGCCCCAGCAAAATGTACCCCATACCCTAGCCAAATTGAACCCATACCCTAACCGACTTTACCTCCTTTGCCAGCCGAATTTACTCCGTATCGTGTCCGACTTCACCTCGTGCTCCAGTCGAATTTACCCCGTACCCTATTCACTTTATCCCGTGCCCTATCCGACATTACTCCGCACTCTACCCGACTTTACCCTGTGTGCTAAACAAACACATCCAGTTTCGTAATTCACTTCACCCCGTATACTTAAAAACTACACCTCGTACCGTAATTGACTTTACCCCGTATCGTGACCGGCTTTACCTGATGCCCTAGCCGAATTTACCCCGTACCCTAGCTAAATTTACCTCGTGTCCCAACCGAATTTACCACGTTCCCTATCTGACTTTACCATTTACCCTGAACGAATTAATCTCGTACCCTGCTCGACTTTACCCCGTAGCCTAAATGACTTTACGCCGTTACCTGGCCGACTTTACTCCATAACCTAAACGAATTTACCCTGTGTCCTATCCGACTTTACCCTGTATTCGAAACAACTTTACCCCATGCCGTAATTGTTTTCAACCCATACTATAACTGACTTTACCTCATGCCCCAGCCGAATTTATCCCGCATCCTAACCGCCCCTTCCCTGTGCCCCAGCCGAATTTATCTAGTTGCTTATCCGGCTTTAACATACACCCTGAACGAATTTACCTTGCACCCTACCAGAATTTACCCCATAGTCTAAATGACTTTACGACATGTCTTAACCAACTTTACCCCATACTCTACCCGAATTCACCACGTAACCTATCTGACTTTACTCCGCACTTCATCAAACTTTACCCCGTACGCTAAACAACTTCACCCCCTGCTGTAATTGACTTTAATCCGTACTTCAACCGACTTTACCACGTGCCCCAGTCAAATTTACCACGCACCCTATCCCAGCCCTATCCGAACTTACCCTATACCTAAAGGAATTTACCTCGTACCCTATCCGACTTCACCATGTACCCTAGCCGAATTTACCCCACCCCCTACCTGACTTTACCCCGTACCCCAGACGAATTTACACCATGCCCTGTCCGACTTTACCCCGTACCCTAAATGACTTTACCCTGTACCGTAGCCGAACTTACCCCTTACCCTACATGACTTTACCCCGTATCCTAACCAACTTTACCCCGTACCTAGCTGACTTTATCGCATACCATATCAATTTAATTTTACTTAAAAATATTGATATAATTTAAAGATTAAACTTACAGATAAACTAAAAAGATTAGGGGCCGTCTATAACTTCTTTTCATGGTTAAAAAATTTTTTCTTTTCTCTCAAATGTTTATAATCATATTTTTAGTTCAGAATTATTCTCGTGTGTTTAAAAATAGATGCTACGATTTGTTTTAAAATATAACTATTTTCTTTTAATTTGTTTCATTTTTAGTTGAAAACTTAAGCAACAAAAATTAATTTCTAGAAAATTAGTTCAATTCTAAATGAAAATATATTAATTCTCCACGAAGCATGTAATAGTTCATTATCCAACAGAAAAAAAAATTAATTTTAAATAGAGAACAGTCAAATTCAACCACAAAACATTAATATCCATAAAATAGTTGAATCCTCAAACAAAACAGATTACTTTGCAACCAAGCAGTTTAATTTTGAATAAAAAAGGGTGACTTTTCAACCAAGAAGATTTATTTTCTACCATAAAAAGACTAATTTTCAACAATATATATGAAATTTCAACCTGAAAATATAAATTTTTAATTTACAATATCCATTTTAACCAAAAATTACATCATTACATTTTTACTAGAGAAAATTAATTTTCAACAACAACAAAAGTCTCAGCTAAATTTTCAACCAAAGAGATGAATTTTCAAGTAAAATTATAAATCTTTTTAAACAACTGAATTTTCAAAAATATATTTTAACATTCAAACAAAGCGCTGGTAGATTATGTGATCAAAGAGATTTTTTTCTACAAAATAGATAAATTATTAACAAAGTAAATTAATTTTCAACTAACTACTTGAATTTTCAACTAAAAAATATCAACTTAAATTTATAAAAGATCAGTTTTCAACCAAGCGAGGAATAGTTAAAATTTCTGTTAAAAAAGTAATTTTCTACCCAGAAGATTAATTTTCTACTAAAGAAGGCGATTTTTCATAAGCTATATCAATTTTCAGCCAGAAAAGATTAATTTTCAATTTACAATATCAATTTTAAACAAAAAATAGAATTTTCAGTGAAGAAAATTAATTATTAACTAAAAAAAAACGAATAAATTTTTATCCAAAGAGATGAATTTTTGTCTAAAATTATGAATCTTTTAAAAAAATAAATTTCACATAAAATATTTTAACGTTTAACTAAAAAGAAGATTTTTTAATCAAAAAGATTTTTTTTACAAAAAATTATGAATGTTCAATTATTAAATACATGAATATTCAACCAAGTGCCTACATTTTCAACTAAAAAAGATGAACTTTAAACGAGACGACTCAAAAATACCGAAAAATAAAATTCCAACGATTGAAAAATGAATTTTTTTTTGTGAGATGAAAATTAGTTTTCATCGCTGAAAACTGAGAATTCAGAAAAAAAATTGCAATTTGATATTCTAAATAGAAAATTGATCTTATCTAATTTATAATTGATATATTTTATGAAAAATTGTCTTTTTGGTAGAAAATTAATCTTCTTGGTTGAAAATAAATTTTTCAACTGAAAATTTAACTATTCCACTTTTGGTTTGAAACTGATATTGTACAGTTTTAAATTCATGTTTTTTTCTTTTTTGTTTCAAATTACAGTAGTTTATTAAAAATTTATTTACTTTGTTAATAATTTATTTTTCTTGTAGAAAAAAATATGTTTTTGATTTAAAAGATCTATCTCATGGTTAAAAATCCAACACTATTTTTTTTAAATTTATCTCTTTTGGTTGAATTTAACTGCTTTCTATTTAAAATTAGAATCTTTTTTGTTAAAATATAAATTATTATTAAATTATTGTAGTATATTAAAAATTACTTTGGATTTTTAAAATAACTTAAAAATTTTTTTGAATTTGTTCTGAATAATTGAAACCCTTTTAAAATCTTTTGAAATCCTTCAAAAAATTGTAAAGCCTTTAGAAATTCATTAAAATTATTGAAAATACCCCAAAGCTTTTTTTACTCCTTTAAAATTCTTTCACATAATGCAAATCTTTAAAAAAAAACTTTTTAGAATATTTTTAAATTTCCTAAAATATTTAAAATTTTTAGAAATCTTTTAAAATCCCTTTAAACTGTGGAAAGCTGTTTAAGATTCCCTGCAAGTAATTAAATACTCTAAAATCCTTAAAAATCTTTAGAATACTTTCAAATGACTGAAATCTGTTAAAATTTCTTAGTTTTTTTAAATACCCTCAAATATTTCAAATATATTTAAATTCTTGTCTCTTATTCTCATTTTTTAAATACTACTGGCCACACTTGATTTGTTTAAATAAGAAAAAATGGACCCAATAATAATAAGGCTCTAGCGGTAAATTTTCTTTTCATAAAATTGAAAAAGTTGAAAAATAAAAATCGAATTTTAAAACTGAAAGTGGGTTCATTCTAAATTTTCACTTTTAGTCCTCTGAATTCGATTGTTAATTTATGAAAAGTATTATAAATAAAATAAAATATTAAAACCTGACAAATAAAGTTTTGAAATAATAATCTTTTCCTCAAATTTCAGTTTAAAATATACATTCTTTATATTCCAGTTTTCAAATTTCTTGTGAATTGTATTCAATGACATAAAAAATACAAATAAATAAAAATTTGAATATTTTATTTATATATATTAATAAGATATTTGAATTTATATTTAATATTTTCATCCACTTAAAAAGAAAGAAATATTATACAATCACAAAAATGTTATTTTCCTGAAAAATATTCATTTGAAACTCATCCAACTTTTAGCTTTTCATAAAGGAATTTCTCTCAACAGTTTTCTCGATTTCAACAATTTCAGTATTCCGTTTCAAATAATAAATTGCTTCCGCACAAAGCTTTATCACTGCAAATCAAATAAAACGCGTTTACTTCAAATAGAAAATAAATTCCGTTTTACCTAAATCGCAAAATTTTTCAACAATATTATTTACAAACCAACAAAACTGTTCACAGATTTTTAAAACCATTTTTTCCAATTCGAGGACAAAAATAAAAAATTAAATAAAAATCCGTGCTCGTTGGCCCGAGCTTTTTTAACAAGATTCCCTGGATTTATTTCACGTATTTAAAAAAAAGTGTAATCATTCAACTACGTTATTTTAAGAGTACTGAATGAATAAGTAATTTTTAAATTTAATGAAATTTTCGAAATGTCATGATGGGGGGGGGGGGGTAACCTTCCCACAGTGGATAGTACAACCTACAGTAGATAATCTTTAATTAAAAATACTAATGTGAGTCAATTGATTTCATTTAAATTGTAGTTAAGATGCCATAAGCCTTACACAATTAAAATTAAAATTAATTTTTTTTTGTTTTTGCTCTTAGATAATTATTATCCACCGTAGGAATGTTTCCCCGATGCAAAATTTCAGTTATAGAATTTTAAGTTAACTTAAATTTAATTTTCAATAAAATAATTGAATTTTTAACTGAACTATTGAATTTTTGACCAAAAAGGGTAAAATTTCAAATAAATTTTGGATTAAAAAAAATACTTTAACCTAAAACAGTAGAATTTTTAACCAAATAATTAGACTTTTTAGAAGACAGTTTAACTCTTAACAAAAAAAAGTTTTTTTTTTAATCCTAGTGACGAATTTTTTCTCGAAATAAACGAATTTTAACAAAATAGACAGTTGAACTTTCAACCATAAGGGATTATCTTGTAACAAAATACTTGAATTTTCGTGAAAATAGTTGAATTTTTAACCAAATATTGTAATTTTCTAGTCAAACAATCAATTTTCAATTAAATAGTCAAATTTTGAAACAAAAAATAGTAAGCCTTGACGAAAAATGGAGTTAAACTTTCAGCACCAAAAGTTGAATTTTTAACAAAACAATGAATTTTCTATTTTTGACCAAAAAATATTAATTATTATAATATTGCTGAATATTAGATTTCTACAATACAAACGAATTTTCGACGCAATAATTTAATTTTCAACCAAACAGATTAATTATTTTCTTAATTAAAATCAGAATGTTTTTAACAACAAAAATTAATTTTAACAAAATTGTTTAGCTTATATCCCAGAAATATATTTTTCGACAGGATCATTTTTCAACGAAAAATTAAATAGTTAATATTTCAATCAAAAAAAGAATGAATTTTCAAACAAAGAATTTAATTTTTTTGTTACATTAAAAAAAAAGTTGAATTTTCAACTTTAAAAAAAGAATTCCTAACTTATTTTCAAACAAATTTAAATTTTTAATTAAAGAGACGAATTTTCTACCAAACAGTTGAATTTCATTTATAAAGTATTAATTTTCTGAAATAAAGACAAATTTTCGAAAAAATAATTAAATTTTCAACCAAATAGATCAATCAAAATTATCAATTAAATTTATCTTTTGTCAACCGAAATAATTTTTAACAAAGTAGAACAACTTTCATCGCAAAAAATTGATCATTCCACAAAAAGATCAATCTTCAACTAAAAATTAAATAGCTGATATTTCAATTTAAAAAAACAGAATTTTGAACCAAATTTTTAATTGTTCGAACAAAGCATTAAATTTTTGAAAAATTTCATAAAATAGTTGAATTTTCAACCTTAAAAAATAGATTCTTATAGCAATTTCAAACAAATATCAATTTTCGACTAAAAAGAGGACAATTCGCTACAAAACAGTGAGTGCTTAAGCCTAAAATATTCATTTTCTGCAATGAAGATAAATTTTGAACAAAATAATTTAATTTTCAACCAAAGAGATGAATTTTTAATTTTCCGCAATAAAGATAAAATTTTTCAACACGATAATTTAATTCTAAACCAAAAAGATCAATATTCAATCAAAATTATGAATCTCCAAACAAAAGAATTTTTAACAAAGTAGTTGAATTTTCACCCCAGAAATTGATTTTTCAACCAAAAAATGACCTAAACGAAAAATGAATAAGTTGATATTTCAACAACAAAAAAACTAAATTTCAACCAAAATTTTCAATTTTCGAACAATGAATTGAACTTTAAAAAATCAAAAAAAAACAGTCAAATTTTCAATCCTAAAAAATAAATTCTTTAACCAATTTCAATCAAATATAAAATTTTCGACTAAAAAGAGACGAATTTTCTACAAACAGTTAATTTGTAAGCCCAAAATATGAATTTTCTGCAAGAACAACAAATTTTAAAAAAAAATTTAATTTTCCACCAAAGAAATGAATTTTTTATTAAAATCATGAATCTTTAACAAAAATAATTTTTAACAAAATATTTCAAGTTTCACTCCAGAAAATTTTAACGAATTTTGAGCAAATAAAGATTTTTCAGTCAAGAAAGGAAAAAATAGTCTAGATTATTGAACTTTCAAGTCAAGGGACGAATTTTTTGCAAAACATTTGCATTTTTCAACCTGAAATTTTAACCAGAGAGATGAACTTTGAAACAAAAAATAAATATATATTTTAACCAAGTGGTTTAAATCTTACCCAAATAGTTAAATTTTTAATTTATATCATTTTTCAGCCAAGACTGGTTGAATTACAGCTTCAGTTGAAAAAAAATTGTTAGCAACAAAAAAAAGTTAAACGTAATAGTAGATAATATAAACAAAAAGGAGGACTTTTGAATAAAATTGTTGACTTTGCAAACGAATGATAACATTCTAAACTAAAACCATACATTTCTCACATAAAATATTTAAAAATTGGCATAAAACAATTCCAATTTAGAATTATATCAATTAAAATTTATAACCCTGGAAGTTATTTAAAGCGTCTTTTTTAGAAATTTCCTGACTTTTGCAAGATTTTTTTCAATGTCCCTGTCTTTTCCTGACTAATAAAATTCCCTTACTTTTCCCTGATTCTAATAAAAGATCATTACACACAGAATTGAACTTTCTTTAAATACATTGACAGCAAAAACTTATTCGATTTTAAATTTTAAATTTAATTGTTATTAAAGTAGAAAAAGTCGGTAATAAATGAGAAAGTTTAAAATACGTCGTACATTTTTAACCCTCATAAAATGAACAGAATAAAAATAAATAATAGTAATTATATAATAAACGAATAACAAAAATAATAATAAATTAATAATAGATCAAATTTGTCTAAACTGATAAAATGAATAAAAAATGTTAAGAAGTCTCTTTTTTATTGTTTCGTTTTCACTTCTATTTATTTATTTTTCCATTTTTTTATTTTTCCTTATTTGTTCTGGGTGACTTGAGTTTATGAGGCATCTAATATCCTACTTGAGCTTCTTACGTTGTAAACTCGCGTGAAATATTAACAATTCATGTGACGTTTATCGCGCGAAGTCCAGAAATTACATGCCTGCCCGCAATCTCGAAAATTCATGTTACACGATTATTTAGGGCTTTACCCAGGGAAATTGAACCTCGAATATTCTCAGTTACAGAGTGGACGCAAAACTAAATTTTCTACACTTTTAATATAAAATCTTTTTTAAATGAAATAAAAAAAATTTGAAATTCTTTTTTTATCTAATAGAACTGATAAAACTAAATTCTGGCATTTTTCGCACTAGCTGATTTTAGTTAGTTCTTGTGAATTTTCTGGAAATTTGTACGTCAAAATTTCCAAATAAGGAATTTTTAATCTAAAAATGTATTTCTAAAATAGAAAATTTTTATTGACAGAAAGATTCTGTTCACAACCCCCTGACCATATTGAATTAGTTTATATGCATTTATCTATTAACAAAGATTAAAGAAGTTCTGCACTATCAATTTGAACTACTAAAAAATCCGAAAAAATCAAATTCCCCAAATTGTAATATTTCGAAATAATAAAATTCGCCAATTGAAAAATTACGGATTAATAAAATTTCCGAACACTAAAATTCCTAATGATTGTCAAGTATTAAAATTCTCTAAATTCATAATTACCGAATAATCAAATTTTCGTAGTGGTAATTCGCCGAATAATAAAATTTTCAAAAAATCGAATTCCCGATTCGAAAAATTCCCGAATAATGAAACTCCCTAATTGCAAAATACCCGAATAATAAAATTTCCAAACAGTAAAATTGCCGAATTGAACAATTTCCGAACAAAAAAATCCCAATTTAAAAAATTCCCCAATTGGACGATTGTCTTATAACAAAATTCTCTAAGTGGATAATTACCGAATAATCAAATTTCCGAGTAATAAAATTTATGCTTTGGAAATTTGCCGAATAATCAAATTTCCGAAAAATTAAATTCCCGATTCAAAGAATTCCCGAATAATGAAATTCCCGATTCGAAAAATTCCCGAATAATGAAATTCCCCAATTGGAAAATTCCCTAATTTAAAAATTTCTCTAATTGGAAAATTCCCTAATTCATAAATTCCCTATTTGGAAAATTCCCGAATATTAAAACTGCCGAGCAGTAAAATTCCCGAATTGAAAAACTATCGAATAATAAAATTTCCAATTGGAAAATGTCCAAATAATAAAATTGCTCAATTGGAAAATTCCTGAATGATAACATTTCGAGGCAGTAAAATTCCCGAACAATAAAAATCCCGAATTAAAAAATTCACCAACTGGATGATTGTCTTATAACAAAATTCTCTAAGTGGATAATTACCGAATAATCAAATTTCCGAGTAATACAATTTTCATATTGGAAAACCGAATAATAAAATTTCCGAAAAATCAAATTCCTAATACAAAAAATTCCTCAATAATGAAATTCCCCTAATTAAAAAATTCCCGAATATTAAAATTTCCGAGCAGTGAAATTCCAGAACAATAAAATTCACAAATTAGAATATTTCTAAATATTAAAATTCCTCAACTGCATAATTGTCAAATAATAAAATTCTCTAATTGGTTAATTAGCAAATAATAAAATTTCAGAATAGTAAAATTCCCGATGCGAAAAATTCCCGAATAATAAAATTTCCAAATTGGAAAATTTCCCAACAATAAAATCTCCGAACAGCAAAATTTCCGAATTGGACAATTTTTGAACAATAAAATTCCCAAATTAAAAAAATTCATAAATAATAAAATTCCCCAGTTGAATAATTATCGAATAATAAAATTCTATAATTGGTTAATTAACGAATAATAAAATTTCAGAATAGTAAAATTCCCGATGCGAAAAATTCCCGAATAATAAAATTTCCAAATTGGAAAATTTCCCAATAATAAAATCTCCGAACAGCAAAGTTTCCGAATTGGACAATTTTTGAACAATAAAATTCCCAAATTAAAAAAATTCATAAATAATAAAATTCCCCTGTTGAATAATTATCGAATAATAAAATTCTATAATTGGTTAATTAACGAATAATAAAATTTCAGAATAGTAAAATTCCCGATGCGAAAAATTCCCGAATAATAAAATTTCCAAATTGGAAAATTTCCCAATAATAAAATCTCCGAACAGCAAAGTTTCCGAATTGGACAATTCCCGAACAATAAAATTCCCAAATTAAATAAATTCATAAATGATAAAATTCCCCAGTTGAATAATTGTCGTATAATAAAATTTGTCAATTGGATATTTACCGAATAATAACATTTCCGAATAATAAAATTTTGCTGTTTGAAAATTGCCGAACAATAAAATTTCCCAAGAGTGAAATTCCAGAAACGACAAATTACCGAATAATAAAATTTCCAAAAAATGAAATTCCCGAATTGAAATTTTTCCGAATAATGAAATTCCCCAATTGGAAAATTCCCGAAAAATAAAATGTCCAAATAGTAAAATTCCCGAAAAATAAAATTAGAAAATTCCTGAATAATAAAATTTTTGAACAGAAAAATTATAGAATAATATAATTATCGAATAATAAAATTCTCTAATTGGATAATTACCGAATAAGAAAATTTCCGAGTAGAAAAATTTTCCTGTTGGAATATTGCCGGATAATACATTTTCTGAACACTGTAATTTTCTATATGAAAAATTCACAACTAATAAAATTCCCCAATTGCCAAATAATAAAAATTCCGAACAGTAAAATTCTCGAATTGAACAATTCCAGAACAATAAAATTCCCAAATTAGAAAATTCCCGAATTATAAATTTTCCAATCTGTAAAATTCCTTAATTCAAAAACACCCGAACAATAAAATTTCCAAATTGGAAAATTACGGAATAATATAATTTCCTAAAAGTAAAATTCACTGATAATAAAATCCCCAAAATGGAAAATTCCCGTATAATAAAATTTTCGACAGAAAATTCTCATAGCATAAAATTCAAGATTGTAAACAGTTATAATAATTGTTTTAAATAAATATTATTTTTTACTAAAACTACAATGATCAAATATTTAATTTGAAAAAATTTTATGTTAAAGTTTCTTAAATTATTCTTCAAATTTAAACGAACAATAAATCAATAAAATTTTCATATAGGAACATATTTGTTCAATTGCTGTAATTTTAAATTTAAACCTTAAAATTTTTTAATGCAGCAAAATCTTTTTAAAATATTTTAAATTAATGAAATTTTTTGCAAATTGTTCAAACCCTTTTAAATTCCTTGCAGTTTTTAAAAATACCCAGAATCATTCAAACCATTGAAATCTATTACAAATCTCTTTGGAATTTTTTTAAATGCTTCAAAATATTTAAAAATTAAAAAAATTGTTGATCCCTTTAAAATTTTTTAAACTTTTTCCTAACCTGCTGTCACCAATGATTTTTCAATTTTTTAAGCAAATTAAACAATGTTCTTAAAAAATTAAAAAAAGGTCAAAATTAAAATCCTCAATTTTTTAACAATTACAATTTTTTTGAAAGTAGCTTCGTTTTACTGTTGGTTACGCCTCGGAGAAAAAGTGTCTCTAGGGCCTCTCTTTTCGCGTACGTGCCTCTTGTTCCGCGATAATTGCACTGACGTCAAGAATTCTTTTTTTTTAAAGACCCCTGGTCGCCTAAAAATAAACAGCTTTGTCGCATAATGCACTATGTTAGCGATTTAATCCCTCAAAGGAGCTCCGACGTTCATCAAATTTTTGAAATTATTTAATAACCGACCGACATTTCGATATTGCTTGACCCAGTTAACGGGACATAGTTTGCTTCTGGAAATATAAAATCAATTCGAATTAACGAAAAATGGACTTCTATTCTCAATTAATTTGCTTATCATTTTTACTACTTTGTTCTATTATTTATATTTTTCACTGCTTATAATTAAAAAACAAAACGACTGGGATAATTTTTTTGAATGTGGATAATAAGATTGAATACGAATTCAGACTGAAAAATCTCAAAAAATAAAATTCCGGTGAGTGTAAAATTCCCAAAAATATTTGAAATATGAAGTTCCTGAAATCATAAAATTGCTGAAATATAAATATCCACGAAAAATTCCGGACTGTTTATAATATTACCGAATGCGAAAATTCCCGACAGAAAATTGCTGAATTATAAAATATGTTGTTTTCTAATCAATATTATTTACTTATTATAAGTAAAATAATCAAATATTTTTATTAAGGAAAACTTGCTTTTCGATGTTAAAAGTCTTTGAAATTTTTTTTTTATTATAAACAACATTAATGGAAAAAAATATATTTTTAGGAGAAAAATTTGCTAAATGGGAAATTAAATTTTTTATCACCTTCAATTTTGAAAACACGTGAACTCGATGCAACAAAAAATTCTCAACTCGATAAAATGTTTTTAACAAAACTTTACAGGATATAATTCAGCACTCATTTATCTCAAAATTTGTTTTTATTTTTACAAAATTTTCATTTGATTTTTGAGAACGTTTTTTTTTTATTTTTCTTCAATACTATGCACATTTTCGA
Source organism: Belonocnema kinseyi (assembly GCF_010883055.1). Taxonomy (NCBI): domain Eukaryota; kingdom Metazoa; phylum Arthropoda; class Insecta; order Hymenoptera; family Cynipidae; genus Belonocnema; species Belonocnema kinseyi. Next base: position 130,736,576 of record NC_046661.1, read on the forward strand.
AGAAAAACTTTCACCCAGAAATATATTTGTTTCATTTATTGTTGTTTATAATTCGAAAAGTAATTATAAGTCTTTAAACATTAAGAACCAATTATTTGTAATTAATATTAGTTTGTTCAATTTTTAATAAATAAATAATATTCATTCAAAAACAATTTTTTTATTTTTAAATTCCGGAATCTTCTATTCAGAATATTTTCTTTTTCGGGAAAGTCACAAAGTTAAGAATTTTATTTTTTTACATTTTTCAATCCACTCAGAAAATAAAACTTCCGAAAAATAAAATAATTAAATTGGAAAATTCTCTAAGTTATAAAATTTCAAAAATTTGAAAATTGCTATTCAGAAAATTTTGGAATAATAAAACTACTAAACATTTTCTAATATTATCAAATTTGAAAATCTCCGAATAAGAAAATATCCGACAAAAAAGTGTCAAACCATAAAATTCCCGAACTGGAACAAATAAAAGAAAAATTTCTGAATAAATATTCTTTATTTATCAAACATCAATAATAGAATATTTCAAAAAATAAAATTTGATTTCTATTGTTCAATACATGTTTTAAATTATTTTTTTAAATAAAAACAATAATTAAAAAAACAATAAACTAAAAAAAATCTTGAAAAGAAATATTTAAATCGTAACTGCAATTTACTATTTAAAAATACAATAATTAAATGTTTTGATATGTTTCATTTTCTTTAAAATTAATTTCTGAATTTGGAAAAAAAATCGTTTAAAAAAATATTGACAATTAAAAACAATTTATTTGATCAAAATATTTCATTCTTGTTTTTTTATTAAATAAATAAAGTTTTTGAAAAACAAAATTTTTAAATGTTAAAATTCGGCAATTTTCTCGGATAAAAATATTTTATTATTGTATTTCTAACAAATAAATAAAATTTATTTTTAAAAAATTTTTCGATTCAGAAATTTTCAAGTATCGGGTATTTTAAAATTCGGTAATATTATGAACTGTGCGGGAATTTTATTATTCTTTAATTTTGTAATTCGGGATTTTTATAGTTCGACAATTTTCTAATTTTGGGAATTTACTATTTTTTCTTTTTCGGTAATTTTCTTTTTAGCGTTATTTCAGCCGTCCCCACGAGTTTTTCATTTTCCAATTTTTATTCTCATTTAGAATCGCCATTAGAAAAAGTGTAGCTTTTTTTAAATAACAATTTCAATTTTTTTTCGTAAAGTCTCAATATTTATATTTTTTACCAGTTTTTATTTATTTATTTTTTTTTAATTCTAAAGGGCAGAGATCGAATTATTCCAAACAACTAAGATAAAAATAAGATTACGAATTCGCTACTTAATTCCAATTTCCAAATTGGAATATTTTATTTTCAGTTCGTTATACTGCCTTTTTAAATAATTGAACTTAGATTTAACATTAAAATCACTTGCGCAAATTTCTATTTTCAAATTTAATTTAATTTCTTCACTTTTCCCTTTTCTTATTCATAGGCTTTGTAACTTTCTAAAGAGAAAAAAACAGAAACCTTGAAAATAAATAATGAAAAATCAAAAAATTATTATTAGAATTGAATTAATGAAAGTGGAAAAATTAAAATGAGATTTTATAAAGGAAGATATCAATTTTCCTGATGGAAATATGTCATTCTCTAGTCTTTGAATTTAAGTGTTCGTCAATCACCTTTCTAAATTTGATTCATTTAAAAAAAATTATCCTTCACTTTTTGATTTTTAATTTCATTTTTTATAAATTGCATTCATGACTTTTATTTTTTAAATTTTAACTTTCCGAATACATTTATTTATTTGCTTTTAGGTACGATATTTTTTTAATAACTGAATTTAGAATTCAAATTTTAAATCAAAATATTAATTTGCTATTTTTCAAAATTATTTCCCGTGAATATTTTTCACCGCCTTTTAATAAAATAGAACCCAAATGATTGAGATTATATTTTGTATAACATCGAAAATGAAAATATGTCGCGACTTTTCGATTTTTTAATTCTATACTTTTTAATTTTAATTTTAGAACTGACTTTATTTATTTAATTTACGGTGCAATATTCTGTTTTTTTAATAGCTGAATTCACAATTATGAATTTACTAATTTTCAAAATTCTTTTATTTCTTTCTTGTGGAGAAATCAAATTTAAGAAATAAAAATCCATTTTCAATGGCATCAAAAAAGTTTTTCCCGGAATATTTTTCACAAAATTTGTAGAGAAAAAAGCCCAAAGAAGGGAAATTAAATGGTTTATGATTTCAAAATTGGAAATTTGATCATGAATTCTGTATTTTTCAATTTTTTAATTTTAGTTTTCCAAATCCCTTCATCCATTTTATTCTCTGAAGATTATACTGCCTTTTTTTTAATAACTGAATTTACAATTCACCTTTGAACATTTTATTTACGGAACGATATTTTATTTTTCCAATAACTGAATTTACAATAAAAATTGAATAATTTTAATACATGAAAATCAATTTTTCATTTTATCGAGAAAGTTTTTCTGTTAATATTTTTCACCACTTTTTAATTAAAAAAAAGATTTTTCATTTCGCAATCTTGACATTGAAAAATTAAAATAAATGAAAATCCATTTTCCCTTATATGGAAAAAGTATTTCCATTAATATTTTTCACTTGAAAAAAAAGAACAAATGACTTGGATTACATTTTTTAATTATTATTATTTTATTTAAATTCCGTAATTAAAACGATAATTTATTTACGGTACTATGTCTTATTTTTTCAATCACTGAATTTATAATGAAAATTTAAGAAATTTCAGAAATGAAAATCCTGAAATTACTGAAAAAATCTTTTCAATCCCCTTTTTTCCTCTGCCCGCAAGTCCTTCAATTCTAAACCAATTTTTTCTAATTGAAAACCGAAACCCTTTCAAAATTGTAAAATTTCACAAATTTCTCAATATTTTTTAATCCAATGAAAAACAGAATTCTTTGGATATAAAAAAAGATTCCAGAAACAATTTATTTTTCCTCGAAAGATTGAAAAATAAATGTTGTGAATAATGTCGAAAGTTTCGTGGTGGTTGATACCACTCGGAGAAATAGTCTCACAGCAATTTGTTTCATCCTTCACGCTGGGAAACCCTCTTTCGAGTTTCAAAAGTTTCGGAAAAATTCGGAAACTAGAAATGTCAAACAAAACTGATGAAAGAGGGGAAAGTTGAAACGAGGGATGAAGAGCTTAAGAGGGCAGATTTGTTACAAGGGTCGCAATGTCGAAAACAAGAAACTGTCGCACTCACACTTATCGCAGATATCAAACTTTCACTCCCGACTGAAAATTTTCGATTTCAATTCTCAGTTTTGAGTTTCTATTTTGAAATACATTTTGTAAAGTTTTTTCTTTTTTTTTGAAAAAAGCGCGTTTTCGGGGCGCCTTGGGTGGAAAGAGAGAACTAGACGCACGTGCGAGGACCCCACGGAAGTCACTACACCCATAGAGAATCTGCGAGGGTGGCGAGGGTGGTTTGCAGGCGCGCAGTCCTCGCGTACTCTGACTACACATCCCCACTCTACCACACCCATGGATTAAAAACCCAAATCGTGCCCCCTCCACTTCTCCGGACGCATGCGCGAAAGACGCGAGAAACGTGGATTCGAGGAAGAGAGGAGGACTTAGATTCGTTGCTCAATCGTGAATCATATGAGATGACTGTCAATTTCCGAGAGGTTTGTTTTAAAATTCAAATTTTTTTATAGCAAATTCAACTGCTTTCTTAAAAATCTAAGTATTTATTTTAAAACGTAACTATTTGGTTCTCAATTTAATTTTATGATGAGAATTCAAATTTTCAACTTAACAATTCCACTGTTTTATAGAAAATTCGTCTTTTTAGCCTGAAAATTCAACATCTAATTAAAAACTGAACTATTATTAGAAAATTACTTTTTTTTCTGAAAATTCTAATATTTTTATTATAAATTTAACTATTTCTTTAAAAATTAAAGTAGTTAATATAAAATATAACTTTTTGCTTACAAATTTACCTTTTTGTTAGAAATTCAATTCTTTTGTAGAAGATTCGTTTTTTAGCTTGAAAATTTGACAATTTGGAAGAAAATTTAACAATTTGGTTGAAAACTAATTTTTTGTTAAAATTTAGTCTATTTCCTTAAAAATAAAATATTTACATTAAAATATAACTATTAGCTTGCTAATTTACTTTTTATGTTGGAAATTCAGCTCTTCAATAGAAAGTTTACCTGCTGGACTTGAAAATTTGACACTGAAAGAGAATTTAACTATTTAGTTAAAAATTTATATTTTTGGCTGAATATTCAACTATTTTATAAAAAATTCAATTATTTTGTTACAATTACAGAATTTATTTTAATATAGACTTGTTTTGCTGAAAAAAACTCTTTTGTAGAATACTCGTCTTTTTGGCTTAGAAATTCCACATTATAATAGTTTCACATTTTAAAATTTACAAAATTTAAAATTCTACTTTTTCTTGCTATTTTCATTTTTTTACTATTTTATTAAAAATCATTATCATATTATTTTTCATTATAATTTTTAATTCATTATTTGGTTAAAAACTTCAACTATAATTGTAAAAAATTTCAATATTCCTTTAAAAATTGAATTATTTATTAAAAGAAAACTATTTGGTTGAATATATACTTTGTTGTTGGAAATTCTAATTTTCGAGTTAAAAATTCCACTGTTTTATAAAAAATTCGTCTTTTTAGCCTGTAAATTCAACATCTAATTCAAAATTGAACTGTTATTCGAAAATTACTTTTTTTCTGAAAATGTAAATATTTTTATATTAAATTTAACTATTTCGTTAAAAATTAAAGTACTTACTATAAAATATAACTTCTTGCTTACAAATTCACCTTTTTGTTAAAAAGTAAATTCTTTTGTTATAGATTTGTTTTTTAGCTTGAAATTTGACAATTAGGAAGAAAATTTAACAATTTGGTTGAAAACTAATTTTTTGTTAAAAATTTCTACTTTTCGTTAAAATTTCGTCTATTTCCTTAAAAATAAAGTATTTACATTAAAATATAACTATTAGCTTGCTAATTTACTTTTTATGTTGGAAATTCAGCTCTTCAATAGAAAGTTTACCTGCTGGACTTGAAAATTTGACACTAAAAGAGAATTTAACTATTTAGTTAAAAATTTATATTTTTGGCTGAATATTCAACTATTTTATAAAAAAATTCAATTATTTTGTTAAAAATTACAGAATTTATTTTAATATATACTTGTTTTGCTGAAAAAAACTCTTTTGTAGAAAACTCGTCTTTTTGGCTTAGAAATTCTACATTTTAATAGTTTCACATTTTTAAATTTACAAAATTTAAAATTCTACTTTTTATTACTATTTTCATTTTTTTACTATTTCATTAAAAATCATTATCATATTATTTTTTATTGTTATTTTTAATTCATTATTTGGTTAAAAACTCAAATATAATTGTAAAAGTTTCAATATTCCTTTAAAAATTTATTTATTTATTAAAAAAAAAACTATTTGGTTGAAAATATACTTTGTTGTTGGAAATTCTAATTTTCGAGTTAAAGATTCTAACTGTTTTATAGAAAATTCGTCTTTTTAGTCTGAAAATTCAAAATCTAATGCAAAAATTAACTATTATTAGAAAATTGCCTTTTTTGTTGAAAATTCTAATATTTTTATTATAAATTGAACTGCTTGGTTATAAATTAAAGTATTTATTGTAAAATAAAACTATTTGCTTGCAGATTTACCTTTTTGTTGGAAATTCAACTCTTTTGTGGAAAATTCGTTTTTTTTTGGCTTGAAAATTGGACAATTTTGGAAGAAAATATAACTATTTGGTTGAAAACCTATTTTTTGTTGAGAATTCATACTCTTGATTAAAAATTTATCTATTTTGTTGAAAAATAATGTATTTACTTAAAAATGTAATTATTTTCTTGTAAATTCAATTTTTTGTCGAAAATTTAATTTTTTTGTGAAAATTCGTCTTTTCAGCTTCGAAATTCAACATCATTAAAAACATAAGTATTTGTCGTAAAATATAACTATTGGCTTGATAATTTTCTTTTTTTGGGGAAATTTAACTCTTCTGTAGAAAGTTGATCTGTTTGTCTTCAAAATTTCACACTTTGAAAGAAAATTTAACTTTTTAGTAGAAAATTTATTTTTTGTTGACAATTTATATTTTTTGTTGAAAATTAAACTATTTTGTACAAAAATTCAAATATTCTGTTAAAAATTACAGAATTTAATTTAATATTTACTTGTTTTGGTAAAAAAAAAATCAACTCTTTTGTAGGAAACTCGTCTTTTTGGCTTAGAAATTCTACATTTTCCTGGATGGTTTTACTATTTGATTAAAAACCATTATCATTTTATTTTTAATTTATATCTTCGGTCAAATACTTCAATAGTTTTATAAAAAATTTAAAAATTTCAATAAAAATTTAAATATTTATTACAAAATATAATTATTTGCTTGCAAAGTTTTTTTAATTCAAATGTTCTGTAGAAAATTTGTCGTTTTGGCTTGAAAATTAGAAAATTTGAAATAAAATTTATTTATTGTTGAAAATTCATATTTTTGGTAAAAAATTCAACTATTTTGTTCAAAATTGCAGTTCTCATTTTTAAATTTACTTATTTTCTTTTTAATTCATATTAAAAAAAAACTGTTATTATAAAACATTTTAATATTTCGTTAAAAATTAAATTATTTATTTAAAACAACTATTTTATTTAAAATATGCTTTTTTGTTAAAAATTCGTATTTTCGGGTTGAAAATTCAACTCTTCTGTAGAAAATTACAATATTTGATTGCAATTTTTTTCATTTATATTTTAGGTTAAAAACTCAACTACTTTTATCAAAAATTAAAAAACTTGGATAAAAATTGAAGTATCTATTTTAAAATGTAACTATTTCTTTGCAAAATTTCCTTTTTTTTAAATTCCACAGTTCTGTAGAAATGTTTTTGTCTTGAAAATTAGACAGTTTAGAACAAAATTTAATTATTTGGTTGAAAATTACTTTCTTTGCTAAAAATTCGTATTTTTATAGAAAATTTATCTATTAGGTTCAAAATTATTATTTTTTTTTTTTTTGAAAATTCAACAATTAAAAAGAAAATTTAACTACTATTAGAAAACTATTATTTTTATTAGGAATTAAAATTTTGTAAACGTAGCTATTCGATTGTAAACGAAGTTGTAAATTTACTTTTTGTTGAGAATTCATCCTTTGTGTAGGACATTTGTCTTTTTGGTTTGCAAATTCAAAACTTTAAAAGAAAATTTAACTATATTTGAAAATTATTTTTTTGTGCAAATTTTAATATTTTTACACAAAATTCAACCATGTCGTTAAAAATTAAAGTATTTCTTTATAGAAATATAACTATTTGTTTGCAAATTTCCTTTTCAGTTGTAAATGCATATTCTTAGTTCAAAATTCACCTAATTTTAAGGAAAATTCTTTTTGGTTTGACAATTTTACAATGTCGTAAAGAATTTTGCCATTTAGTTGAACATTATTATTTTTTTTTTGAAATTCATATTTTTGTTTACATACTCTACTAGTTTGATAAAAAATTCAAATATTTTTATCAAAATAAACGTTTTTTTAATATAGTTATTTCGTTGTATAATTAAGTTTTTGTTTAAAATTCGTATTTTCGGGTTTAAAATTTAACTGTTTTAACATTAGTCTTTCTGGCTTAAAAAGTTAACAATTTTAAAATTACACTTTTTGTGGCAAGTTAATTTCTTTATTAAAAAATCACATTTTCTGGTTGAAAATTCAACTCTTTTGTATATTTTTGGTTCAAAATCAAACTATTTTTATATGTTAATCATCTATTTCGTTAAAAATTAATCTATTTATTTTAAAATATAACTATTTCGTTGTAAATATAATTTTTTGCTGAGAATTCAACTGCTTTGTAGAAACTTCGTCTTTTTGGTTTAAAATTTGAACATTCAACAAAAATTTCAACTATTATTTGAAAATTATTTGTTAAAAATTATACTTTTTTAATAAAAAGTTCAAGTCTTTTTTCAACTATTTTTTTTGGCTTGTGAATTGATTAATTTAGACAAAAATTGAACAATGTTTGAATTTTTTCTCGAAATTCATATTTTTGGTTGAAAGGTCAACTATTTTAAGTTTTAGAGAATTCGCCTTTTTCGCTTGAAAATTAAATAATTGAGAAACCAAATTTAACTATTTGGATGAAACCTTAATTTTGACTTTATTAATTCTCATCATAATGAGAAGGTATTGTTTTTTATGAAAGCTGACTATCGCGGATTTGTTACAATCTTTAAGTTTTGAGACCCCGTAAATAAAAAAATGGTTCAACAACTTTTTAAATTTTTTCGAAAATTCAATTTTCGATCACAAAAAAAATAATTTAAAATCATAAATTCCATTTTAAGGTCAAACTCGGTAAAATACAAAAAAAAATGAATCAACAAAATTTGTACGGCCAAAAAAGTTGTAAGCATTTTTTATTTGGTACGTAGTTTTTGTTTTATCCATAAAAAAAAACATTAAAAATAAAGAAACTCTTCCAAAATTTGTTATAGATCATTTTTATAGGACCCATAATTTTTGTTTATCATAAAAAATAATATTAAAAATTAGATTTTTTGAAAAACGACACAAGGTACGAAACAAAATTAACAGACAAAAGTTTTTCACCCAAAAAGGAACTATAACTTGTGTATTTATCATTTTTAAATAAGGCGAGTAGATTCTCTTATAATCGTAAACAAAATATTAAAAATAAAATTTTTCGAAAAACGACACAAAAGGCGAAAAAAATAAAAAGACAAAAGTTGTTCAATTAAAAAATTTATACACATTTATTATAAACTCTTATTATAAAAATGTACTAAAAATAAAATAAAAGGCAACGTTTTGGAAAAAGGACACACGCTACATTATCATTTTATTTAACTACATTATTCGTCTTAATTATATCTACAAATTTGCTTAGAACCGCCTTACGCTAGGACGTGTATTATTACAAGTATCAAAATCAGAATTCAAAATAAAAAAACAAAATCAAGTACGGAGTACGAGATACGGGATGAGAGTATAATCGTTAAATTCGAAGGAGCTTTAACAAAAGAGAATTCACAATCACCAAATTACTGTTGTCGCGCGGCGAGCAGATTTTTTTTCTTTCTTTTATTTATTTATTTCTTATCGAATAAAAGATAAAATAAACTATATAATGCATCAATGTATTACCATTTTTTTATTGCGGAGCAATGAATTGCAAATGGGTCACTTTTTTTAAACATTATCGATCAATTGTTAAAAAATGTATTGTATATATTTTTCGGGCCAGAACAGTATGATTAAAGAATGCCTTAATCAAATTCAATATTTGACAAGTGTTAATGAAGTCAAATTGCTACTTTACTTTTTACACATAAATCATATTGTTACGCATAAATTTGGGGAAAATATTCAACAAGGATAAAAAAGGGATTAAATATTTTTCGCACATTATACTTTTGATTTCCATAAAGATAATAAATTTGGGAATATTCAGGCGTCAAGAATAATTACATGATTTATTTTTTTCTGTAGGCAAAATAACTTTTTTTTTAACATGTGTCTTCTTTTTAAAAGAAAAAAAATCATATAATATTATAAACATTACGAAGAAATAAATTTTTCAGAGGATATTCATATCTATGTGAGAAGAAAATTTTTTTAACACAAGATGAAATCGATTAAGTGCGTTAATAATTCTGATTTTTTTCTTGTAAAGCAATAAAAAAAGCAATTAAATTAAATTTAAATTTATTGTCTTTTATACGGAACCTAATACTTACGGCCTTCTTATTGTATTAATAAAATTTACTAATTATTTATTCAACTATAAATAATTTTTTACTAATCTTTAGTGACTTACCTTTCTCTATAGTATGGCGGATAGTGATTTTTGTAAATGAATTATTCAAATCGTCTTACAAGCAATTTTTTTAACAAAAGATAGGACTTTTCAGCCAAAATTAATATCACACGAATCTGATGCATTTTTGCCCAAAAAAAATGAAATTTAGAACCGAGAAAACCATTTTTTTTTTAATTAAAAAAGAGGATTTTAAACTAAAAAATATCAATTTAAAAAAAATGTAAAGTTAAATTTTCAGTTAAAAAATTAATTTTGAAACGAACAAAAGCTTTTCCACTAAAAAATTAATTTTTCAAACAAAGATATAAGCCTTCAATCAAAAAAAAAAATAATAATAATAATTTCTTAACTATTTATTTTAACTTTTACACAAGTAGTTGAATTTTTAATAAAAAAAGAATTTTTTTGAACAGAATAGTTCAACCAAACAGATAAACTTTCAACTCAAAATATAAATCTTCAACAAAAAAATTATTTCTTTTGCTCTTGAAAATTCAAAAATTCAGAAGAAAATACAACTATTTGGTTACAAATTTTGAATTCATGTTAAAAATTAAAGTACTTATTTTAAAATAAAAATATTTGGTAGAAAGTCTACTTTTCTATTTTAAAATCATATTTTTTCTTTGAAAATTGAACTGTTTTCTAGAAAGTTTGCCTTTTTAATTTCAAAATTCGCCATTTATGAAAAACGTACCTGTTTGGTTAAAAATTGAACTATTTTGTTTAAAAAAAAATTATTTTCAAAAATTCAACCACTTGGTTGACGGCTGAACTATTTTGTTAAACTTTTTTTTTGAAGATTCATTTCCTTCATTTTTAAATTGCATTATTCCATCTTGAGAAAATTAATCTTCCTGTTAAAAAGATGATTTTTTAGGTAGAATGTTAAACTCATTAGTTGAAAATTCATATTTTGCAAAAAATATGGATTCGAAGACGAGACGAGGACTTGCATTCGTAGCTCAATCGTATGAAATAATTGTCAATTTCCTCGACGACGAATGAGAAAATTAGATTTTCCGGACTGAGCATTTTTCGAATAGAAATTTCGATTTTGCTTGGACGATATATCAGATTTCAAGCTTTTTATCTTTTTTCGCTTAAATGCGAACTTAAATTATAGAACCTAATAAGAAAATCCAACTATTTTTGTGGAAAAGTCTACCATTATATTTTTGGTTTGGAATTTACGTCATTTCATTGATATTTCAAATATTTTGATGAGAAATAAACTATTTTAGATTCCAAATTAAAATTTTTTTATTACTTTATTTCTTATGCGTGAGGAATCGAACCTTCGCACAGTCGGGAAAATTAGATTTTTTTGTTAAAAATACGATTCCGGCTAAACCTGTGGACCGATTTAGATGTTCTTTTTTTCTAAAAAAAAAGCTGATAAAATTTTAAAGAAAGTTGTTGAGTCTCATTTTTCATTTAGTTTTGCAATTTTTTATAAATAAATAAGTATTGCGAAAAAAAATGGAAATTTTTCCTATTGTACGTTCCAGGTGCTTGTCAATAAGACTATTATACTTTAGTATTATACATTAATAATAACAATATTTTAATGAAAAAAATTCTCTTTAGACTATTTTTGTTAATATTATAAACAAATTTAATAAACAAATGTATTATACAGGCATTTGTCGTCAGAAAAATCCGTTTTTTTTCGATGACAATTAAAAAAAAAAATAAGAACCTCGTAATAATTTCAGAGAAATGTATAATTTGTTGATAAATTTTATGATTCGTTTAACAAATTTAGTGTTTAAATGCATTATTTGGGCATTTGTCGACCGAAAAACTCATTTTTTCAATGTCAGTCCTTTTAATTGGGAACTTAACGATTATTTTAGAAACATTCATAATTAGTTGATTAATTGTAAGTTTTTGTTTCACAAATTGAATTAAAAAATGCATTATTCGGGCATTTGACAATATCATATAGACAATATCTTTGGTTTAGAGTGCTCTTGAAAATAACATGAAGACGCATTCACAAACCAAACGCTTGCAAAGTGGGGCTGGTAAGTTAGGAATCGATTCGTAGTTATCGACCGATGACTTGAGACGGAAAGTTTCTTCCATATGAATATGCCTTTATTTTTACAACTTTGCTACATAACCTGTAAATTATATTTATCAAGTCATTATATCTATTTTAATTGCGGTATTATTTTGTAATTTAATTATCTTCATTAAGTTATGTCCATCAGAGTTCGACTACATGTGTGTTTTAAGGTAAATATTATTTTATCAATTAAACATAATATTTAAGTGGGCAAATCGAAAAAGAGGTTCTTTAGAAATAGTCTCAATTACAATTGAGATCGTTTAGAACCCCAAGCGTGGTATTATTCAGAGCTTATTTATCTTTTTGGTTTCCTTCTCAGAAAGTGGGGTACATTTTTGTTGCAGCTTCTTTTGAACCAAAAATCGGTTCCAACGGAAACCTCAGCTTTTTCTGTGGACGGTTTGAATACAAGGAATGATTAAACAAATCATGTATTATGATTATTCTTGTTGTTAACTATTCATCTTTTAACGATCGTGAACTGATATCACTTTCCATGATTAAATAAGTTCTATTAATTAGATGGATTGAAATCAACAGCTCGCGCAGATTTCCTTCGGCTTTCAGCGTTAAAATTCAGTGGCGGCTGATCTTCATTTGTTACGAGGGTAGTTCAATAAGTCCTTAGAATGACCAACAGATGGCGCGCGAATCGCTCCAAATCATCTGTTTTCAGTCAGCACCACTCCCGACTAGA
>NC_046661.1:130749386-130759226 GCF_010883055.1 Belonocnema kinseyi
ATAGAGCTCCAAGGAGATTATTTTGAAAAATAAAAAAAAATTTACCCAAAAAAAATTGTTTTTATACTTCATTCTAAGGACTTATTGAACTACCCTCGTAGTTCTTTAGCGAAACAAATGACAGTCTCATTGATCTGAAGTTAGCAACGAAAACAACGCATGCTTTTGTTTAGCTAATTGTTTTTATTATTCGCGAAGTATCCAGGTGTGATTTGATAGAAAAAATCATCATCCCTTGAGGAATTTGATTTTGAGTTTTTTTTAACTGTGAATCATTTCTTTATTCACTCCTGACAAAGATTCTCTTTCTCCATTCCCATTACTCATTTTTTATGTAAAAAGAGTTTTCTCATCGTTTTTACTCGTATGTTCTGAGTTATTCAGTTTCCAGTATATTTGATTATTTCTGTTTATGTGTGCGTGTTAGTGTATACATATAATTTAGAAATGGATTCTATTAAAATGCCGAATAAGATTCTAAGTGATCTTTTGATCGGAAGTTCTAGTAAAGACGTAAGAATTTTGTTGGATTGCCTTCGCACGGCTAACTTGATAGATAGAGAGCAAGTCAATTTGACAAGAGAAATCCCTTTGCGGGACTTCATTCCGTCTTTTGAAAAAGATGGAAGAGTGCGTTCTATAATGCAGATCAATTTTCCAAACTGAACAGTGCAGGATTATCATCTGACTCCGTCATTTCACTGGATCACACAAAAGTAGGCAGTAGATCTTCAGAAGATTTTGAAACCAGTTCCAAATCGACTAAAAGAAGGAAAACATTCTCTCTTGTTGACTCTCATCCTCAAATTGAAATTGAGAATGTTTTTTTTTTGAATAATTTGTGCTCCCCTGGGAAGAGGAACTTAGCTAAGGAAATAAGAAGTATGATATCGAGAGCTGAAGATGAAGAGCATGGAGAACATAAAGAATTTGAAGGACAAATGGAGCCAATTAACTTTAGAAGAAGCTATTTCTATTGCTGAAGACACAAAATTGACGAAACATCAATATTAAACTATTAGACCACAAGCTAAAGCACATAATGCTGACATTTTTCCTCTTTATAAAAGTCTTGAAGAAGACAAGAGAAAGTTTCTTCCTACCGAAAAAAGTATGACAGTTACAGAGTCTGGGGTGAGGGCAGAATTGCAAGATTTGTGCGATCATACAGTGAAGCGTATTTTAAAAATTCCAAATTTTTTTCCACCGGATATAGTAGAAGGGAAAAATGTCGTGATGAAGTGTCAATATAAATATGGTTGTGATGGCTCATCTGACCAGACCGAATATAATCAAAAGTTCTGTGAACAGAAAAATCAGATGCAGGAATTTTTATAATGTCAATGGTGCCATTACTTATAATTAAAAATTGTTCCCAGAAGAATGACACAAATTGTTCTGAATGTGCAGAGCACTTTACAATTTGGCAGAATGGTAATCCTAGATCCACCAGAATATGTAGGCTGCTCATGTTTGAACATTCACCAGAAACTAAGGAACGAACCACGACAGAAATAGAGTTGATGGAAGAAAAAATAGAAAAACTCAAATCTACAAAAATAAAAGTACCGAATAGTCGTTGTACCATTACTGTCATTCATGAGTTCGCGTTGACTATGGTTGATGGAAAGGTGTGTCAGGCTCTTTCCGGAACTCCTTCTGCTGCCACATGTTAGATTTATGATGCGATACCATTCCAGATGAACGACGTACCTAAAGTTGCAGATAAACCAGAAAAGGTACGAAATTTTAGATACGGGCTCTTTACGTTGCACGCGTGGATTCGTTTGATGGAATTGATACTACACATAAGCTATCGTTTAGGAGCCTGCAAGTGGAAAGCAAAAACTAACGAAGAGAAAGCGAAAATGAAAACTGCAAAACAGAGTCCAAAAAGAATTCCGTGATAAGATGGGGCTTATTATAGATATTCTCAAACATTACTCGGAGACTTCTAACACAGGAAATACTGCCAGAATATTTTTTACAGATCCTGATTTAACATCCGAAATCACACATGTAGACAGGTAGTTGATCCATAGATTCGGCATAATTTTTCAAGCAATGGCTTCAGGGGAGGCAATTGACTCTTTCAAGTTCGGAAAATATTGCCAACCAACAGTGCAAATGTACGTCAATCTTTATAATTGGTTACTTCATGCCAGTGACAGCACACAAAATTCTCATTCATGGTGCCGAAATTATTAAATCAGCTGTCCTCCCCATTTGTAAATTGACGGAAGAAGCTCAAGAGGCGTACAACAAAAATTTCAAACATCTACGAGACTTTCACACTCGAAAATGTAGCAGAGAGGCTACTAATTGAGACTATTAATAGGTCTTTTTAGCTTGCAAATCCATCGATTTGAAAGAAAACTTAACTATTTGGTTAAAAACAATTTTTCTGAAGAAAATTCATATTTTTTATAAAAAATTTAGGCATTTTTTTGTATATAGCTTTTTTGTAGAAAATTGAATTTTTAATATAAAAATCATATTTTCTGGTGGAAAATTCAATTATTTTGCAGACAATTCGTCTTTCTGGCTTGAAAATTCAACAATTCTTCTCTTTTATAGAAAATTTAACTATTTCGTTATGAATTGAAGTATTTATTAAAAAATATAAATCTTTAGTAGAAAATTAACTTTTTCATTTAAAAATCATATTTGCTAGTCGAATCTTCAACTGTCTTTTTAGACAATTCGTCTTTTTGGCCTAAAATTTAACTTTTTTTGTCTAGAAAATTAAAATATTCGGTTAAAAATTATAGTATTCATTCTACAATATAACAGTTTTGTAAAAAATTAACTTTTTTATTAAGAAGTCATATTTTCTGGTTGAAAATTCAACTGTTGTGTAGAAAATTCTTCTTTTTGTTTCCAAATTGATCAATTTGAAAGAAACATTAACTATTTGGTAAAAAAAAAATTTTTAATTCATTTTTCTTAATATTCAACTATTTACATAGAAAAATTGACTATTTCGTTAGTGATTCAATAATTTAGTAAAAATATAACTCTTTGGTAGAAACTTGCATTTTTTTGTAAAAATTATATTTTTCTGGTAGACAAAATAACTTTTTTGTAGACAATTCGGTTTTTTATCTTAAAAATTAAACTATTTTTAAAGAAAATTGAAATATTATGTTAATAATTAAAGTATTTATTCCAATATATAATTATTTGGTAAAAAATTAGCTTTTTTATTAAAAAACTATATTTTCTGGTTAAAAATTCAACTGCTTGGTAAAAACTTCGTCTTTTTGGCTTTAAAATTCAACAATTTGAAATAAGATTTTATTATTTTGCTACAAATTATTTTTTGCTTCGCGATTCATATTTCCACATTTATTCCAAATTTTTAAATTCACAATTCAGTACAAAATTACACTATTTGGTTAAACAAAATAATTTTTTGATTGAAAATTTAAACATATTGTTAAAAATCACCTTGAATGGGCATAAATTAAACCACTCAGTTTAAAGTTGAACTAGGGTGAGTGATCCAGTGGCTGAACAGTCACCAGTGAATGAACACTAATGCGAAAAATATATAAATATAACCTTTGAAAGTTAATGTCTTTATGAATTTCTATATATTTGAAATCTTGAAGCAATTTGGAAGAGTTTAATATACAATTCATTGCAGTAAATTCTTGTAAATAATTTAAAAAATTTCTTGAATGTGAAGCATCATCGATTATGGTGTGTGATGGTGAGAAAGTCATCGACCACTATAACGTACGTGTCTAAGCAACTCCTTGTTTACACTGCTTTTACAACAAAATTCTTTACCTTTTCTGCATTAAAGTTGTGCTGTTATAGTTGTAAGATATTATTATTCAATTTCCCACAGGGTTTTTTCACAAAAAGTACGTTTTTTATTAATAAATGAGTGCTCACATACTGGACCTTTAAATTGCCCGTATTCCAGTGAACAAACGCTGTGTTCATTTATTGGAGCAAAACTGTCACCCCGCAGGTTCAGTGAATGAACAGCAGGTTACGGAGACCTGGCTGTTGTTTCTTTACATATAAATAAGTTTGTTTCAATTAATGTGACTATAAATATCGATGCTATAAATATAAACTATAAATAGTTATGGTTTAAATGTATATTTTTTTTTTGGTTAGAACATCAAAAAAGTACGCACGAACTAAATTAAAAGTAAGGCAACTTTGAGGTTAGAAATTTAATGCTTTTTTGCATTTAGACAACGCTGTCTAACTATAAAAAACATTAATTCGTGCTAGGTACTACTGCCTACTAGTAAATATATCTTTATAAATGTTTAAAGAATTCCTATTTTTACAACACTGTGATTTATAATTATATTTGCTAATTTAACCTAAAGCAACATAGTAAGGTGCTGCATTACAAATGTTATATGTACTAAAAATCGCAGTTTTCTATTGTAGTCATTAGATAAGAGTTATCTATTTTTAAACGAAAAGTTGTATTTTTTTAAGGTTAAAAGAACTGAAAGAAATGTTTTAAAAATAAATATTGCAATAAAAAATTAGGAAAAGTTAAACTAGTTCTGTGTTCAACTTTTGTATTTCCTCCTTTCTTTATATCTAAATGTCTTGTGGTTTTTATTGAAATAATATATTTAATAAATTTTGCAACGCTTTCTAATATTTCACATTATTTAATTGCTCATTTTGTAATGTACCCACGTAATTTTATACCTAAATGCTAATTCTAATTTGTAGTGATTATAGTGTTCATTCACTGGTGCTCTACTGTTCATTCATTGGCTCACAGTGTTCATTCACTGGAGTGTTTTCGTTAATTTTGCACTATTTAATTATTTCTTATAAAGCTTTTTGTAAAAACAAAATTTGTTTATCGGATTATGAAATTTGAACTCTTAAGAATCTATTTTCAAAAGTTTTGTAAGAATAATCAATTATTATAACGTGAAATGGACTAGTTGTAATCAGTGATTTCCTAAAGTGTTCTTTAAAAATTCATTTTTTTATGTTGAAGAATCATTTCTTTGTCCAGAAATGCCACTACTTCATTAAAAAAATTTGTCTGTTGTTTAAAAAATTATTTTTTGTCTTGATTGTTAAAAGTTTGTTTTGAGAATTTTTTTTTTTAAGATTAATTATTCTATTTGAAAATTTATCTCTTTAACAGAAAATGTAAAAAATTTGTTGAAAATTTTTTTTTTTTTTGGTCTGAGTATTTAGTTCTTAAATAGAGCATGTGACTATTCCATTTTTGCTTTAGAATACTGATAATGAATGTTAAATGTTATATACTTTTGTTGAAAATTAATAATAAATTATTTAAAGGAATGAGCTATTTCTTAGATTCAATTGAATAAATTTAAAATAATTAAAATTTGTTTCGAATATTTATCTGTATTATTATTATTATTATTATAAGGATTTGTATATTTCAAATAGACCCGCGCTTTTGGGCACATGCGCAGTTGAAATAGTTGTTTACAGCACCCTCATCGATACAAGCCCGAGGAAGCCAATGAACGTTGCTTGACAAAAATAACCTCAAGGTCGTGATAGAGGTGAGGGCCCCTCTAACCTTCAAGTACTAGAATGTTTAAGCTTAAATAAGCGGAAGTTCACTGTACTTAGTTGTAATTGAACTTTTTTCTTGAAAATTTATAGTTTTTGGTTTAAAATCCAACTATTTTGTAGCAAATTCCTCTATTCAGCTTGAAAATTACACTATTTATTATATTCATTATTATTTATTGTTAAAATGTAGCATTTCAAGTTTTTGTTGAAAATATATATTTTTTATAGAAGATTGATCTTTTCTAGTTAAAAATTACACTATTTTGTTAAAAACTATTTTTTTCGATCAAAATTCTTATTTTTTGTTGAAATCTCAACTATTTTTAAAGAAAATGTAATAAGTTGATTAAAAATTAAACAAGAAATTTTAAAATATAAGTATTTTTAAAAATTAACTCTTATTTTAAAGTCAACAATTGCCTTAAAAATTCGTCTATTGGTAAAACACCAGTCTTCTTGGTTTTTTTGTCAAAAATTGAGCTACTCGGTTGAAAGTTGAACTAATTTTTAATAACTACTGTTACTACTTTTACTATTTTAAATTGAATTGTCAAACATACAATTTTTTTGGGTGAATCAGTCTAGTCGAAAATTCATCTCTTTCGTAGAATTTTTTTTGTTTTTTGTTGACAAAAAAGTTTTTAATTAAAAATGTAACAATTATATTACTAATTGAAAATTTTTATTTTTTGTAGAAAGTTGATATTTTTTAGTTCAAAATTAATTTGTTGGTTGAAAAATTATCTTTTTGTATTGAAAATGACACTATTTAGTATATTTATTCTTATTTATTATTCATCTATATCATCTTTATCATGTTTATAAACAAATTGGATAAACAAATTGGAAGAATAAACAATTTTATAATAGATGAATATTTTTTAATTTTTTGAACAAATTATATAAACAAATGTCAATAGAGGCATTTAGGTCAAGAAATAAGTCGTCATTTCATCAATATGGTTTGAAATTTTTCTCACTGTGATGACAAAGTAGATAATTCTATTTTTCGATAATATTGATTAATGTTATAAACAAATTATATAAGCAAATGCATTTTTTTTCTATTTATTGATAGAAATACATTCTCTTTTCAGAAAAATATTTCCAAATTAGCCCAAAGGTAATACTTAATTCAAAAACTTTGCCAAAATATTTGTTAAAATTATAAACAAATTCACTATACGGTTATTTATTCACAGAAATACATTCTGTTTCCACTGAAACTATTTCCAATTGGGTTAACAGTAATGTTTTATTATGAAACTGTGGCTTATAGACACATTTCTTATTGTAAACAAATTATATAAACAAATTTATTATTTGTCTATTTATTCATAAAAATACATTCGGTTTTCACAAAAGTTATTTCTAATTCACCTAGCAGTAATGTTTAATTCCGAAAAAAAATATTCGAACATATTTGTTAAGCTTCTAAACAAATTACGTAACCAAATGCACTATTCGTTCAGTTATTCACAGAAATATATTTTGCTTTCGATAAAGCAAGAAAAATTGAAGAAGTATTTGTTAATTTTATGAATAAATTTTTGTATTTAAAACGTTTATAAACAAATTCATTATCTGTCCATTTTTTCACAAAAATACATTTTGTTTCTGATAGAATTATTTAAAATTAGCCTAACACTGATGCTTATATCAGAATACTTGTCTTTTCAACCTATTTTGTTAATTTTATAAACAAATTATATAAAAAAATTAACAGTTTGGCTATTTATACATAGAAATACATTCTGCTTTTACATAAATTATTTTAAATTGACCTTAAAGTGAAGCTTTAGTCGGAAACTTTGTCCATCAACTATATTTGGTAATTTTATAAACAATTTATATAAGCAAATGCACTATTTGCTTTTTTATTTACAGAAATATATTCCACTTACACCAAAATAAATATTATGTGTTTTAATAGTGATTTTTCATCCTTGAACTTTGACCTTTGAACCTGTTTGTTGAATTTTCAAACAAATTACATAAACAAATGCATTATTTGGCCATATAATTACCGAAAAAGATTATGTTTTTAGTCAAATTATTTCAACTTGGACTGAAAAGGATGTCCTATGATTAAACATTGTGATTTTAAAACATTTTTTACTGTTATAAACAAATTATATAAACAAATGCACTATTTAGGTATTTATTGACATAAATATACTCTACTTTCACTAAAATGACTATAAATTGATTTAATAGTGATTGTTCATCAGAGAACCTTGCAGTGCAAACATAATTATTAATTTTATAAACGAATTCTATAAACAAATGGATTATCCATCCATTTATTCACATAAATACATTATTTAAAAAAAGATTAAAAATTGGCCTGACAATGATGTTCAATACAAAATCGTTGTCTTTCAGAAATATTTGTTACTGTTCCTTTCAACCTATATGTTCATTTTTAAACAAATTATATAAACAAATTCACGATTCGACTATTTATTCATAGGAAAACATTTTGTTTACTAAACCAACTTTTAATTTGAAAAATCTAGTTTTTAAGAATTTTATTTACTTAAATTTTGTTGAACTTTCAAACCGATTAAAAATTAAAACTGCAGACGTTTTTATCAGTAAATTTAAGATTTGCACAACTGCGTGGTAGGTTTCTTTTTATTTGAATTTAAAATTAGATAATCATAAATTATCAAGACCTTTTCGGTGGCATGTTGCGCAAAGAAAGGGGGAAATGTATCCAGATTGGGGGAGATTTGAAAGAAGGGATTTGTATGAAGGGGAATAAAATTGTACTAAATTGAATGTAATTGAGATCTAGCAACAAGGGTGATATCGGCAATAACATTTGTTTATATCAGAGAGAGAAAGTTTATAAAAATAATATTATCATCCTAGAGATTTTAGAAACTAGACTATTCTACAAAAAATGATTAAACAAATCGTAAAAATAGCAAATTCCAAAAACAAAAGAGGTTTCGTTAGAAGAATTAAAAATTAATTAATTATATAAAAATAATACAAAAATTAATCTTGATTGTTTCAGTATTTAACTTGATGCCATCAGTCGTGAGGGAGGTTCCTTTCCTAACAGACTTTGACCGGCCGTTTAGTAAAAACCTGAGTTACCGACTAATGGAAGAATAGAAACCTACATTACCTTCCAATGGTAAGGCGGAAATTTTCATTACCATCAGCCGATAATACCTTAATTTTTATTCCCTTTAGCTATTATTACTTAAAGAATCAATTTTCAGTTTTAAAAAACGAATTTTCTACTTAATTGTCAACAAATTAGTTCAATTTGGCACGAAAGATATGAATTATCCACTACAGTTCTGAGCCTTTAAACAAAAAAATTAATTTTTAATGAAACACTTGAATCCTTAAGAACCAGATTGATGTAATAATTTTCAAACCAGCAATTGCATTTTTAATTATAAAACACTATTTTCGTTAAAAAAAGACAAATCTTCAACAAAATAAGCAAACTACACAAATTTTCAACCTAAAAAAATTAAAACAGTTTAATTGGTAGTCGTAGAAGATGAATTTGTAACCCAATTTTTTAATTTTCAACAAGTTTCTTAAATTTTCAACAAGTAAATATCAATTTTCATTTGAAAATAACAATATATAACTACATGAATGAATTTTTAGTACAAATAGTTAAATTGAAATAGTTAAATTACTATTACAAAATATTAATTTAAAGACATTTTGAACAAAAAAAAAAGTTTTTTTAGAAGCAAAAATCTTTAAACAAAATATATGAATTATCAACAAAATAGTTAAAATTCCAACCGAAAACATTAATTTTCTAACGAAAAGATGATTTTTTAACAAAACACATCAATTTTTAACCGAATAATTGAAGACAAATTCTTAACAATATAATTAAATTTTCAACCAGAAAAACTAATTTTTAACTAAAATGATGAATCTTTAAGTAAAAAATTAGTTTTTCACAAATTAGTTTATATTTCGACTAGAAATTCATGTATTCTATTGCAAATTCGACTTCTCTGGTAAAAGAATAATCTTCTTTTTTTATTGAGAATTTCTCATTTTTGTTCAAAGTTCATCCCTTTGCATTAAAATTGAACTATTTTAGTTAAAATTAATTTGTTTAAATTAAAAATCAATTTCTCGAAATGAAAATTTAAATGTTACATTTCTGGTTAAAATTGATCTTTTTTATTAATTTAAAATAAATTTAATTTAATATAAATCTAAATTAAATTGAATAATAACATACGAAATTGTTAAACTTTTTTTAGATTTACAAACGTGAAAATATCTTATATAAGA
>NC_046661.1:130759236-130792799 GCF_010883055.1 Belonocnema kinseyi
CCCCGACCACAACGTAAATCAGCATAAAAGAATCGGAGAAATTTTTTAATTTACTAGACAAATTATTTGTTTTATAATTAATTAAAACAACAGGAATTTCTACAGCGGAAAAAAAATAAAATCCTGAAAATCTACGCTCGTTTGGAAAATACTGCATTTTTCAAAAAATTTCCATTTTTAAGAATGCGCAGGTAATCTTCGAATGAGTAACAAATGAAAAAAGAACATTTTTGATCAACCTGTGAAATAGCCGTTTTCTTAGTTTCACCTTAAAATGATATATACCAAAATCTATTAAGTCATTTTTAGAAATTGAAAAGAAACAAATTTTCAAAATCACTATTGAAAAAAATTAAGTTTAAAAAAATTTCTAAACAAAATTTTCAGTGAAAAAAACTATTCAAATTTGTTTTTAAATCTCCCTACTATACTTATCCTCCCCTGTTGCCCCTGCATTTTTCTGCTCTCACTTCCTCTCCTTGGAGGAAAAATTACTGAATAAATTCTGCATGGAGCTACGAAACTTTAGAAAACAATCTTTTCCTTTGAAGTAAACGAAAAAGTAATCCGTTTCAATAAAAGCAGTTCTAAAGATATAAAAATCTCGAAGAGGAAAATAGTCAGAAATCGAAGGTAAAAAAATCTCTCTTTTCTCCCTAAATAGCTTCGATACAGCTCAATCTGAGCCAGAATCTCTCCACTCAGACGTCTGTAAAAACATTTGTTGTGAAAACACTCTAAAGGACTCTTCTTGTTCGGAAGGTTCTGGAACCCTGCATAAAGGATTGAATTTTGCTACTACTGTCTCACCCAGTGTCCACAGCAGTGTCTGCAAGAATTTTCGAAATGAGATCTACTGGATCTGTCAATCAAAAACTAAAGTCGAATGAACTTTTGCCAATCGATTCTCGAACTCCCTGTGTCACTCAATTTTTGTCTCTTTTATGTTTAAACGAAAAATTGCTCGAATTGGAAATTGGAAACTGGATATGTGTTTTGGGGCGTCACCAGCTTCTCAAGGCTCATGCGCTCATCCTTTCTTCTCCCAGTTTTCCACCGTCCTACAAAAACCCTCGAAATCCTCCCTGTCATCACCCTCTTCCCACAACTCATCCCTTTCAAAAAGTCTCTCTCCTTTCCACAAGCATTTATATAATTCACGCTCCCACCCTCAACGCACGTTTTCCACTTATCTGCGATCGAAAGGAATAGTAGTCAAATAAAACATGGGATAAAAATACACCTTTGAAAGTGCAACAGACTAGCTCTCTAAATTAAAGAAAGATATCGCCAACGCCGCCGCTCTTTCAAGAATTTACCCTTGCCCCTTATTCTCTGCAACTCTTCTTACATAATCTGACCCTTGACTCTTTACAGCCATTGTTACAAACCCTTCCCCTGAAGCTATGCAATCCTCCTTATAATCACTGCTCCTTGACCCACGCAACCCTCCTTAAAATCGCTGCCCCTTAACCTCTGCAAACACCCTTACAACATCTGCATCTGAAGCTCTTAAGGCCTCCTTACAATCCTTGCCCATAATCCACGGAAACCTACTTGCAACCCATGTCCCTTAATTTATGCATCCCTCCTTACAACATTCATCGCTTAACCTCTGCAACCATCGTTATAACGCTTAACCACTGCAACCATCCTCCTTAAACCATGCGACCATCCTTACAAAATCTGTCTCTTAACATATCTGCAAGCCTATTTACAATTCATGCAACCCTACTTGCAACCTATACCCCTTAATCCACGCAAACGTTCTTACAACGTCTAACTCTTAATGTATGCAATCTTTCTTACAACATATGTCCCTTAATTTTTGCAACTATCGTCACAACCCTTAAATCTTGACATATACAACCCACCTTACAAGTCTTAACCTATTTGACCCACGTCCCTTAACCAATGCAATCCTTCTTAAAATATCTGCCCTTAAACTTCTGCAACCATCCTTACAACATCTGTCTCTCAGCATCTGTAAGCCACTTGGAACCCATGCTCCTAACCCATGCAACCATACTTGCAAACCCTGAAAATCTCAGTATTACTAGAAAATTCCAATTTCCAAATCACCGGACTTTCCTTGACTTTTCCCTGTCCAATTTTTTATTTTCCCGGACCGATATAAAATTTGCTTTTAGATATAAAAACCATGAGGTCAATAATTTTAATGAGTTAAATTTTCTACTATGAATACAGAGAGAAGTCTGATAGAGACGTTCACCCAATACGTACAATTGTTACACCAATCACACAGTGAACAACGCCACTTCTGTTTAGTAGAACTGCCCCACTGAGTCGGGAGAACTGTTACCCCGAACAAGCCGAACCGTTTGATCAACAGTAGAGTCGAGCCGCTCTGCACACGCGGCGCTTACGGCACAGTTTCGCACTTGCGCAGCTTATGAAAATGTAGCACCTACAATTTTGAAACGTCTGATCTGCGTAAGTTTGGGGTAACCAGTGTCCTGAATCTGGAGCGGACGCCACACCAAACCAAACTACAGCGACTCTCAAAACTAGCGCGACGGTTGTACCTAAATTCTCTCCGTAAAGAGAAAGATTAAATTCTACCAAAAAGGACGAATCTTCAACGAAAAAAAAGGTAAATTTTCAAGCAAAAATAAAAACATTAAATTGTAAGTAAAAAAAAATTATTTCAAAAAACAAACTATATTTCAACAAAAAAATTAAATTGTTAATAAAAGAGCTGAATTTTCAAATAAAACGATGAATTTTGTATCAAAGAAGACCAATTTTCTACCAATAAAGACCACGTTTATACTTTAAAAAATCCATTTTCAAACAAATACTTTAAATTTTAACTAAAAATTAAACAAATTTTCAACCAATGTCTTGAATCTTAAACGGAAGAAAAATATTAACCGAAAAAGGAATCGTTACATTTTTAATTAGAAAAACTAATTTTTTACACAAAAAAACATCTTTTAAACCAGAGGTGATTAACTTAAAAAGACATTTATTACAAAATAGTAAAATCATCAAGAAATTAATGATTTTTCAACAAGAGTTCAACATTCAACCCACAATATGATTTTTTATACAAAAATATTAATTGTCTATAAATAGAATAACATTTAAATTTTTAGTCAAAGAGACGAATCTTCAACCAATAAAATGATTTGTTAATAAAGTAGTTCCACTTCTAACTAAATATATTTTTTATATTTTGGTTTTGACCCGATAAATTATATTAAATAAATTTATGTTAACGTCTTTTTGTCTACGCGGTCTAAAATCAATATTTTTTTAAGTATTAATTATTAAATTTAGAAGTTGTGAAACAATGTCATTCGCCCTGCTGAGATTCGAACCCAGGTCTTTGAGATTTCAGGTCTGATGTTTTCACCCACTAAGCTACAGAGAGACAATAATATTTTATTTACAAACTTCACCAGTTGAATTCCAAAGTAATTCCTAATACTTTGTAGATCAATTTTCATACATTCAAAAGGTTTAAATTTGTAATTTTATGGTTTTTTACCAAATAAATTATATTAAATAATTTTATACCACGGTTTTTTTGCTTACACGCTCTAAAATCAATATTCAAACAAATATATTGATTATTAAATTTATAAGTTGTGAAAAGATGTCTCTAACTCCGCTGGGGTCCGAACCCAGGTCTTTCAGATTGCCGGTCTGATGCTCTTATCCATTAAGCTACGGAGACTATTTAGACAAAAAAACATTAACATCAAATTTTTTCAACCTAGTAGTTAAAATTTTTACCAACAAAGTTTACTCTTGGCAATAAAACTTGTATTTTTATTAAAAATAATTAAATTTTCAACTAAATAGTAGAACTCGTAGACAAAGGAGATGAATTCCGAACTTAAAATGTAATAGTAGTCTTTTCAACCAAAGATACTTGGGCTTTCTTATTGGACTCTATGACTTCAATTCACATTCAAGCGAAAAAGGGAGAAAAATTGGAAATTGGGTAAGTCTCTTGAAAACAGAAAGAAGAAAGAAAAACTTTTTAATAAGTGGAAAACGAGGGGAATAGCAAAATGGGGAAAAGAAAGTGAAATATGAAGTATGAAAGTGATTTAAAATTCTTTTAAGTTATGATTAAACTGTCCCGTGGCAGGGCCATCTCTCATAAAATTTGCAAACTTTGTTGAAATCTATTTAAAATTTATTCGGAATTCAACTCGTTTGGTTAAAAATTTATTTTTTTCAAACAGTTTTATTATTTCGCTAGTTCGTTAAAAGTTTAACTAGTTTGTTAGAATATCATATATTTTTTTTAATTTTAATTTTCACCTCCTTGGTTCAAAATCTAACTATTCCATTAAAAAAAATGTATCTTCCAAGCTAAAAAATCATCTTTTGGGCTAAACTCTTTTGTTCAACATTAATTTTTTCAGGTTCATAATTTTAGTTGAAAATTAATCTCTTTGATTGAAAATGTAATTATTTTGTTGAAAGTTCCTTTCTTATTATTAAAAATTTATTTTTTCAACTAAAAATGTAACTATTTCATTCTTGGTTGAATATTGATCTTTTTTAATTACAGGTTCATTTAATTTGTTAAAAATTAGTCGTTTTTGTCGAAAGGTAATCTTCTGGATTAAAAACTAATCATTTTTTTGAATGGAACTTTTGATTATTAATCTATTAATCTGGTTTAATTGAGGCTTCAAAAATCTGATAGAAAATCAAACTATTCGTTTTAAAATTAACTTCTTTGTTAAACATTCATATGTCCCAAGTAGGATATTAGATTTTTTGTCTTTCTGACATAAAACCATTTTTTTAATAGAATTTGCATAATTTCATGCGCCTCTGAATTAGGATACGAGTAAGTTATCTGGTCCGAAATTATGGAAAATATAATTTGTAAACTATTCATGCGTCTCTGAATTAGGGTACGGGTAATTTATCAGATCCAGAATTATGGAAAATAGAATTTAGCGTATATCCCTGCGCCTCTGAATTAGGGTATGCTTAAGTTGCCTGTCTTGGAATAAGAAAAATAAAATAGGGGCAATATCAATGTACCTAAAATTAGGGAACAAGTAATTTGTCAGACTCTGAATTATGAATAATAAAATTTTGGGAACATCCGTACGCTTCTGAAATGGGGTATGAGTAAGTTGTCTGATCCAGAATTAAGGAGAACATGATTTGGGGATTGTACATACTCCTCTGAATTATGGTACAAGTAATTTTTCGTACCCTGAATTAGAAATAATAGAATTTTTGGAATATTGATGCGCCTCTGAGTAAGGGTGCGATTAATTTCTATGGCTCGGAATTAGAGATAATCGAATTTTGGGAATGTTAATGCGTCTCTGAGTTAGGGTACGAATAATTTCGATGGCCCGGAATTAGGGACAATAGCATTTAGGGAATATTCATGGGGCTCTGAATTAGGGTACGAGTAAGTTCTCTGTCCCAGAATTAAAGAGAATGGAATTTATAAAATATCCATGCGCCTCTGAATTAGGGTACGAGTGAGTTGTTTGACCCGGTATTATAGATAATAGGATTTGGGGAATATTCATACACCTCTGAATTATGGTATGAGTAAGTTCCCTGACTTGGATAAGGTTCTTTGAAAAAATAAGGATTGGAAATAAAGAAGGGGTATATAACTAATTAGATAATTAAAAAGTGAGCCGCATTGATAAATTAGGAGAAGGGAACGAGAAGAGGTTAAAAATAGAGCGCGATGATGGCAGATGAGTAGATGCGACCTCGGTTCATTGATTCGGTGGCTTTATAGTGATTGTAAATCCGCTGCATGTCACGCTCCTTCCTGACTCCTGGCTCAGCGCAGATGCTATCATTTCCGTGCAGCATCCACCAATCGATTTTTGCAAGGTTCCTCCAAGACATTTACACTTTATAGAGTCGCTATCTTTAACCAAACGCTCTTCACCTTTTTTTTCGTACAGCCCTAGAGGCAAAAAAAAGACTTTTTTCTCCTGTTGTCCTAACCATTCTTTCTCTTTAAGAACTACCCCGTCTGAGCTCTTTCGATAACATCCCATATGGTAATCACTTTTTATGTTTAAAAAAAGTTAATATAAGTGGACGCCTTGCTCCTACAAAAAAGGGTTTCGTAGTTTATTAATACTTTAGATAAGTCTTTCACCCCTCCCCCTCTCCCCCGCCGAAACTTTCCCTCACTTTACCTTATTCACAACTTCTTTCTGCTCTACTTCCCCCTCCCTTCGCTTCAGCAGCCAACACTTGCCTTCCCCTACCTCCCTTCCTCGGCCCTCACATCACCCCTACCCATCCTCTTCTATAATAATTTTCCCTGATTTCCCTCATTTTCCCTAATTTCCCACATTTCCCCTATTTTCTCCTCCGCAATTTCCCTACTTCTCTTCTCCTAATTTCCACTTCTGATCCTATCTTCATTTCCTCTAAATCCCCTTTTACCCTTCCTTCATTTCCTCTCACTTCACCTAATCCTTATTCTTTATTTCTCCTTTTTCCTCTGTGTAGACATTACACCTTCTTTCCCTCCCACTCTTTTTCCCTACTTTCTTACTTCTCACTTCCCTTGTTTCCCCCACTATACCTACTATCACTTTCCTCATTTCCCCTACTTTTTCCAATTATTCCTTTCGTCATTTTCCCTCAATCTTCTGCCCTCACTTCCCCTCCTTTCACTCCCCCTCCTTACACTTCCGCGCCGTACACTTCCAATCCTTTTCCTTCAACTCCTTTACTTCCCCCAATTCTCCTTATATTATTTCCCTCCACATCCCCTCCTTGAAAATAATTACGATAGACGGAAGGACACCTGAACATAAAAGGGGAATTTTTAATTCCAAAGGAAAAATTTTCCAAAGACGGTTTAATTTTCAAACAGAGATGAATCTTCAATCAAAAAAGACTTTTAAACCGACAAAGAACAATTTTCAAGCAAATTGCAGAATCTCCAATCCAAAAGAAGAATTTTTCTACAAAACAATTAAATTTTTAAAGCGATAATATCAATTTTCAACTACAATGTTAATATTTCAAAAAATATTAGAATTTTCAACCCAATAGTTGTACTTTTAACGAAATGGGGTAGTTCTTAAACGAAAAAGAAAATTTGTTCAACAAATCAGCTTAATTTTCAAACCAAAAATATAAATTTTCAACAAAATAATTAAAGGGTCAACAAAATACATAATTATAAAACAAAAAATGAAAAAGTTATATTTTCAATTAAAAAATTAATTTCCAACTAAAAATTCAACGAAATTTTAACCAATTTCTTAAATTTTGAAGAAAAAAAGGATTTGGACCAAATTGCTAAATTTTCAAGCCAAAAGGACAAATTTTCTAGAAAACAGTTAATTTTACAACCTGAAAATATAAACTTTCAATTATTACGTTAATTTTGCAACAAAAAATTTTCCAAATATCTGACTTTTGGATCTACGATGATGATTTTTTAAACCTAGAGGATTAATTTTCCACCAAAAGACGTATTTTCAAAAGAATAGATGAACTTTTAACAAAATATTTGTGACTAAAAACGACCAATTTTTACCAAAAAAGGTTGAATCCTCAACCAATATGATGACAAATTTTTAATTAATTAGATGAATTTTCTGACAAATAGTTAAATTTTCAACATATGACGGAAAAATTTGTAACAAAAAATATAAATTTTCAACAAAAAAATTTTTTTTCAATTATATAGTTATTTAAACTTTTTATCAAATTGTTAAACGGTTAGGTCAGAAAAGACGACATTTTTTTAAGACAGTTGCATTTTCCACGAAAAAATTCATTTTTAGCCAGGAGAGATTAATTTTCAAACAAGAAAGGCGACTTTTCTGCTATAAAAGAAGAATTTTTTATAAAAAACGACGAATGTTTTACAAAATACATTAATTTTAGACCAAATAGTTGAATGTTTAATTTTTTTAAAAAAAGGGAGTTTTCAACCAAAAATAGAACAATTAAATTTGCTGTTAAAAGAACTAATCTTCAGAAAAATAAAAACGAATAAACAAACTGTTGAATAGCAACTATATAATATTTTAATTTTTTAATTATTGAATATTTGCAACAAGATAAATTTTTGATTAAAAAAGATAAACTTTTAACCAAAAATGGAATCGTTAAATTTTTAGTTTCGAAAACTAATTCTCACAAGAAAAACAATTTTCAACCAGTTGAATTTGACGAAAAAAGACGACTTCTTAACAAAATAATGGAATTCACAACGAAATATATGAATTAAAAAAAAAAGATTAATTTTCTACCTGAATAGACGAATTTTGAATCAAATTCAACAAGACGTCTCCAAATATAACAAACATAAAATATGGTCAACTTTTTAAATACAAAAAAATTCATTTTCCACAAAAAAAAACGAATTTTAAACAAAATTCTTAAATTTTTATAAAAATAGTTTATTTTTAAACCAAAAACTTGAATTGTCTAGGAAATAATTAGTTAAGAACATAGTTAAAGTTTTACCAACTATCTGAATTTTTAATCTTCAAAGATGAATTTAATCCAAAAAGATTAATTTTTTACCAAAAGACGGATTTTCAACAAAGTACAAAGTTAATTTTCTATCGAAAATATAAGTTTTTAATTTATAAAGAAAAGATTTTAAACAAATAATATATATTTAAAACAAAAAAGTTATTTTTCAACCATAAAGTTATATTTTTTATCGAAATTTTAAATTTTCAAGACAAAAAGACGAACTTTTTCGAAAACAGTTGAATTTTCAACCAAGATTATGTCTAAAATATGCCGTGTATTTGTTTGCGTCTTCGAGAGGCATTGATCGACCTGTTATTTAACCGAATAGGACCCACCAGTACCAACTAATGAAATTTTAAAAAAAAGTTTATTTTGTTTCTATGAGAAAAAATTTTTTTATGTTAAAAATACTACAATACTTTATTTCGTATACTCGTTTGGGTCGTCGAGATTTATCGATAGATCTATTGTTGGACCTATTATATCTTATCAGTTCCAATTTATAAATTTTCAAATAAATGGTGCTGTTATATTCCCAGTATACAATAATTCTCTCATGAACAAAATAATTAATTTTGTCTAAAAAAATCAAAACGATGTCTCGAAAACGCCAACTAACATTTCAGATACAGTACTGTAATTTTTCTAATATGAGATAATGTTTTTCTCATACAGGGTAGACACACCAATTTTTTTTAAACTTAATAATTCGCTACTGGTGGGTCTTAAAAAGTTCCAGAATAGGTCGATCCATGCGTCTCGAAGACGCGAACAAATATGCTGGATATCGTAGTAAAGTATTTTGAATATCAAATAAGTTTTTCTCGCATATTTAGAATGAAACCATTTTTATAACTTGATAAATCGGTACTGATAGGTCAGATAAGTTTCAACAAAAGCTCGATCGATGCGTCTTGAAGACGCGAACAAATATACTGGATATCGTATTGTAGAATTTTTAATATAAAAAAAAAATTTTATATAAACAGAATGATCTATTTTTTTTTATTTATTTAATACATCGCTACTGGCAGGTCAGAAATGTTCAACACTAGGTCGATCGATGGCTCTCGAAGACGTAAACAAATATACTGGATATCCTATCGAAGTATTTTGAATATGAAAAAATTTTTTCTCATATATTTAGAATAAAACAATTTTTATAACTTTATAAATCGCTACTGGTAGGTCAGAAATGTTCAACAGTAGGTCAATCGATGCGTCTCGAAGACGCGAACAAATATACTAGAAATCGCCTTGTTGTATTTTGAATATTAAAAATTACTTTCTTCTATAAAAAAGTTATTTTTTTATTTTTAAACTAAAAAAAAACACTTCTAAATGGCCGAACTAGCTCAAAATCATACCAGACCAGGAAACAAAAATAATTTTCGAATAATAATTTTTTTTATTATAAACAATTGAAGCAATTTAAACAAAAATGTTCATAATTTATAATATCCTAAATTAATATTAACTATTGATTTAAGTTATGGGAAGAACTTTTGATTTTATTTAACCAGATTAGTTATTAAATATAACGATTATAAAATAAGAAGGAGGTGACTGAAAATTCCCGAAAAATAAATATGCCGGCAGTGTAAAATTCCCGAAATAGAAAATATTCGCAATAGAAAAATGCCGAAATTTGGAAAATTGTCAGAAACTAAAATTTTAAAACAATTCATAATAGGGCACTTGAAAAATGTTGAAAAATAAAATTGCCGGCGCTACAATTCATGAAAAATAAAATATTCAAAATAAAAAAAATTCCCTAAATGATAAAATTGCCGAGATATGGAAATTCCGACTTAAAAAGTTACGAAAAATAAAATTTCCGACAGTTTATAATTTCACATTTAAAAATTTATAATAATGTAATATTTTGATACAAAAATTTTCTCGACTGTTTAATGAATTTTTTGAAATTATTTTTCGAGTTTGAAATAACAATAATTGAAAAATGTATTTCTCAATACAAAAGAACTATACAATAACAAAATGTTTGTTACAAGAGCAATAATTTGAACAAAATACTATAAGCATTACAAAAAAAAACATACATTGAGGAATTTTTTCAATTATTGTTATTTTAAATTTAAATAATAATATAAACAAATTTTCATAAAAATGTTCAATCTATCATTCTTTTTTCTTTAATAAATAAATAAAACAAATTTTTTCAATACTGTTTATCTGTTTATATTTGGGAACTTTCTAGTGTCAGGAATTTGACAGTGTCGATTATAAAGCAATAATTTAATTAATAATTATAATTCAATAATTACCGAATTGGAAAATACCCGAATTATAAAATTCTTGAATTGAAAAATTCCAGAATAATGAAATTTGGGAACAGTTTATAATATTACTGAATTTAAAAATTCCCAAATATAAAATTCCTGAATTGGAAAATTTCCAAATAATAAAATTTTCTGATTATAAACTTCCCGGATAAAAAAATTTCCGAATATAAAAATTTCCGAGATAATCAAATTTCCGAATTTGTATATTCCCGAATAGTTTAAAATGTCACTGAATTTTTAAATTCCAGAATTGCAAAATTCTCGAATAAGAAAATTCCCGAATTATAAAATTCTCGAATAATATCAATAATTCCCGAATTGGAAAATACCCGAATTATAAAATTCTTAAATTGGAAAATTCCAGAATAATATAATTTTGGAACAGTTTATAATATTACTGAATTTTAAAAATCTTAAATATAAAATTCCTGAATTGTAAAATTTCCAAATAATAAAATTTTCTAATAATAAAATTCCCGGATAAGAAAATTCCCGAATATAAAAAGTCCCGAGATAATCAAATTTCCGAATTTTTATATTCCCGAATAGTTTAAAATGTCATTGAATTTTTAAATTCCGGTATTGGAAAATTTTCGAATAATAAAATTCCCGAATTATAAAATTCTAGAATAATATCAATGATTCCCGATTTGGAAAATTGTCTAACAATAAAATGCCCGAATTGGAAAATTCCTAGATAATAAAATTGTTGAATTGGAAAATTCCAGAATAAAAAAAAATTCCGAGCAGTTTATAAAATTACTGAATTTGAAAATTCTCGAATAATAAATTTCCCGTATTGGAAAATTTCCGAACGATAAAATTCCCGAATGATTCAATTTTCGAATAATTCAATTTCCGAATAATGATATTTCAGTACAGTTCAAAATATTACTGAATTTGAAAATTGCCAAATAATCCAATTTTCGAATATTTATATTCCCGAACAGTTCAAAATGTCATTGAATTTTTAAATTGCCGAATAATAAAATTTCCGAATTAGAAATTCCCGATTAATAAAATTTCCGAATAATAAAATTCACGAATAATAAAATTCGCGAACAGTTTATGTTATTACTGATTTGAAAATTCCCGATTCATAAAATATCCGAATAAGAAAATTTCCGAATTATGACTTTTCTAAATTTTAACAACTAATTTTTTTCTAACTATTATTTATTTATCAAAAATACAATGATTAAATATTTCTATTTAAACAAATTTGCTATGTTCAAAGTTTCGTAAATGATTGTTTGAATTCAAAATGACAATAATTAAAAATATTATAGTATTATTATTGTTATTGTTATTTTAAACTCAAACAATAATTTCAGAAAAATTAAAACTTAAAAATAATTTTTTTAATTAAAATATTTGATTGTTGTATTGCGAATTGTATTATTCGGGAATTTTGAAATTCTATTACTAAATAATATATTATTATGAACAATTATCATCCTTCATTATTACTATTTATTATTATAATAAATTTTTAAGTATCCGGAATTTTATTTTTCGGATTTTTCAGTCGTCCTGTAAAAGTCAAAATTTTAATTTAAAATCTCCCGCCAGGCACTACTACGCCACTACTGGAAAATGATCGAATCTCTATTACAGTGTACCAACACTAAAATTTCGATGAAAAGATTGGCAGCAGTGGCTGTCATTTTGACAATTTCTCGATTTGTTTTCAATTGTCAAAAAACAGCTGATTATTAATTATAAATGTTAAATAATGTCATCGGCACATTTGTCGAGTGGAAGATGGAATGTGGGATTAATACAAGAAGAAGCAAGAAAGCAACTGCTTTATTTGCTTGAAAAATGCGAAGGAACCAAGGTAACATAACCTCTCTTTATTATGTGATTTCGTACTTTACAAATTTCGTTTACGTTCAAGAATATCTTAAATTTATTTCAGATATTAGCGTACTTAAAAAATTTCAAATTATATTTAATTTGCGTTAATTCTATTGACTATATTCAATTTTAATGATCACATAACCTCAAAAGTTAATTATAAATTGCTTTTAGAATTAATCTTTTATAATTATAGTTGCTTTTCTTACAGTTTTTGTTACTAATCAGTAATAAAAAAACAGAAATTAGACAAATTTGTTTAATTTAAATGCACACATTTTGAAAAAAGTGTAACATGTCGAACACAAATTTTAATATTTTCAACAATTTATGATAGTACCCAATATGAAAATTACCGCCATTCTAAAATTTCCAAATTAAAAAGAAAAATGCACTATTTTTATTTCCATATATATTATTTTTTTTATCAAATATACAATAATTAAATATTTTGATCAAAGAAGCAAATCTTAAGAAAGTAGTTCCACTTTAAAACATAGTTGTTCAATTTTTAACCCAATTCTCAACAAAAAATAGAATTTCCAACTAAAAAAGATGAATTTTTAAACAGAAAGATTAATTT
Source organism: Belonocnema kinseyi (assembly GCF_010883055.1). Lineage (NCBI taxonomy): Eukaryota > Metazoa > Arthropoda > Insecta > Hymenoptera > Cynipidae > Belonocnema > Belonocnema kinseyi. The sequence goes on from NC_046661.1 coordinate 130,772,476, forward strand.
ACGGCCAAAAATTACACATTTTTAACCACATTTAAGAATTCTTAACCCAAAAGTTGAATTTTCAACTAAACTGAATTCTTAAACAAAAACTAGAATTTTTAGGAAAGAAAAAATCAATTTTTAAGAAAGTAGTTCAACTTTAAAACCTAGTTGTTTAATTTTTAACCAAAAAGATGAATTTTTAAATAAGAAGATTAATTTTCTATCGAAAAAAAAACGAATTTTTTTACAAAACTCAAGTATTCTCTATCGAAAAATTGAATTTCCAACTAAAAACTATGGATTTTTGAACAAAAATATTAATTTAGTCCCAAAAAGGACGAATTTTTAATAAAATTCAAGAATTCTTAAACAAAAGTCGAAATTTTAAGAAAGAAAAACGAAATTTTTGAAGAAAGTAGTTCCACTTTAATTTATAATTATAATTATATAATTAATTAAAATTATATAATTATAATTTATAATTAAATTGAAAAAAGATAAATAAAAATTCTAATTTTTAACCAAGAAAGGTGAATTTTGAAACAAAAAATTATTTTACGATCAAAAAGCACGAATTTTTAAAGAAATTTAAGAACTTGTAACCAAAAAGTTGAATTTGCTACTAAAAAAAAAATAATTTTAAAACAAAAAGATTAATTTAGTCCCAAAAACTTTTAAACAAAAGATTGATTTTTTTCCAAAAAAGACGAATTTTTAATAAAATTCAAGAATTCTTAAACAAAAAGTATATTTTTTAGGAAAGAAAAAAATTAATTTTCAAGAAAGTTCAACTTTAAAACCTAGTTGCTAAATTATTTAACAAAAAGATGAATTTTTAAACAAGAAAATTAATTTTTTACTAAAAACAAAAACGAATTTTTAACAAAATTCAAGAATTCTCAACCGAAAAATTGAATTTCCAACTAAAAATGATGAATTTTTGAACAAAAAGATTAATTTAGTCCCAAAAAAGACGAATTTCTAATAAAATTCAAGAATTCTTAAACAAAAAGTAGAATTTTTAAGAAAGAAAAACAGCATTTTTGAAGAAAGTAGTTCCACTTTAAAACCTAGTTGTTAAATTTTTAACCGAAGAGATTAATTTACTACAAAAAGACGAATTTATAATTAAATTCAAGAAAGATATATAAAAAGTTGAATTTTTAACCAAAAATATGAATATGGAATAAAATACAAGAATTCTGAAACAAAAAGTTGAATTTCCAACTAAAAAAAAATTTTTAAACAAAAACATTAGTTTAGTACCAAAAAATACGAATTTTGAACCAAATTTAAGAATTCTATCCAAAAAGTTGAATTTTTAACTAAAAATTTTGAATTTTTAAACAAAAATATTAATTTAGTCCCAAAAAGACGAATTTTTAATAAAATTCAAGAATTCTTAAACAAAAAGTCGAATTTTTAAGAAAGAAAACCAAAATTTTTGAAGAAAGTAGTTCCACTTTAAAACCTAGTTGTTAAATTTTTAACCAAAGAGATTAATTTACTACGAAAAGACGAATTTATAATTAAATTGAAAAAAGATAAATAAAAAGTTGAATTTTTAAAAACAAAAAAAATGAATTTTGAAATAAAAAGATTATTTTACGATCAAAAATCACGAATTTTTAACGAAATTTAAGAATTCTCAACCAAAAAGTTGAATTTTTAACTAAAAGATGAATTTTAAAACAAAAAGATTAATTTATTTCCAAAAAAGACGAATTTTCAATATAATTCATGAATTCTTAAACAAAAAGTAGAATTTTTAGAAACGAAAAAAATTAATTTTTAAAAAAGTTCCACTTTGAAACCTAGTTGTTAAATTTCTAATCAAAAAGCTAAATTTTTCAACAACGAGATTGATTTTCTACCAAAAAACGCCGAGTTTTTAACAAAATCCAAAAATTCTCGACCAAAAAGTAAAATTGTTAACTAAAAAAGATGAATTTTTAAACAAAAAGATGAATTTACTAGAAAAAAAATTATAATAAATCCCGAAATTAGAAAATTGTCCACAATCTAAAATTCACGAATTGAAACATTTTCGACCATTTATGATATTACCGAATATGAAAATTACCGACTTTCTAAAATTCCTAAATTAAAAAGAAAAAATGTAATGTTTTTATTTCCATAAATATTATTTTTTCATCAAATATACAATAATTAAATATTTTTATCAAAGAAGCAAAGCTTAAGAAAGTAGTTCCACTTTAAAACCTAGTTGTTCAATTTTTAACACAATTCTCAACAAAAAAGTAGAATTTCCAACTAAAAAAAAAAGAATTTAAAAAAAAGATTTATTGTGACCAAAAAGTACGAATTTTTAACCAAATTTAATAATTCTCAACCCAAAAGTTGAATTTTCAACTAAACTGAATTCTTAAACAAAAAGTAGAATTTTTAGGAAAGAAAAAAATTAATTTTTAAGAATGTAGTTCAACTTTAAAACCTAGTTGTTTAATTTTTAACCAAGACGAATTTTTCACAAAATTCAAGAATTCTCAATCAAAAATTTTTATTTACAACTAAAAATTATGAATTTTTAAACAAAAAGATTAATTTAGTCCCAAAAAGGACGAATTTTCAATAAAATTCAAGAATTCTTAAACAAAAAGTATATTTTTTAGGAAAGAAAAAAATTAATTTTTAAGAAAGTTCAACTTTAAAACCTAGTTGCTAAATTTTTAACCAAAAAGATGAATTTTTAAACAAGAAAATTAATTTTCTACCGAAAAAGACGAATTTTTAACAAAATTCAAGAATTCTCAATCAAAAATTTTTATTTACAACTAAAAATTATGAATTTTCAAACAAAAAGATTAATTTAGTCCCAAAAAGGACGAATTTTCAATAAAATTCAAGAATTCTTAAACAAACAGTATATTTTTTAGGAAAGAAAAAAATTAATTTTTAAGAAAGTTCAACTTTAAAACCTAGTTGCTAAATTTTTAACCCAAAAGATGAATTTTTAAACAAGAAAATTCATTTTCTACCGAAAAAGACGAATTTTTAAAAAAATTCAAGAATTCTCAATCAAAAATTTTTATTTACAACTAAAAATTATGAATTTTCAAACAAAAAGATTAATTTAGTTTCCAGAAAGGACGAATTTTTAATAAAATTCAAGAATTCTTAAACAAAAAGTCGAATTTTTAAGAAAAAACAAAAAAATTTTGAAGAAAGTAGTTCAACTTTAAAACCTTGTTGTTAAATTTTCAACCAAAGAGATTAATTTACTACGGAAAGACGAATTTATAATTAGATTGAAAAAAAGAAATAAAAAGTTTAATTTTTAACCAAAAAAGGTGAATTTTGAAACAAAATGATTATTTCACGTCTAAAAAAGCACGAATTTTTAACGAAATTTAAGAATTCGTTACCAAAAAGTCGAAATTCCAAGTAAAAAAAGAAGAATTTTAAAACAAAAAGATTAATTTAGTCCCAAAAAGGACGAATTTTCAATAAAATTCAAGAGTTCTCAACCAAAAAGTTGAATTTTCAATTAAAAAGATGAATTTTTAAACAAAAAGATTGATTTGTTTCCAAAAAAGATGAATTTTCAATAAAATTCATGAATTCTTAAACAAAAATTAGAATTTTTAGGAAAGAAAAAAATTAATTTTTTAAGAAAATAGTTCAACTTTCAAACCTGGTTGTTTAATTTTTAACTAAATATGAATTTTTAAACAAGAAGATTAATTTTCTATCGAAAAAAACGAATTTTTTTACAAAATTCAAGAATTTTTAACCAAAAAAGGTGAATTTTCAAACGAAAAGATTATTTTACGTCCAAAAAGCACAAATTTTTTAACAAATTTAAGAATTATGAATCAAAAAGTTGAATTTCCAACTAAAGAAAAGAATTTTTAAATAAAAAGATTAATTTAGTACCAAAAAATACGAATTTTGGACAAAATTTTAGAATTTTTAACTAAAAAGATGAATTTTAAAACGAAAAGATTAATTTATTTCCAAAAAAGACGAAATTTCAATCAAATTCATGAATTCTTAAACAAAAAGTCGAATTTTTACGAAAGAAAAAAATTAATTTTTAAGAAAGTTCCACTTAAAAATCTAATTGTTAAATTTTCAACCCAAAAGATGAATTTTTCAACAAAGAGATTAATTTTCTACCAAAAAACCCCGGTTTTCAACAAAATTCAAAAATTCTCAACCAAAAAGTAAAATTGTTAAACAAAAAAGATGAATTTTTAAACAAAAAGATGAATTTACTAAAAAAAAATTATAATAAATCCCGAAATTAGAAAATTGTCCACAATTAAAATTTACGAATTGAAACATTTTGGACCATTTATGATATTACCGAATATGAAAATTACCGATATTCTAAAATTCCTAAATTAAAAAGAAAAAATGTACTCTTTTTATTTACATAAAAATTATTTTTTATTATATATACAATAATTTGATATTTTGATCATAGAAGCAAATCTTAATTTCTTTTTTATTATTCTTTAAATATTTCAATATTATATTTTTAATAAATATATAATATTGACTACAAAAACAATTTATAATATTTCACATTCAGAAATTGTATAGTTCTGGAATTTTTAAATTCAATAATATGTATTATAAACTGTTCGTGAATCTTATTATTTGAAAATTTTCTATTGCAGAAATATTAAATTAATTGTAATTTTATAATTTTAAAAAACTTTCTTTTCTGAATATTTTCTTTTTCGAGAATTTTGCACTATCGGGAATTTTATTTTCCGGCATTTTTCAGTCGTCCCAAATCTAATATTAAGAACTGTCATGACTTTTCCAATGAGGAAATTTTAAATTGATGGTAATTTTATAATTTCGGGAATATCGCTTTAAAAAATTATTTTACAAAGGTTTAAAAAAAATTTTGTGATTTGAAGAAAAAAATATGGAATTTCCTAGTTAAAAATTACATTTTAATTAAAAAATAAAAGAAAAAATTTGAAATAACTTATGTTCATGTTTTTTTTTGTCTAAAAGGACATTTTAAAGTATGAAAATTTGTTTAAAGATTGAAAAAGTGTTCAGAATAGAAAAAATGCAATAACTTAAAAAAAAATTGTTTGGAGGAAAATCTTTGGCAATCTGTATATTTTCTTTACCATCAAAAAATAAATTCGCAAATTTCTTTTTGTTCTAAATCGTAAAATTTTTCGAATAATAAATTTTCCGACAATTTATAATATTTCCAAATTCAAAAGTTCCCGAATAATGCATTTTTCGACAGAAAATTTAAAATACTATAATAAAATATTTTTAACAACCCATTTTTTCTTATTTTTAATGTATTTAAAAAATTATTGCTTTAATTAAAAATAAAAATAATTATAAAAATATATTTCTTAATGCAAAAGAAGAATCTAAGAACAAAATTGTTATACAAGAGCAATAATTTAAAGAATCTACCATTTACATTTTTTTTAAACTTGCATGAAGAAATTTTTTCCAATTGTTATTTTAAATTTAAATTATTTTAAATTTAAACAATTTTAACAATTACGCAGAACATTAAACAAATTTTTCTTTGATAAAAATACTTCATTATTGTATTTTTAAAAGGTAAAATAATATTGATTAAAAACAGCTTTTTGAATTATTTAAATTCGCAAATTTTCTATTATACAATAATCAAATATTTTAATAAAAAAAATTACTTTTAATTTTTAATGTTTCTAAAATTAGTGTTCAAATTCAAAATCAAAATAATTTTTTTTTAAATCCAGAAATATATCATTTTTAAATTCAAAGAATAATGTTACACGCTTTAAGTATTAAAAATATATATTTTAAAAATCAAAATAATTGTTTATTGTATTTTTAATAAATAAATAATGTTAAAAAATTGTACTTTTTAAAATTCGGGAATGTTCTAGTTCGCATATTTTTCAATTAGGAAATTTTCAAATTCGGTAACATTATAAACTGTTCGAGAATTTTATTTTTCGACATTTTCAGTCGTCCCTTGGAATCCACTAAAACTATTTTTTAATAAAAAAAATAGTAATATTTTTTAGTTTAAATGAAAATCTAATATGAAATTCACAGGCAATTGTTTGGGATAAATCGCTTGCAGGGCCAATTGGTCTCGTTGCAAAATACAGTTTATTGCAAGAACACGATGTAGTCAAAATGTACCCACTGGGCGAAGGCCCTCTTCCCAAAATAAATGTGGCAAATATTATATTTATCACACGACCGCAACTTGATCTGATGGATTTAATAGCTCAGATTGTTCACGGGTTTGTAAAAAATCTATTTTTTATCGATAACTAATTAAAAATATTTTTAAAAATAGTGAAAATGGGGGCTGGCGATTAAAAAAAAAGGGTTTCGTAGCTTATTACGACGAATTTGTCTAATTAAATTTTATGTGAGTATTAATCCGGGTATTATTAATTTTTTTAAGTAAGAAAGGTAAATTCTTAACCAAAAATTGAATATTTAAATTTTTAATTACAAAAAATAATTATAAAAAAAAATAATTTTCTATAAAAACAGTTGAATTATCAAATAAAAATTATAAAATTTTAATGAAATAGTTAATTTTATGTCAAAAAAGAGAAATTTTAAACAAAATACAAGAACTAAAATAGTTAAATTTTAAAAAGTTGAATTTTTAATTTAAAAAAGAACCATTTTCGACCAAAAATACATATACAAGAAAGTAGTTCAACTTTAAAACCTAGTTGTTAAATTTTTTACCAAAAAGAAAACTTCTCAAACAAAAAGATTCATTTTCTACCAAAAAAAAAACCGAATTTTCAACGAAATTCAAGAATTCTTAACCAAAAAGTTGAATTTTCAACTAAAAAAGATCAATTTTTGAACAAAAGGTTTGATTTACTACTTAAAAGGACAAATTTCCAATAAAATTTGAGAATTCTTTACTAGAAATTTGAATTTTCTACCAAAAATAAAGAATTTTTATACAAAAAGATAAATTTAGTGCCAAAAAATACGAATTTTTAACTAAATTCAAAAATTTTGAACCAAAAAGTTGAAGTTTTAACTAAAAAATATGCATTTTTAAACAAAGAGTTAAATTTTCTCCCAAAAAAGACGAATTTCAATCAAATTCAATAACTCTCAATTCAAAAGTTGAATTTTTAACTAAACTAGATTAATTTTCAAAAACAAGACTTTTTAATAAAATAGTTGAATTTTAGCAAAAGGTTAAATTTTTACTCGAAAAAGAAACGAATTTTCTACCCAAATAGTTGACGTTTTTACCAAATTATTGAACTTTCAAGACAAAATGACAAATTTTCCATAAAAAAAGAGTTAAATTATCAAACCAAAAATATGAAATTTTGATGGAATAGTTAATTTTATACCGATAAAGAGAAATTTTAAACAAAATACAAGAACTCTCAACCCAAAAGTTAAATTTTTAACTGTACTAGATTAATTTTCATTCAAAAAATTACATTTTAACAGAATAGTTTAATTTTAACATCAAGTGGAATTTTTAATTAAAAAAAGAACCATTTTCGACCAAAAATACATGTTCAAGAAAGTAGTTCAACTTTAAAACCTAACTGTTAAATTTTCTACTAAAAAAATAATTTTTTAACCAAAAAGATGAATTTTTAAACAAGGAGATTAATTTTCTAAGGAAAAAACGAATTTTTTATAAAATTAAAGAATTCTCAGCCGAAAATTGGAATTTTCTACTAAAACAGTGAAGTTTTAAACAAAAAGATTAATTCAATACAAAAAGCACGAATTTGTAAAAAAATTTAGGATTTCTGAATGAAAAAGTTGGATTTTAAACTAAAAAAAATGAGTTTCTAAAAAAAAACGTATAATTTTGTGTCAAAAAAGACGAATTTTCAGTGAATTTGAGAAATCTTAACCAGAAATTTTTAACCAAAAAGATGAATTTTGAATCTAAGAAATTAATTTTCTACTGAAAAAACATATTTTTAACCAAATTAAAGAATTCTCAACCCAAAAGTGGAATTTTCAACTAAAACAGAGAAGTTTTAAACAAACAGATTAATTTAGTGTAAAAAAAGACGTATTTTTAAACAGATTAAGATATCTGAACCAAAATGTGGATTTTTCAACTAAAAAAGATGAATTTTTTAACAAAAAGATGTATTTACTACCAAACAAGATGAATTTTTAACAAAATTCAAGAATTCTAAACCAAAAAGTAGAATTTTTAACTAAAAAAGATAAATTTGTAAACAAAAAGATGGATTTTCTACAAGAAAAAAATTAATTTGTAACCAAAAATAGAAGAATTAAATTTTTAGTTAAAGCATTCAATTTTTAAATAAAAAATAGAATAGTTTCAACTAAGAACATAAATTTTCAAACAAGAATGGGATAGTTTAAATAAATTTTAGCGAAAATATTTAATTTTCAACTAAAAAGAAACGAATTTTTAACCAAAGAAAGTAATTTTTAATAACAATGATGAATTCTTGACCCAAAAGTGGAATTTTCAACTCAAAATATGAATTTTCTATCAACAAAGAAATTAATTATTGACAAGAAAAAGAATAGTTAATTTTTCTACAAAACAGATAATTTTTTAAAGGAAATGATAAAATTTCTATCAAAACTAAAAAAGAAGAATTTGTAAAAAAAAGGTTAATTTAGTAACAAAAAATAAGAAGTTTAAAAAAAATTCAAAAACTGTCAACCCAAAAGTTGAATTTTCATTTAAAAAAAAAGAATTTTTAAAGAAAAAGATTAATTTACTACCAAAAAAGACGACTTTTTAACAAAATTCAAGAATTCTGAACCAAAAACTTTAATTTTCCACTAAAAAAGATGAATTTGGAATAAAATACAAAAGTTCTTAACTGAAAAAGTTGAATTTTCAAGTAAAAAGGAAGGATTTTTAAACAAAAATATGAATTTGGAATAAAATACAAGAATTCTTAACCAAAAAGTTCAATTTTCAAGTAAAAAAGAAGAATTTTTAAACAAAAAGATGGATTTGCTATTAAAAAAGACGCATTTTTAACCAAATTAAAGAATTCTTAACCAAAAAGTTGAATTTTCATTTTAAAAAAAAAAGAATTTTTAAAGAAAAAGATTAATTTACTACCAAAAAAGACGACTTTTTAACAAAATTCAAGAATTCTAAACCAAAAACTTTAATTTTCCACTAAAAAAGATGAATTTGGAATAAAATACAAAAATTCTTAACTAAAAAAGTTGAATTTTCAAGTAAAAAGGAAGGATTTTTAAACAAAAATATGAATTTGGAATAAAATACAAGAATTCTTAACCAAAAAGTTGAATTTTCAAGTAAAAAAGAAGAATTTTTAAACAAAAAGATGGATTTGCTATTAAAAAAGACGCATTTTTAACCAAATTAAAAAATTCTTAACCAAAAAGTTGAATTTTCATTTTAAAAAAAAGAATTTTTAAAGAAAAAGATTAATTTACTACCAAAAAAGACGAATTTTTAACAAAATTCAAGAATTCTGAACCAAAAACTTTAATTTTCCACTAAAAAAGATGAATTTGGAATGAAATACAAAAATTCTTAACCGAAAAAGTTGAATTTTCAAGTAAAAAAGAAGAATTTTTAAACAAAAAGATAAATTAATTACAAAAAAAAGGCATTTTTCACCAAATTCAAGAATTCTGAACCAAAAAGTTGAATTTTTAACTATAAACGAAAAGAATGTTCAAAGAAAAAGATTAATTTACTACCAAAAAAGACGAATTTTTAACGAAATTAAAGAATTCTGAACCAAATGTTGAATTTTCCACTAAAAAGATGAATTTTGAATAAAATGCCAGAGTTCTTAACCAAAAAGTTGAATTTTCAAACAAAAAGATGAATTTACTACCAAAAAAGACGATGTTTCAATAAAATTTTAGATTTCTAAACCAAAAAGTGAAATTTTTAACTAAGAAAAAGAATTTTTTAACAAAATGATCAATTTACTACAAAAAAGATCCATTTTCAGTAAAATTCAAGAATTCTTAAGCAAAAAGTAGAATTTTTAAGAAAGAAAAAAATTAATTTTTAAGAAAGTAGTTCAACTTTAAAATCTAGTTGTTAAATTTTTAACCAAGCAGATGAATTTTTAATCGAAAAGATTAATTTACATCTAAAAAAGATGAATTTTAAAGAAAAAGATTATTTTTCTATCAAAGAAAATCGAAACTTTAACAAAATTCACGAATACCTAACTAAAAAGTAGAATTTGTAACTAAAAAAGATAAATTTTTAATCGAAAAGATTAATTTATTACCAAAAAAGATAAAATTTCATTAAAATTCCAAAATTCTCAAACAAAAAATTTAATTTTTGACTAAAAAGGATGAATTTTTAAACAAAAAGATTACTTTATTACCAAAAAAGACATTTTTCAAAAAAAAGTGAATTTTTGACTAAAATTGAATTTTTTAACAAAAAGATTAATTTACTACAAAAAAAAAGGAAAATTTTTAATAAAATTCAAGAATTCTTAAACAAAAATAAAATTTTTAAACGAAGAGATTAATTTACATCCAAAAAAGATGAATTTTAAAGAAAAAGATTATTTTTCCATCGAAGAAAATCGAAACTTTAACAAAATTCAAGAATTCCTAACTGAAAAGTAGAATTTGTAACTAAAAAAGATAAATTTTTAATCGAAAAGATTAATTTATTACCAAAACAGATAAAATTTCATTTAAACTCCAAAATTTTCAAACAAAAAATTTAATTTTTGACTAGAAAAGGTAAATTTTCAAACAAAAAGATTATTTCACTAACAAAAAAGCATGAATTTTTAACAAAATTTAAGTATTCTGAACCAAAAAGTGGATTTTTCAACTAAAAAAGATGAATTTTTATACAAAAAGATGGATTTACTACCAAAAAGGACGAATTTTTTACTAAAAAAGATCAATTTTTTAACAAAAAGGTTAATTTACTACCAAAAAAGATGAATTTCCATTAAAATTCCTGAATTCTGAACCAAAAAGTTGAATTTTCAAGTAAAAATATCAATCTGTAAACAAAAAGATGAATTTACTACAGAAAATACGATTTTTTTACTAAATTCAAGAATTCTGAACCAAAATGTTGAATTTAAAAAATTTAAAAAAAAGAATTTTTAAACAATGAAATTAATTGACTACTAAAAAGGACAAATTTTTAACGAAATTCAATAATGCTGCACCAAAAACTGTAATTTTCGACTAAAAAGGATGAATTTTTAAACAAAAAGATTACTTTATTACCAAAAAAGACTTTTTTCAATAAAAATTGGAATTTTTGACTAAAAAAGTTAATTTTATAACAAAAAGTTTAATTTACTACAAAAAAAAGCAAATTTTCAATAAAATTCAAGAATTCTTAAACAAAAAGTATAATTTTTAAGAAAGAAAAAAAAGTTTTTAAATACGAATTTACAATAAAATTCAAGAATTCTCAAACAAAAAGTTGAATTTTCAAATATAAAAGATGAATTTTTAAAGTAAAAGATTAGTTTGCTACCAAAAAGCACGAGTTTTTCACAAAATTTAAGAATTTTTAACCAAAAAGTTTAGTTTTCATCTAAAATAGATGAATTCTTAAACAAAAAGATGGATTTTTTACTAAAAAGTACATGAATTTTCATTTAAAGAATATCAATTTTTAACCAAAATTAGAATAGTTAAATTGCTCAAAAATTAAATCATAAAAAAAAAATTTTATAGTTTGATTTAACCAAAAAAGATCAATCTTTAACAAAATAGTTTGAATCCTCAACCAAAAGAGATTAATTTTTTAACTAAATAGTTGCGATTTTTAACCATTATGTAAATTCCCTAAATATGGCCGATTTCTTCTGGCATATTCCCTAAATTTCTGAAATTACCTAACATTAACTCTATAATTTAAAAAAAAAGTTTATTCACTCTAGATCGTCTTAACTTTTTTATAACTGAAACAGTATTTATCAAAAAAATTTCAAAAATTTTATGTAATATGCGATAGATCCCAAACTTCGAAATTAAGTACAGTAAAAAATTGCTCCATTGAATTTTCATAATTAAATTAAGCCTTATTATAAACAAATAGAGATTTCCAAAAAAAGGATCTAATTTTTTCATCCTTTTTTCTAGATTAATATTCCCAACATATTACAGAATATACTGTAAAAATTTCAAACTGGAGAAATGAATAGTTAAATAATAAATCTCTATTTGTTTATAAAAGTGCCTAATATTTGACATTTTTTTCATAAATTCTTTATCAGTTATAAAAAAAGTTAAGACGATCACTTTTTTCAACACGATAATTTTCAAAAATGTATTTCTCGGAAATTTTGCATATCATATTGAAATAAAAAAATAGCTATTTAATATTTTTCAAACAAAGAAAATAAATCATTATTGTATGTATTTGTTTCAACAATAAATGCTTTAAATTCTCTTAAATGCTGAGCATATTCTCGAAAGCATTTACTCAACACCATTTCTTGGGTATTGAAAAACTTTAGCTACGAAACCCTAAAAAAAATAAGAGAAATCGAAAAATGGATAGAAAAAATGAAGATTTTTTTTAGAGAGGAAGGAATAAGACCACGCAAAGAATTTCACATTTTTTTCGTGCCACGTCAGAGTCTCCTCTGCGAGCAAAAGCTCAAAAATCGAGGAGTCTACGGCAGTTTCACCCTGATTGAGAAATTCGCCTGTGATCTTTTTCCCTTCGACAATGACCTCGTGTCCATGGAACTCAGTGGCGCTTTTCGCGAATTCGTTCTCGAAAATGACCCCACTTGTCTCTACCAAGTAGCGAGAGCGATTCAAAGTTTGCAGAGACTCTACGGAAAAATTCCAAAAGTTACGGGCAGAGGACCGGCCGCGAACAAAGTTTGGGAACTGCTTCAAAGACTCAATCGAGAGGAAGAGGAGACGAAGCAAAATGGCACTCAGACTTCTGTTATCGAGCATTTGTTGCTTTTTGATAGATCTACTGATTTGTTGTCGCCTCTCGTCACCCAATTAACCTACGAGGGACTCATCGACGAAATATTTGGAATCAGTAACAGTAAGTTTCAAGTGGAATAGTTGAATTTTAATTCAAAAAGATACTTTTTTTAGCCAAAAAGATTTTTTTTTTTATTAAAAGAGAAATTTTGAACAAAATACATGAATTTTTTTTTATTAAAAAATACATATTTTCGAATAAAAATGAAATAGTTAAATTTTCAATTGGAAAAATTTATTTTTCGACAAAAAAAATTAATCTTTAACTTAAATGATGGAATATTCAAGTAGATTAGATAAATTTTCAGATCAAAAAATTAATTTTTAACAAAAATAAAAGGAATTTTTAAAAAACTGTTAAATTTTTAGTTAAAAAATTAATTTAAAAAAAATCAAAATTAGAATATTAGAGATAGAAATATTTAGATATTCAAGTGGAATTTAAGGTGAAAATTCATCATTTTAGTTAGAAATTTGAATATTTTATTGAAGTTTCATTTAGTTGAGAATTTATATTTTTTTGTTTAAAATTCAAGTATTTTGTTGAAAATTTTTTGATTTACTAATTTTTTTAAAATTATTTTTGACTAAAAAAGGATTTAGTTTGATCTAGATGATGAAATTATTTATATATATTTAAATTTATATTTATATAGATAAATTTTCAGATGAAAAATTAATTTTTAACATAAAAAAGGAATTTTCAAAAGACAGTTAAATTTTCAGTTAAAAAATTAATTTAAAAAAATCAAAACAAAATATTTAAATTTTCAAGTGGAATTTAAGGTGAAAATTTATCGTTTTAGTTGAACATTTGAATATTTCATTAAAGGTTCATTTGGTTGAGAATTTATATTTTTTTGTCTAAAATTCAAGTATTTTGTTGAAAATTTTTTTAAATACTAATTTTAAAAAAATATATTATTTTTTGACTAAAAAAGGATTTATTTTCAACTAAAATGATGAAGTTATTTATATAGATTTAAATTTATATTTATATAGATAAATTTTCAGATGAAAAATTAATTTTTAACATAAAAAAGGAATTTTCAAAAGACAGTTATATTTTCAGTTAAAAAATTAATTTAAAAAAATCAAAACAAAATATTTAAATTTTCAAGTGGAATTTAAGGTGAAAATTCATCGTTTTAGTTGAACATTTGAATATTTTATTAAAGGTTCATTTGGTTGAGAATTTATATTTTTTTGTTTAAAATTCAAGTATTTTGTTGCAATTTTTTTTTTAAATTAATTAAAAAACTAATTTAAAAAGAAATTATTTTTTGACTAAAAAAGGATTTATTTTGAACTAAAATGATGAAGTTATTTATATAGATTTAAATTTATATTTATATAGATAAATTTTCAGATGAAAAATTAATTTTTAACAAAAATAAAAGGAATTTTTAAAAAACTGTTAAATTTTTAGTTAAAAAATTAATTTAAAAAAAATGAAAACAAAATATTTAGATTTTCAAGTGAAATTAAAGGTGAAAATTCATCATTTTAGTTAGAAATTTGAATATTTTATTGAAGTTTCATTTAGTTGAGAATTTATATTTTTTGTTTAAAATTCATGTATTTTGTTGAAAATTTTTTGATTTACTAATTTTTTAAAAATTATTTTTGACTAAAAAAGGATTTAGTTTGATCTAGATGATGAAATTATTTATATATATTTAAATTTATATTTATATAGATAAATTTTCAGATGAAAAATTAATTTTTAACAAAAAAAAAGGAATTTTCAAAAGACAGTTAAATTTTCAGTTAAAAAATTAATTTAAAAAAAATCAAAACAAAATATTTAAATTTTCAAGTGGAATTTAAGGTGAAAATTCATCGTTTTAGTTGAACATTTGAATATTTTATTAAAGTTTCATTTAGTTGAGAATTTATATTTTTTTGTTTAAAATTCAAGTATTTTGTTGCAAATTTTTTTAAAAATTAATTTAAAAACTAATTTTTAAAAAAAATTATTTTTTGACTAAAAAAGGATTTATTTTGAACTAAAATGATGAAATTATTTATATAGATTGAAATTTATATTTATATAGATAAATTTTCAGATGAAAAATTAATTTTTAACAAAAATAAAAGGAATTTTTAAAAGACATTTAAATTTTCAAGTGGAATTTAAGGTGAAAATTCATCATTTTATTTAAAAACTTGAATATTTTATTGAAGGTTCATTCAGTTGAGAATTTATATTTTTTTGTTTAAAATTCAAGTATTTTGTTGAAAATTTTGTTATTCCTAAATTTTTTTAAATTTAAAAAGGTATACTTTCAACCTAAAGTTGAATTGTTAGATTTTCAGTTGGATAAATTTATTTTTTGACTAAAAAAGGATTTTTTTTGAACTAAAATGATGAAATTATTTACATAGATTTAAATTTACATTTATATAGATAAATTTTTAGATAAAAAATTAATTTTTAACAAAAATAAAAGGAATTTTCAAAAGACATTTAAATTTTCAGTTCAAAGATACATTAAAGAACAATCAATAAAATATTTAAATTTTCAAGTGACATAATTGCATTTTCAAGTAAGACAATTAATTTTTTTTAAATAAAAATAGAAACAAAAAATATAAATTTTCAGCCAAACAGAAAAAATTAATTTTAAACATCATGGTTACATTCTTAGCTAAAAAATTTAATTTGTAACAAAAAACAAACGAAATTTCAACAAAAAAATTAAGTTTTAACTAAAAGGATAGAATATTGAAGTAGATTAGATAAATTTTCAGATCAAAAATCAAGTTTTAACAAAAATAAAAAGAATTTTCAAAAGATAGTTAAATTTTCAGTTAAAAAATTAATTTATAAAAAATCAAAACAAAATTTCAATAACAAAAAACATCAAAATAGTTAAATTTGTAACAGGAATAATTAAATATTAATATTCTAGTTGAATAATATAGTTGAATATTCAACTAAATTTTTTAAATTTTCAGTTCGAAAAATTAATAATCAACGGAACAAACAGAAATATAAAAAACAGTTCAATTTTCCGTTAAAAAGAACAGCAAAATAGTTCAATTTTTTTAGACAAGAAGATTTTTTCCTATAAAAAGAGAAATTTCGAACAAAATAGATGATTCTTTGATTAAAAAATACATACTTTCGAACCAAAATTGAATAGTTAAATTTTCAATTGGAAAAATTTATTTTTCGACAAAAAAATTCATCTTTAACTTAAATGATGGAATATTCAAGTAGATGAGATAAATTTTCAGGTCAAAAATTAATTTAAAAAAAAATCAAAACAAAATATTTAAATTTTCAAGTGGAATATAAGGTGAAAAATCATCATTTTATTTAAAAACTTAAATATTTTATTGAATGTTCATTCAGTTGAGAATTTATATTTTTTTGTTTAAAATTCAAGTATTTTTTTTTTATTTCTTAATTTTTTTAATTTTAAAAATATATACTTTCAACCTAAAGTTGAATTGTTAGATTTTGAGTTGGAAAAATTTATTTTTGGACTAAAAAAGGATTTATTTTGAACTAAAATGATGAAATTATTTATATAGATTTAAATTTATATTTATATAGATAAATTTTCAGATGAAAAATTAATTTTCAATAAAAAGAAAGAATTTTCAAAAGACAGTTAAATTTTCAATTAAAAAATTTAATTTTTAACAAAAAACAAACGGATTTTCAAAAAGAAATTAATTTTCAACTTGATGGATGGAATATTCAATTAAATTGGTTAAATTTTTAGTTCAAAAAATTAATGTTCAACGAAAAAAATGGAATTATAAAAAAGAGTTAAATTTTTTGATTAAAAAATTAATTTTCAATAACAAAAAACATCAAAATAGTTAAATTTGTAACCGGAATAATTAAATAATAATATTCTAGTTGAATAATCTAGTTGAATATTCAACTAGATTATTTAAATTTTCAGTTCAAAAATTAATAATCAACGGAAAAACGGAAATATAAAAAACAGTTCAATTTTACGGTAAAAAGAACAGCAAAATAGTTCAATTTTTTTAGACAGGAAGATTTTTTTTTCTATAAAAAGAGAAATTTTGAACAAAATACATGATTTTTTTATTAAAAAATACATATTTTCGAATAAAAATGAAATATTAAAATTTTCAATTGGAAAAATTTATTTTTCGACAAAAAAAAATCTTTAACTAAAATGATGGAATATTCAAGTAGATTAGATAAATTTTCAGATCGAAAATTAATTTTTAACAAAAATAAAAGGAATTTTTAAAAGACAGTTAAATTTTCAGATAAAAAATTAAATTAGAAAAAATGAAAACAAAATATTTAGATTTTCAAGTGGAATTTAAGGTGAAAATTCATCGTTTTAGTTAGAAATTTGAATATTTTATTGAAGGTTCATTTCGTTGACAATTTGTCTTTTTTTGTTTAAAATTCATCTATTTTATTGAAAATTGTTTTATTTACTAATTTTTTAAAATTTAAAAATATATACTCTCAAGCTCAAGTTGAATTGTTAAATTTTCAGTTGGAAAAATTTATTTTTCGACCAAAAAAGGATTTATTTTGAACTAAAATTATGAAATTATTTATATAGATCTAAATTTATATTCATATAGATAAATTTTCAGATGAAAAATTAATTTTCAACAAAAGGAAGGAATTTTCAAAAGACAGTTAAATTTTCAGTTAAAAAAATTAATTTAAAAAAAAAAACAAACGAATTTTCAGCAAAGCAATTAATTTTTCAGTTGAAAAATTCATTTTTAACTAAAATCCTCAACTAAAATGATGAAATATTCAAGTAGATTAAATAAATTTTCAGATCAAAAATTAATTTTCAACCTGAGTTTCCAACAAAATAGATAAATCTTTAACTTTAATTTTTATCCGAAAGATGAATTTTTTAACCAAAAATATTTGTCTTCTACCAAAACACGAATTTTAAACAAAATCCGTAAGTTTTCAAATAAAAAATGTAAACTTTAAACCTAAAATTAAGTAGATAAATTTTAACGTTGGAACAATCAATTTTCAGCCAAACAAAGAAATGAATTTTAAATATAATGGTTAAATTTTTATTAAAATAAATCAATTTTTAACAACAAAAAAACCGAATTTTCAATTGAAATGATGAAATATTCAACTAGATTATTTGAATTTTCAGTTCAAAAAATTAACTTTTGACAAAAACAAAAAAGGAAGTTTTAACAAAGCAATTGAATTTTCAGTTGAAAACATTATTTGCAATCAAAATGAATTAATTTTTAACTAAATGGATGAAATATTAAACTAGATTAGTTAAACTTTCAGTTCAAAAGATTATTTTTCAAGCAAAAAAACAGTTAACAAAAAATACAACAAAGCAATTAAATTTTAAGTTGAAAAATTAATTTTCTAACATGAAAAATGAATTTCTAATTAATATGATGGAATATTGAACTATATTATTTAAATTTTAATTCCCAAAAATTAATTTGCAACGAAAAAAATGTAATTATAAAAAAAAGTTAAATTTTTCGTTAAAAAAAATGAATTTTTAACAAAGAACAGCAAAATAGTTAAATTTTTAACTGGAATAATTAAATTTCCAATTAAACAAAATTAATTTTTAATACACAAAAAAAATTTCAACAAAGAAGTTAAATTATCGGTTAAAAAATTAATTTTCAACCAAAATAAATTAATTTCCAACTAAAATAATGAAATTTTCAACTAATTTATTTAAATTTTCAGTTCAAAAAATTAATTTTTAACGAAAAAAAGGAATAAAAAAAGCAGTTAAATTTTCAATTAAAAATTTAATTTTCAACAACAAAAAATCAGCAAAATAATTAAATTTTTAACTGGAATATGGAAATTTTTAATTAAAAAAACATTGATTTTTGAAAACCAACAAAAAAAGAATTTTCAACAAAATAGGTATCTCTTCAATTTTAATTTTCATAAAAAGGATCATTTTTTTAACCAATGGTTAAAAAATATAAAATTTTTCAGTTGAAATAATTAATATCTAACAAAAAAATTTTTAACATAATAAATTTTCAGGTGAAACAATTAATTTTTAAGAAAAAAATACGAATTTTCAACAAGGCAATGCAATTTTAAGTTAAAAAATTAATTTTCAACCAAAATAAATAAATTTTTAACTAAAATGATAGAATACTCAACTAGATTATTTAAATTTTCAGTTCCAAAAATTAATTTGCAACGAAAAAAATGGAATTATAAAAAACAGTTATATTTTTTGTTAAAAAAAAATTAATTTTCAACAAAAAAACAGCAAAATAGTTAAATTTTTAACTGGAATAATTAAATTTTTAATTAAACAAAATTAATTGTTAACACACAACAAAAATTTCAACATAGAAGTTAAATTATCGGTTAAAAAATTAATTTTCAACCAAAATAAATTCATTTCCAACTAAAATAATGAAATTTTCAACTAGATTATTTAAATTTTCAGTTCAAAAAATTAATTTTTAACGAAAAAAAGGAATAAAAAAAGCAGTTAAATTTTCAATTAAAAATTTAATTTTCAACAACAAAAAATCAGCAAAATAATTCAATTTTGAACAGGAATAATTAAATTTTTTATTTTAAAAAAATTGATTTTTAAAAACAAACAAAAAAAGAATTTTCAACAAAATAGGTATTTCTTCAATTTTGATTTTCATAAAAAAGATAATTTTTTTAAGCAGTGGTTAAAAAATATAAAATTTTTCATTTTAAATAATTAATTTCTAACAACAACAAAAATTTTAATATAATACATTTTCAGGTGAAACAATTAATTTTTATGAAACAAAAAAAAACGATTTTTCAACAAGGCAATGCAATTTTCAGTTAAAAAATTAATTTTCAACCAAAAGAAATTAATTGCTAACTAAAATTATAGAATATTCAACCAGATTATTTAAATTTTCAGTTCAAACCAATAAATTAAACTATTATTAAAATTCATTTTTTTGTGAAGGATTTATGAATTCAATAAAAAATTCATTTCTTTTTTTTAACTTAAGTATTTTCTTGAAAATTCTTTTTTTTTAAACATAATTTGTTGACTGAAAATTTAACATTATTTATTTAATTAGTCAATTAATATAGTTCAAAATTAAACTTTTTTATTGAAAATCCGTTTAAAATTTACCTATTTATTTGAAAATTGGTATTTTTTAGTTGAAAATTCAACTATTTGTTTGAAAATTGATATTTTTTAGTGAAACATTCAACTATTTTTTTTTCTTCTTCTTTATTCATAATGTGTCCCCTAAGGGTTTACATGACTTCCATTCCTTACAATCTTTCCGTTTAGATCTATATATTTTTTACAATCTTATTCTTTCTATATATACAATTATTTACAACTATTTACATAAAGTCTTATATCTAGTTCCTGCGATAGCGCAATTTAGGA
>NC_046661.1:130792899-130805938 GCF_010883055.1 Belonocnema kinseyi
AAAACCGGCCATACCAGCGTATCAAATAACCACATTCTCCTTCTCCAATTTTTTTGAACCTCCGTTTTCCTATTCCCCATATCTGTTTCATTACCCCTGCTGATTTTTTTATCCTTTCTCTTACATGAGCTGTATTGACTTCTGTTTGACTTCTTCTAACTTTATTCCTTTCCATCTCCCTGTCCATTCTTTCTTCCTTCCTCCTCCTTTTCTAAACCTCATTATCTTTTTCTTTTCTACATTTACATTCAGCTTTTTCCCATCTAAGTATTTCTCTAATCCTGTAATTAATCCCGCCATCCCTTCTTCATCCTCTGCCATCAACACTATGTCGTCTGCGTATGCCAGTGCATTTATCTTTTCCTTCCCTATCCTAACTCCTCCCCAACCCTTTTTCCTCATTTCTTCATCTTCGTAGGTTCAAAAGCATCTATTTGGTTAAAAATGCATTTTTTTAATCGTTTTTTTTTTAGTTGTTAAAACATAAATAATTATTTTTCTTTCAGAATTTATCTTTATAGTTCAAAATTAAACTTTTTTTTATTGAATATCCGTTAAAAATTAAACTATTTCTTTGAAAAATGATATTTTTTAGTTGAAAATTCAAATATTTGTTTAAAAATTCATAGTTTTTTTTTAGTTCAAAATTAATTTTTTTATTGAATATGTAACTTGAAAATTGATGTTTAGCTGAAAATTTGTCTTATTTGTATGGAAGCTTAATTTTTTTGCTAATATATATCTATAAATCTGGTTGAAAATGCAATATTTTACTTCAAATAATAGGATTTTAAAGGATTTCAAAAATGTTCAAGAAATTATGTTTTCAAAATTATTTATTTAATTAGTCAATCGTAAAAAAAAATCTTGAATTAGCTACACAAAAATCTGGAATGAATTTCGGATTATGAATTTAAAATTTTAATTTTTTTTAGCGACAGTTCAATTGCCGGCAGACAAATTCCACGATTCTGACGAATCACCGACCGTAATGTCCCTCGATAAAAAAGAACAGATAATTCTTAATTCCGGAGAAGAAATTTTCGCTGAAATTAGGTATCTGCCGATTTTAATTTGAATAGATTCTAAATTGAATCTAAGTTAATTTAATAAAAAAAAATTTTCTTTTCAGGGATAAAAACTTCAATGGCGTGGGGCCAGTTTTAAGTCGAAAGGCAAAAGTTATTTCGTCGCAATTTGATGAGAGGCATGGCGAAAAAAGTGTGCAAGAAATTAAACAATTTGTTGCAAGATTGCCGCACATGTTAGCAACGAAACAATCACTAGCGAAACGTAAATATAATTAAATAAATAATTTTATTCCTTATTTTCTACTCGTTTTTTGTTGTTGAAAATTGAACTATTTTCTTGAAAATTCCTTTTTATTCTGGCAATTTTTTTTTTTACTGAAAGTTCAATTTTGACATTTTTGGTTGAAAATTTATATTTTTTATGTTAAAAATTGAAATATTTCCTGTAAAATTGATCTGTTTTAGCTGCAAATTTAACGAAATATTTGTTCAATAATGTATTGATTTTGTGGAGAATTTATTTTTTTTAGGTTGAAGAACATCTATCTTGTTAAAAATTACAGTATTTTATTGAAAATTCATTTTTTTTAAATATCAACCATTATATATAATAATACAAATAATTATTTTTCGTAGAGAATTTATATTTTTATTTCAAAATTGAACTTTTCTTATTTAAAATCCGTCTAGATTTTAACTATTTGTTCGAAAATTGGTACTTTTTAGTTAAAAATTAATTTTTTTTATTGAATATGTAACTTGAAAATTTTACTATTTTGTTGAAAATTATAAAATTATTTTATATTTTTTATTGAAAATTAACATTTTTTCACGTTAACAATTTTAAAAAATCATTGATTTTATGGAAAATCCATCTTTTTATGTTGAAAAATAACTATTTTGTTAAAAAAAATTTCTTTTAAATATAAATCTTTAAACTTTTCGTTGAGAATTTATCTTTTTAGTTCAAAATTAAAATTTTTCATTGAAAATCCATTTAGAATTTACTTATTTATTTGAAAATTGATCTTTTTTAGTTGAAAATTAAACTATTCGTTTGAAAATTTATGTATTTTATTGAAAAGCATCTATTTGGTTAAAAATTCAGTTGTTTTATCTTTTTTTTTTAGTTATTAAAATATAAATCATTATTTTTCGTAGAGAATTTATCTTTTTAGTTCAAAATTAAATTTTTTTTATCGAAAATCCGTTTAGAGTTCAACTATTTATTTGAAAATTGGTCTTTTTTAGTTTAAAATTCAACTATTTTTTTGAAAATTGATCTTTTTTAGTTGTAAATTCAATAAATATTAGTTCAAGGATGTATTGATTTTTTCGAGAATTTATCTTTGTAGGTTGAAAAGCATTTATTTTGTTGAAAATTCAAGTATTTTATTCAAAATTCATTTTTGTTTTTGTTTAAATTAATTATTTTTAAATTAATTTTTGTATGTATACATAAATTTTCCATTTATGATTGAAAGTTGATCTTTTTCCGTTAAAAATTCAACTATTTGTTGGAAAATTGATCTTTTTTAATTGAAAATTCAACTATTTATATAAAAATTTATGAGTGTTGTTTTTTGTTCAAAATTAATTTTTGTTACCGAATATGTAACTTGAAAATTTATATTTAGCTGAAAATCTGTCTTCTTCGGATGGAATTTGATTGAAAATCCATTTTTAATTGGGAAAAATTTTTTGTTGAATATATAAAGTTTCCATTTATGGTTGAAAATTGATCTTTTTTAGTTGAAAATTCATGTTTGTTATTTTTATTTATTTATTTTTTGGTTCAAAATTAATTTTTTTCCTGTAATTTTAACTCTTATATATATTATTTTTCGAAAACTGGTATTTTTTCCATTTAAAAATTCAACTATTTCTTTAAAACGTGATTTCTTTAATTTAAACATTTGACTTTTTGTTTTAAAAATCCATCGTTTTATGTTAAAAAGTAACTTTTTTGTTAAAAATTGTTTTTTCAAAAATATAATTCTTTAAATTTTTCATTGAGAATTTAACTTTTTGCTTGCAAAATTAAACTGTTATTGAAAATTCGTTTTTATTTGCTCAAAAAATTTTTATTGAATGCATAAAGTTTCATTTACGGTTTAAAAATGATCTTTTTCCGTTAAAAGTTAAACTATTTCTTTGAAAATTGATCTTTTTTAGTTGAAAATTCAACTATTTGTTTGAAAATTCATGTATTTTATGGAAAATTCATCTTTGTAGATTGAAAAGCCTCTATTTGGTTAAAAATGCAGTTTTTTATCGTTTTTTTTAGTTGTTGAAATATAAATAATTATTTTTCGTTGAGAATTTATCTTTTCAGTTCAAAATTAATTTTTTTATTGAAAATCCGCTTAGAATTCAACTATTTGTTTTAAAATAGATCTTTTATAGTTGAATGTTTTTTCAAAATTAATTTTTTTTATTGAATATGTAACTTGAAAATTTATATTTAGCTGAAAATTTGTCTTCTTCGGCTCGAAAATTCATTAATTTGCTGGAATTTTATCTCTTTGATTGAAAATTTTACCATTTTGTTGAAAATTAATTTTTTTCTGAAATCTTTTATATTTTTTACTGAAAATGAACATTTTTTCATGTTAAAAATTCAACTATTTCTTTGAAAAATGATTTAAACATTCAACTATTTGTTTTAAAAAATCATTGATTTTGTGGGAAATCCATCTTTTTATGTTGAAAAGTAAATATTTTGTTTAAAAAAAAAATTTTAATATAAATCTTTCAACTTTTAGTTGTGAATTTATCTTTTTGGTTCAAAGATTTAACTGTTTTATTGAAAATTCGTTTTTATTTGGTCAACATTTTTTATTGAATATATAAAGTTTCCATTTATGGTTGAAAGATGATCTTTTTTCGTTAAAAATTCAACTATTTCTTTGAAAATTGGTCTTTTTTAGTTAAAAAATCCGTTTTTTTTTAGATGTTAAAATATAAATAATTATTTTATGTTGAGAATTTATCTTTTATAGTTCAAAATTAAACTTTTTTATTGAAGATCCGTTTAAAGTTTACCTATTTATTTGAAAATTGGTATTTTTTAGTTGAAAATTCAACTATTTGTTTGAAAATTGATATTTTTTAGTGAAAAATTCAACTATGTTTGAAAATTTATCTTTTTTAGTTGAAAATTCAACTATTTGTTTGAAAATGGATCTTTTTAATTTAAAATTTATTTATTTGTTCGAAAATTAATATTTTTTAGTTGAAAATTCAACTATTCGTTTGAAATTTCATGTATTTTATGGAGAATTCATCTTTTTGGGTTAAAAAGCATCTATTTGGTTAAAAATGCATTTTTTAAATCTTTTTTTTAGTTGTTAAAATATAAATAATTATTTTTTTTTGCGAATTGATCTTTTTAGTTCAAAATTAAACTTTTTTATTTAAAATCCGTTTAGAATTCAACTATTCATTTGAAAATTGATCTTTTTTATTTTAAAATTCAAGGTTTTTTTTAATTGATCTTTTTTAGTTGCAAATTCAACTATTCGTTTGAAATTTCATGTATTTTATGGAGAATTCATCTTTTTGGGTTAAAAAGCATCTATTTGGTTAAAAATTCATTTTTCTAATCGTTTTTTTAGTTGTTAAAATATAAATAATTATTTTTCTTTAAGAATTTATCTTATAGTTCAAAATTAAACTTTTTTTATTGAATATCCGTTAAAAATTAAACTGTTTCTTTGAAAAATGATCTTTTTTAGTTGAAAATTCAACTATTTGTTTAAAAATTCATAGTTTTTTTAGTTAAAAATTAATTTTTTAATTGAACATGTAACTTGAAAATTGATGTTTAGCTGAAAATTTGTCTTATGTGTATGGAAGCTTAATTTTTTGGCTAAAAGTTTATCTCTTTTGATTGAAAATTTTACCATTTTGTTATTTCTTTGACTCAAACATTCAACTATTTGTTTATAAAATCATTGATTTTGTGAAAAATTCATCTTCTTATGTTGAAAAGTAACTATTTTGTTAAAAATTCATTATTTTTAAAATATAATTCTTTAAATTTTTCGTTCAGAATTTATCTTTTTGGTTCCAAAATTAAACTGTTTGATTGAAAATTCGTCTTTACTTGGTCAACTATTTATTTGAAAATTCAACTATTTGTTTGAAAATTCATGTCTTTTTTCAAAATTATTTTTATTTTATTGAACATGTAACTTGAAAATTGATATTTTTCTATTAAAAGTTCAACCATTTCTTTAAAAGCGATTTCTTTTGTTTAAACATTCAATTATTTGTTTTAAAAATCCATCCTTTTATGTTGAAAAGTAATTATTTTGTTAGAAATTCTTTTTTTTTTAAATATATATCTTCAAATTTTTCGTTGAGAATTTATCTTTTTGGTTCAAAATAAACTGTTTTATTTAAAATCCGAATTTTTTTATTCAAACAAATTTTTTTTATCGAATGTATAAATTTTCCATTTATGGTTGAAAATTGATCTTTAGCTGACATTTTTTTGTTGTTGGAAAGTTCATAGTTCTATTGGTGGTTTATATCGTTGATTAAAAATTTGAACATTTTTTTGTTTGAAAATTTTTTTTTTATTGAAAATTTGACTTTTCCATTTTTATTCTGTAAATTGATTTTTTTCGGGTTAAAAATTTAACTGTTTCTTTCAAAATTCATATAATATTTTTCAATTTAAATTTCTTCTTTCTTGCTTAAAAATGCATCTATTTGGTTATTAGTCTTCGACTAATAATTTGAATATTTTATTGAAAATTCCTTTTTTTTCTGAAAATTTAACTTTTTCATCTTTGATTAAAAATAGAGATCTTTTCGTTTAAAATTCAACTAATTGTTTGAAAATTCATTTATTTTGTTGAAAATTCTTCTTTTTTTTTTGTCGAAAATTCATCGTTCTTGTTGATAATTTATCTTTTTCATTGCAAATATTAATATTTGGTTGAAAATTAGTTTTATTTGTTGAAAAATATTTCTTTTTCTCTTGAAATTTTAACATTTCTATTTTTCGGTAATAAATAATGTTTTTAAGTTAAAAATTTAACTACTTGTTTTGAAAGTTTATTTATTTTGTTGAAAAAATTTATTTTTAAGTGGAAAATTTATCGTTTTTGTTGAAAATTCTTCTCTTTTGGTAGAAATTTTAAAAGCACCAACTATTACTTTTTTTTTAGCTTTTGTTCAAAATTAATTTTTCTCTTTTTTTTTGTTTGTTAAAATATCACCTCTTACAATTTTGTTGATAATTAATATGTTTGTTCAACATTTAACTTTTTGTGTTGAAAATACAACTGTTTTCTAAAAAATTTATTTATTTTGCGTGAAAATTTAACTATTTGTTTGAAAATACAACTATTATTAGTTGAAGTGTAATCTTTTTTGTTTGAAAATTCGACCGTTTAGTAGAAAATTCATTTTCTAGGTTAATAATTAAACAACTTTGTTAAAAAATTCCATAATTTTTTGAAAAGCCATCTTTTTGGCGTTTTGTTAAAAATGGGACTTTTTAATTAAAAAGTCGTTTTTTATTCTTTTCAATCATTTTTTTATCAATAAATTAAACTTTTTTATTTTTGGTCAAAAATTTATTTTTTTCTAGTTGAAAATTCGATTTTTTTGTAGAAAATTTGTATTATTAATTGAAGGTTTTTTTTGTAAATAAATTCTTTTACTGAAAATTGAATAACTTTTTGTCTTCAATTGAAAATTCAGGAATTTTTATTTAGGATTCCTCCATTTTTGTAGAAATTTCATCTTTTTTATGAAAGTATCAACCATTACTCAACTAAAAATATATTATTTGTTATTTTAACAACAAAAGACGAATTTTTTATTAAAATTGATGTTGTTTAGTTGAACATTAAACTATTTCTTTGATAATTCATGTATTTTATTTATTTAATATTCTTGGATGAAAATTTCTTCTTTCTTGGTGAAAAATGTCACTATTTGGTTGAAAACCTTCTTTTTGTTTTGAAAATTCATATTTTCGGTTTCATAATTCAAATTTTTCAGAGACAATTTTATTGAAAATTATTTTTTTACTGAATGATTAATTGTTTAATTTTTTATTTATAATTGATCATTTTTCGTGGAAAATTTAACTAATTGTTTGAAAATTTATATATTTTGTTGAAAATTGGTCTTTTTTTTATCAAAAATCCATTGTTCTTGTTGATAATTTATAATTTTGATTAAAATTTTTAATAGTTTGTTGAAAATTAGATTATTGGTTGAAAATAATTTTTTCTCCCGAAAATTTACGATTTTTCTTCGAAAATTGATTTTTTTTAGTTGAAAAATCATGTCTTTGATTGAAAATTTGAACAGTTGATTAAAAATTAGTTTTTTTAAAATTAATTTTCTTACTGAAAATTCTAATTTTTCATTTTGGATTAAAAATTAATCTCTTCTTATTAAAATGCAAATTATTTTATGAAAATTCATTTATTTTGTTGGAAATTCGTCTTTTTTGGTTGAAAATTCATCGTTTTCGTAAATAATTTTTTTGAAAATGTTAATATTTTGTTGAAAAATTAGTTTTTTTCTGTATTGAAAATTTCATCTTTGCTTGAAAATGTATCGTTATTAGTTAAAAATTCATGTCTTTGACGGAAAATTTTAACATTTGATTAAAAATTTGTTTTTTTTTAATTAATTTTTTACTAAAAATTTTATTTTCTCATTTTTTACTCAAAATTGATCTCTTGTATTTAAAAATGCAAATAATTGCTTGAAAAGTCATGTATTTTGTTGGAAATTCGTCTTTTTTTATTAAAAATTCATCGCTCTTGTTAAAAATTTATCTTTATGTTTGCAAATTTTAATATTTTATTGAAAAATTGTTCATATAATTAATTTTTTTAACTGAAAATTAAATTCTTTATTTACGATTAAAAATTGCTTTCATTTAATTGAAAATGCAAATAATTGTTTGAAAATTCATGTATTTTGTTGAAAATTCGAATTTTTTGGTTGAAAATTCATCGTTCTTTTTAATAGTTTTTTTTTTATTGAAAATGTCAATATTTGGTTGAAAATTAGTTTTTTTTTTCAATTTTGCTTGAAAATGTATCGTTATCAGTTGAAAATTCATGTCTTTGACGGAAAATTACAATATTTTATTGAAAATTCGTTTTTCTTAAGTTAATTTTTATACTGAAAATTTAACTTTTTTATTTTTTATTTATAATGGATCTGTTTTCGTTGAAAATGCAATCAAGTGTCTACAAAATTAATATATTTTGTTAAAAATTTGTCTTTTTTGGTCAAAAGTTCATCGTTCTTGTTCATAATTTATAATTGGCATTAAAAATTGTAATGCTTTGTTAAAAATTAGTTTTATTGGTTGAATATTATTTTTTCTTCAGAAAATTATTTTTCATTTTGCCTTGAAAATTGATTTTTTTTTGTTTGAAAATTGGAATATTTGAATAAAAAATCGTTTTTTTTACAATCAAGTTTTATTGAAAATTAAAATTTTATATTATAAAATATAAAATATAATAAATAAATAAATAATAATAAAATAAATAATAAAAAAATAAAATATAAAAATTTTAAATAAAATTTTAAAATAAAACTGAAAATTAAACTTTTCATTTTTGATTTATAATTGATCACTTTTCTTTGAAAATTCAACTAATTCTTTAAAATATCATGAATTTTGTTGAAAATTCGTCTTTTTTGGTCGAAAATTCATTGTTCTTGTTGATAATTTATCATTTTGATTAACATTTTTTATACGTATTTGAAATTTTTTTTTCTTCTGAAAATTAATATTTCTCCTTGGAAATTGATATTTTTATTTGAAAATTCGTCTTTGATTGAATATTTCATTGAACATTCGTTGTTTTTTCAAATGTCTTCATGTCTTTTTTCGTTGTTCTTCTTTTAAATTAATTTTTGTACTGCAGATTTAACTTTTTCATTTACGATTTATAATTAATCTCTTTTTGTAGAAAATTCGTTTTTTTTTGTCGAAAATTCGTTGTTTTTGTTGATAATTTATCATTTCGATTAATATTTTTAATACATTATTGAAAATTAGTTTTATTGGTTGAAAATGATTTTTTCATCCGAAAATCAAAATTTCTACTTGGAAATTGATTTTTTTTATTTAAAAATTCGTCTTTGATCAAAAGTTTAAATATTTTATTGAAAATTGGTTGTTTTATTCAAATAATTTGTATACTGAAAGCTTAACTTTTTTTATTTATGATTAAAATTGATCTCTTTTCGTTAAAAATGCAAATAATTATTTAAAAACTCATATATTTTGTTGAAAATTCGTCTTTTTTTTTGTCGAGAATTAGTCATTCTTGTTGATAATTTTTATTAATATTGAAAATTTTAATATTCAGTTGAAAATTAGTTTTTTTTCCAATGAAAATTAAAATTGTTATTTTTGCTTGAAAATTCGTTTTTTTTTAAAATAATTTTTATATTGAAAGTTTAAATTTTTCATTTTTGATTTAGATTGAAACTCTTTTTGTTGAAAATTCAATTAATTGTATTAAAATTCATAAAATAAGTGACCGATTCAAATTCATTTCTCGAATTTCCAACAAAAGTTGAATTTTCAACTAAAAAAAAGATCCGTTTTCAAATAAATAGTTAAATTTTGGACAAAAAATGCTCAATTTTTAAAGAAATAGTTGAAGTCTTAACGGGAAAAGATCAACTTTTAACAAAAAATGGAAAATTAAAATTTCAGTACAAAAAAATAATAATTTTTAACAAAATGGTCACTGTGATTTAAAATAGATGTATAAGTTTTTTTTTTGAAATAATTAAAAATTACAGACACGACGATATCGGTGATGATAAAATAAGTGACTTTTTTATTTATGATCAAAATTGATCTCTTTTCGTTAAAAATGCAAATAATTATTTAAAAACTCATATATTTTGTTGAAAATTTTTCTTTTTTTTTGTCGAGAATTAGTCATTCTTGTTGATAATTTTTATTAATATTGAAAATTTTAATATTCAGTTGAAAATTAGTTTTTTTTCCAATGAAAATTAAAATTGTTATTTTTGCTTGAAAATTCGTTTTTTCTTAAAATAATTTTTATATTGAAAGTTTAAATTTTTCATTTTCGATTTAGATTGAAACTCTTTTTGTTGAAAATTCAATTAATTGTACGAAAATTCATAAAATAAGTGACCGATTCAAATTCATTTCTCGAATTTCCAAGAAAAGTTGAATTTTTAACTAAAAAAAAGATCCATTTTCAAATAAATAGTTGAAATTTCTACTAAAAATGCTCAATTTTCAAAGAAATAGTTAAAGTCTTAACGGAGAAAGATCAACTTTTAATAAAAAATTGGGAAATTTAAGTTTTCATAAAAAAATTAATTTAAAATTAATTAATTTAAACAAAAATTAATTTTCAATAAAATACTTGAATTTTCAATAAAATAAATGCTCTTCAACGTACAAAGATAAATTCTCGAAAAAATTAATACATTCTTGAACAAATATTTATTTAATTTGCAACTAAAAAGATCATTTTTCAAAAAAAGAGTTGAATTTTAAACTAAAAAAAGACCAATTTTCAAATAAGTAATTGAACTCTAAACGAATTTCCGATAAAAAAATTTAATTTTGAACGAAAAAGATAAATTCTCATGGGAAAATAATGATTTATATTTTAAAAACTAAAAAAACGATAAAAAACTGAATTTTTAACCAAATAGATGATTTTCAACCTACAAAGATGAATTTTCCATAAAATACATAAATTTTCAAACGAATAGTTCAATTTTCAAACAAATGGTTGAATTTTAAATGAAAAAAGATCCATTTTCAAACAAATAGTTGAATTTTCAACTTAAAAAGTTCAATTTTCAACCTAGTAGTTGAACTTTCAACTAAAAAATACCAATTTTCAAATAAATAGGTAAATTTTTATTGATTCTGATTTAAAATAGATGTATAAGTTTTTTTTGTTGAAATAATTAAAAATTACGGACACGACGATAGCGGAGACGATAAAAGAAGTGACTTTTTTATTTATGATTAAAAATTATCTCTTTTCGTTGAAAATGCAAGTAATTGTTTGAAAATTACATTATTTTGTTGAAAATTCTTCATTTTTTTTATTGAGAAGTAGTCATTCTTGTTGATAATTTTTATTAACATTGAAATTTTTAATATTCAGTTGAAAATTAGTTTTTTTTCCAAGGAAAATTAACATTTTTATTTTTGCTTGAAAATTCGTTTTTTTAACATAATTTTTATATTGAAAGTTTAACTTTTTCATTTTTCGACTTAGATTTCAACTCTTTTTGTTGAAAATTCAACTAATTGTATGAAAATTCATAAAATAAGTGATAAAATAATTGATAAAATAAGTTTTTCGAATTTCCAACAAAAGTTGAATTTTAAACTAAAAAAAAAGATCCGTTTTCAAATTAATAGTTGAATTTTCGACAAAATAAATGATTTTCAACCTACAAAGATAAATTATCGAAAAAATTAATACATTCTTGAACAAATATTTATTGAATTTGCAAACTAAAAAAGATCAATTTTCAAAAAAATAGTTGAACTCTAAACGGATTTTCGATAAAAAAATTTTATTTTGAACTAAAAAGATAAATTCTCAAGGAGAAATAATTATTTATATTTTAAAAACTAAAAAAATGATTTAAAAAACTGAACTTTTACCCAAATAGATGCTTTTTAACCTACAAACATGAATTTTCCATAAAATACATAAATTTTCAAACGAATAGTTCAATTTTCAAACAAATGGTTGAATTTCAAATGAAAAAAGATCCATTTTCAAACAAATAGTTGAATTTTCAACTAAAAAATACCAATTTTCAAAAAAATAGGTAAATTTTTATTTATTCTGATTTAAAATATATGTATAAGTTTTTTTTTTTTTTTGAAATAATTAAAAATTACAGACACGACGATAGCGGAGATGATAAAAGAAGTGACAGACTCGAATTCATTTCTCGAATCTCTCCAGGTGGAACAAGAATTGCTAAACTGCATCGACACCGACAAACCAAATTCCTTCATAGAAGATTTGATTGCTCAACAAGCCCCACTTTCCTCAATTCTGAGACTTCTTTGTATCCAATCTCTCACAAATTCGGGCCTGAAATCGAAAGTTCTCGATTACTATAAAAGAGAAATTATCCAGACTTACGGATATCAGCATCTTCCGACTCTATTGAATTTGGAAAAAGCTGGTTTTTTGAAATTGCAACAGTCGAATCGGCAGTATACGGTGTTGAGGAAAGCTTTGAAACTCACGGTCGAGGACGAGAGTGAAATTACACCGAAGGATATTAGCTACGTGCATTCAATTTACGCTCCTCTGAGTGTCAGACTTGCAGAAAAATTGGTCCAGGGAGGCTGGGAAGGAATTACGGATTTCCTGGGTCTCTTACCGGGACCTACTATTGAAAATGGTTCTACGAATTCAAATCCGACCGGCAGAACCGAGAGGAGTTGGTTTTTTTTTTCGTTTTAGTTTTGAGATTTATCAGATTTTAGATCACTTTAAAAGATTTTATTGAAATTTTTAAGATTTTGATAATTTTCCGAGGATTTTCTCAAATATTTACAGAAGAATTTCAAAGATTTTAGAAAGAGTTCAAAGATTTTAAAAGATTTCAGAAGATTTCACGATGGTTTTATAAATTTTAGGGATTTCACCAAAAATGTTCAAACACGCAAAGATTTTGCAAAAATTTGAGAAACATTTTAAGGATTTTTAAAATTGTTTAGAACAATTTTAAGATTTAAAAAGTTTCAAAAGATTGACCAACAAATTTTCAAAAACTTGCAAAAATTTCAGAAGCATTTTAGGAATTCTGAAATGTTTTAAAATCATTTTCAGATTTTCAAAGATTTTACGAAAATTTCAAAGATTCTGAACGATTTTTTTTTTATTTCAGAAATTTGGTATAAAAAATTTTAAGAACTTTCAAGGATTTTGCTAAAGTTTGAGAAAATTTTTTAAGATTTTACATAATTT
>NC_046661.1:130806038-130820001 GCF_010883055.1 Belonocnema kinseyi
AAGAACTTTCAAGGATTTTGCTAAAGTTTGAGAAAATTTTTTAAGATTTTACATAATTTTTAAAAGATTTTTATAGATTTTAAGGGTTAGAAGAGATTTTACAAAAATTTTAAGGATTTGTAAGAATTATCAAAAAATTTTCACAAGAATTTGCAATATAAAAATAAGAAATATAAAATTTTTTCTATAAAAATAAAAAATAGACAAAAAACTTTTCAAGATTTTGTAAAAATTTTAAGGATTTTTAAATAGTTTAAATGATTTTTAAGATTTCAAAGGTTTTAACATATTTAAGAAGATTTCGTACAAATTTCAAAAGAATTCAGAAATTTTTCAAACGATTTGAATGATTTAAAAAGTATTGCAAAGATTTTACAAAAAAATTCAAAAACTCCAAAGGTTTTAAAAGATTTCCAAGAATTTAACAATAGTTTTAAAGATTTCAGAGATTTGACCAACAAATTTTCAAAAACTTGTAAAAATTTCAGAAGCATTTTAGGGATTCTGAAATGTTTTAAAATCATTTTCTGGATTTCAAAGATTTTACCAGATTTCACGAAAATTTCAAAGATTCTGAACTTTTTTTTCAATTTCAGAAATTTGGTTAAAAAAATTTTAGAACTTTCAAGGATTTTGCAAAAGTTTGAGAAAATTTTTTAAGAGTTTACATAATTTTTAAAAGGTTTTTCAAGATTTTACGAAAATTTTAAGGATTTGTAAGAATTATCAAAAAAAGTTTCATAAGAATTTGCAATATAAAAATAAGAAATATAAAATTTTTATATAAAAATAAAAAATAGACAAAAAATATTTCAAGATTTTGTAAAAATTTTAGAAACATTTGAAGGATTTTGAAAATTTTTAAAACTATTTTCAAGATTTCAAAGGCTTCAAAAAATTCTAGAACATTTCATGCAAATTTCAAAGATTTCAAAGATTTGGTAAAAGAAGATTAAAAAAACCTGCAAAGATTTTGCAAAAATTCGAGAAACTTTTTAAGGATTTTAAAAATTGCTTAGAACATTTTTACGATTTAAAAAGTTTCAAAAGATTTCCTCAGAATTTCAAAGATTCTGCAAAAAATTTTAAGATTTGCAGAAGTTTGAGAAACATTTCAAACATTTTACAAAGAGTTCAAATATTTTGAAAAAGATTCATAAACATTTTAAAGATTTAGCAAATTTTAAAAAATATTTTTAAAGATTCTAAAGATTTTACTGCGAGTTTGAAGATTTCATACAAATTTCAAAAGATTCTGAAATGTTTTAAAATCATTTTTAGAATTTCAAAAATTTTACGAAAATTTTAAAGATTCTGAATTTTTTTTTTTTTATTTCGAAAATTTGGTAAAAAAATTTTTTAAGAACTTTCAAGGATTTGGCAAAAGTTTGAGAAAAATTTTAAAGATTTTACATAATTTTTAATAGATTTTTAAAGATTTTAAGGTTTAGAAGATATTTTACGAAAATTTTAAGGATTTGTAAGAATTATCAAAAAATTTTCACAAGAATTTGCAATATAAAAATAAGAAATATAAAATTTTTTGTATAAAAATAAAAAATAGACAAAAAACTTTTCAAGATTTTGTAAAAATTTTCGAAACATTTGAAGGATTTTGAAAATTTTTAAAACTATTTTCAAGATTTCAAAGACTTCAAAAAATTTTAGAAGATCATTTCAAAGATTCTGCAAAAAATTTTAAGATTTACAGAAATTTGAGAAACATTTCAAACATTCTACAACGAGTTTCAATATTTTGCAAAAGATTCATAAAATTGATAAAGATTTTGCAAATTTTTAAAAATATTTTTAATGATTCTAAAGATTTTACTGCGAGTTTGAATATTTCAAAGGTTACAAGAGGTTTTAGAACATTTTTAAAAATTTCAAAAACTTGCAAAGGTTTTTGCAAAAATTTAAGAAACATTGTAAGGATTTTAAAAATTGTTTAAATGATTTTTAAGATTTTAAAAATTTTAACATATTTAAGAAAATTTCGTACAAATTTCAAAATTTAAAAGAATTCAGAAATTTTTCAAAAGATTTGAATGATTTAAAAAGTATTGCCAAGATTTTACAATAAAAATTCAAAAACTTTAAAGGTTTTAAAAGATTTCCAAGAATTTAACAAAAGTTTTAAAGATTTCAGAGATTTTACCAACAAATTTTCAAAAAATTGCAAATATTTTGCAAAAATTTCAGAAGCATTTTAGGAATTCTGAAATGTTTTAAAATAATTGTCAGGATTTCAAATATTTTAAAAGATTTCACGAAAATTTCAAAGATTCTGAACGTTTTTTTTTTTAATTTCATAAATTTTGTAAAAAATTTTTTAAGAACTTTCAAGGATTTTGCTAAAGTTTGAGAAAATTTTTTAAGATTTTACATAATTTTCAAAAGATTTTCAAAGATTTTACGAAAATTTTAAGGATTTGTAAGAATTATTTTTAAAATTT
The DNA here is from genome assembly GCF_010883055.1 of Belonocnema kinseyi. Lineage (NCBI taxonomy): Eukaryota > Metazoa > Arthropoda > Insecta > Hymenoptera > Cynipidae > Belonocnema > Belonocnema kinseyi. Next base: position 130,808,495 of record NC_046661.1, read on the forward strand.
CATAAGAATTTGCAATATAAAAATAAAAAATTTTTTATAGAAAAATAAAAAATAGACAAAAAACATTTCAAAAATTTTGAAAATTTTTAAAACTATTTTCAAGATTTCAAAGGCTTCAAAAAATTTTAGAAGATTTCATGAAAATTCAAAGATTCTGAAAAAAATTGTAAGATTAAAGAGATTTGGTAAAAAAATGTTACAACTTTCAAGGATTTTACAAAAGTTTCAGAAACATTTCAAACATTTTACAATTTTTTCAAAGGATTTGGAAGATTTTTAAGATTTCAGAGGTTTTTACATATTTAAGAAGATTACATACAAATTTCAAAGATTTTGATAATTTCCCTAGGATTTCACCAAATTTTCAAAACATTTAAAAAGAATTCACAAATTTCTCAAAAGATTTCAATATTTAAAAAATTATTTCAAAGATTTTACAAAAAATTCAAAGACTTCAAAGGTTTTAAAAGATTTCAAAGAATTTCATAATAGTTTTAAAGATTTCAGAGATTTGACCAACAAATTTTCAAAAATTAGCAAATATTTTTCAAAAATTGTAGAAGCATTTTAGGAATTCTGAAATTTTTTAAAATCATTTTCAAGATTTCAAAGATTTCACGAAAATTTCAAAGATTCTGAAAGTTTTTTTTTTTATTTCAGAAATTTGGTTAAAAAATTTTTATGAACTTTCAAGGATTTTGCAAAAGTTTCGGAAAAATTTCAAAGATTTGACATATTTTAAAAATATTTTAAAAGATTTTAAGTACTTAACAAAGAGTTCAAAGATTTCAAATGTTTTAAAAAGGTGCAACAGATTTCACGAAAATTTCTAAAATTCGAAAAATTTTACAAAAAAAATTTTTCACTTTAAAGGATATTGCAAAAGATTCAAACATTTAAAAGATTTTTCAAAATTTTCAATAGATTTAAAGCATTAAAAAAGTATTTCAAAGAATTCAGACTTCAAAGGTTTTAAAATATTTCAAAGGATTTTACAATAATTCTAAGGATTTCAGAAATTTGGCTTAAAAATTTCAAGAACTTGCAAAGATTTTGCAAAAAATTGAGAAACATTTGAAGGATTCTTAAATTTGTTTACATTTTTTTCAAGATTTCAAAGATTTTACAAATTTTTCATATGATTTTAAGGATTTCAAAAGTATTTCAAAGATTTTCAAGGTTTCACGAAAATTTCAAAGACTGCAAAAATTTCAGATATTTGGAAAAAAACTTTAAAACTTTCAAGGATTTTGCAAAAGTTTGAGAAGCATTTCAAAGATTTTACAAATTTTTCAAATGATTCTAGGGATTTAACAAAGAGTTCAAAGATTTTGCAATAGATTCATAAATATTTAAAAGATTTTGCAATAGATTCATAAATATTTAAAAGATTTTGCAAATTTTTAAAAGTATTTTTAAAGATTCTAAAGATTTCACCAAAATTTCAAAAATTTTGATAATTTCGCTAAGATTTCGCATAATTTTCAGAAAAATTTCAAAGTTTTTACAAATTTCTCAAAACATTTCAAGGATTTAAAAAGTATTTCAAAAAATTGACAAAGAATGCAAACACTTAAAAGGTTCAAAAAGATTTCAGAAGACTTCATATTAGTTTAAAAGATTTGAGAGTTTTGAAACAAAAAATTTAACTTACTTTCCTAAAATTTGAAAAACTTCTTAAGTATTTAAAAATTTGTGAAACAAATTTTTAGGATTTCACAGTTTTCAAAAGATTTCAAAACATTTCATTAAAATTTTAAAGATTTTGATCATTTCGCTAGGATTTCGTAAAATTTTCAGAAAAATTTCAAAGATTTCACAATTTCTTCAATAGATTTCAGGAATTAAAAAAGTATTTCAAAGATTTGACAAAGATTTCACAAATTTCCAAGGCTTTCAAAGATTTCAGAAGATTTCACAATAGTTTGCAAGATTTCACAGATTTGACCAAACAATTTAAAAAACTTTCAAAGATTTTGCAAAAATTTCAGAAACATTTCAAGGATTCTGCAATTTTTTAAATCATTTTTAAGATTTCAAAGATTTTAGAAGATTTCACGAACATTTCAAAGTTTCTGGAAGTTTTTTTTTTAATTTCAGAGATTTGTTAAAAAAAAAACTTAAGAACTTTTAGGGATTTTGCAAATGTTTAAGGAAGATTTTAAAGATTTTACAAATTTTTCATATGATTTGAAAAATTTAACAAAGATTTCAAAGGATTCAAAAGTTTGCAGCACTTTTCTCGAGAATATAAAAAATGCGACAGATTTTACAAAAAGAATTTAAAACTTTCAAAGATTTTGCAAAAGATTCAGAAACATTTAAAAGATTTTGCAATTTTTTAAAAAGATTTTTAAAGATTCCAGAGATTTTGAAAATGATTCAGAAAAATTTCAAAGATTTTAAAGGTTTTAAAAGATTAAAAAATATTTCACCATAGTTTTGAAAGTTTCAGAGATTTGGCAAAAAAATTTCAAAAACTTGCAAAGATTTTGCAACAATTTGAGAAACATTTCAAGAATTTTAAAAATTGTTTAAAAGATTTTTGTGATTACAATGGTTTTAATATATTTAAGAAGATTTCATAAAAATTTTAAAGATTCTGCAAAAATTTCAAAAATTTCAGAGATTTGGTAACAAAATTTAAAAAATTTCAAGGATTGCAGAAGATTTCACTAAGATTTCAAAGATTTTGATAATTTCGCTAGAATTTCGCATAATTTTCTTTAAATATTAAACAAAAATTCCTCAAACTTTAAAAAATTTTGCAAAAGTTTCAAAAACATTTTTAACAATTTACAAATTTTTCAAAGGATTTCGAAAATTTCACAAAGAATTCAAAGACTTCAAAGGTTATTTAAAAGACTCCAGAATACTTTACAATAGTTTTAAACATTTTAGAGATCTCACAAAAAAATTTTCAAAAACTTGCAAAGATTTTGCAAAAACTTCAGAAACATTGTAAGGATTTTGAAATTTTTCAAGATTTCAAAGGTTTCAAAAGATTTTACGAAAATTTCAAAGATTCCGCAAAAATTTCAAAGATTTTAGAGATTTGGTAAAAAAATGTTCAAAAACATTTGACGGATTTTACAAATTTTCCATATGATTTTAAGGATTAAACAAAGAGTTCAAACATTTCAATGGTTTGTAAATATTGCAGAAGATTTCCCGAAAATTTCAAAAATTCGAGAAATTTAACAGAAAAAATTTTAAACTTTCAAAGACTTTGCTAAATATGTAGAAACATTTTAAAGATTTTAAAAATTTTTGATAGATTTCAAGGATTCAAAAATTATTTCAGAAATTTGCAAAGAATTCAAAGACTTTAAAGGTTTAAAAAGATTTAAAAAGATTTCACAATAGTTTTAAAAATTTCAGAGATTTGGCCAAAAAATTCCAAAACAGTTTAAGGATTTTAAAAATTGTTTAAAAGATTCAAAGATTTTGATCATTTCGCTAGGATTTCGCATAATTTTCAGAACAATTAAAAAAATTTTACACTTTTTTCAATAAGTTTCAAGCGTTTAAAAGTATTTCAAAGATTTGACAAAGAATTCAAGGGTTATAAAAAATTTCAAAAAACTTCACAATAGTTTTAAAGATTTAAGAAGTTTGGCAAAAATGTTTCAAAAACTTGCTAAGACATTGCAAAAATTTGAGAAACATTCTAAGGATTTTAAAAATTGTTTAAATGTTTTTTAAGATTTCAAAGGATTCAACAGATTTCAGAAGATTTCATAAAAATTTCAAAGATTTCTGAGATTAAGTAACAAAATTTAAAAAATGTTAAGCATTTTGCAAAAATGTTGAGAAAGCTTTAAAAGATTTAGAAATTTTTTCATATAATTTTAAGGATTTGATGAAGAGATCAAAAAATTTTTTTTGTAAAATTTTTCGAATTTTACAAAAAAAAAATTTTTTACTTCAAAGGATATTGCAAAAGATTCAGACATTCAAAAGATTTTACAAAATTTTCAATAGATCTCAAGCATTTAAAGAGTATTTCAAAAATTTGACAAAGAATTCAAAGACTTCAAAGGTTTTAAAAGATTTCAAAATATTTTAGAGGTTTGACGAAAAATTTCAAAAACTAGCAGAGTTTTCAAAGATTTGAAAAACATTTGAAGGATTTTGAAAATTTTCCAAAAGATTTTTAAGCTTTTAAAGATTTCAAAAGATTTCACAAAAATTTCAAAGATTCTGCAAAAATTTTAAAGATTTTTAAGATTTGGTAAAAAGATTGTTAAAACTTTAAAGGATTTTGTCTAGTTTGCAGAAACATTTTAAAAGTTTCAAAAGATTGCAGAATATTTCATTAACATTTCAAAGATTTTGGTCATTTCTCTAAGATTTCGCATAATTTTCAGAAAAATTTCAAATATTTTAACAAATTTTTCAAAACATTTAAAGGATTTAAGAAGTCTTTCGAAGATTTAAAAAAAAATTGAAAGATATCCAAGGTTTTAAAAAATTTCAGAATTTGACAATAATTTTTAAGATTTCAGAGATTTCAAGGACAACAAAAATTCAATAAATTCCAAAGATTTTGCAAAAGTTTCAGAAACATTTTAGGGAATCTGAAAATTTTAAAATCATTTTCAAGATTTTAAACATTTTAGAAGATTTCACAAACATTGCAAAGATTCTGAAAGTTTTTTTTTTTTATTTCAGAGATTTGGTAAATAAAATTTTTAAACTTCCAAGGATTTGAAAAAAATTCAAAGACTTCAAAGGTTTAAAAAAATGTCATCGAAAAATTTCAAATATTTTGATAATTCCCCTAGGATTTCGCAAAATTTTCAAAAAAATTTAAAAGAATTCACAAATTTTTCAAAAGATTTCAATCATTTGACCAACAAAATTTCAAAAACTTGCAAATATTTTGCAAAAATTTCAAAGGCATTTCAGGGATTCTAACATTTTTAAAAATCATTTTCAAGATTTCAAAGATTTTAGAAGATTCCACGAAAATTTCAAGTATTCTGAATTTTTTTAATTTCATAGATTTGATAAAAAAATTTTAAGAACTTTCGAGCATTTTGCAAAAGTTTGAGAAAAATTTAGATTTTACATATTTTTAAAAAGATTTTTTTTAAAAGTTTTTAAGGGTCAGAAGAGATTTTACGAAAATTTTAAGGATTTTAAATAATTACTAAAAAATTTTCATAAGAATTTGCAAAAGTTTTAAAACATTTTAAAGATTCCAAAGATAAAAAACTTTTCTAGATTTTGCAAAAATTTTAGAAACATTTGAAGGATTTAAAAAATATTTTTAAATATTTTAAAAATTTCAAAGGTTTCAAAAGATTTTAGAAGATTTCACGAAAATTTCAAAAATTTGAAATTTCAAAGATTCCAAAGATAAAAAACTTTTCTAGATTTTGCAAAAATTTTTGAAACATTTGAAAGATTTAAAAAATATTTTAAAAATTTCAAAGGTTTCAAAAGATTTTAGAAGATTTCACGAAAATTTCAAAAATTTCAAAGATTTCAGAGATTTGGTAAAAAAAAATTTTTTAACTTTCAAGGGTTTTTCAAAAGTTTGAGAAACATTTCAAATTATTTACACATTTTTCATATGATTTCAAGAACTTAACAAAGAGTTTAAATATTTCAAAGGTTTTAAAAAATTGTAGAAGATTTCCTGAAAATTTCAAAAATTCGATAAATTTTACAAAAAAAAATTTTAAACTTTTACAGGTATTGCAAAAATTCAGAAAAATTTCAAAGATTTTACATATATTTTTCAAAATATTTTCAAAGATTCCAAAGTTTTTGCAAAAGATTCAGAAAAAATTTTAAGACTTCAAAGGTTTCAAAAGATAATTTCGCTAGGATTTCGCATAATTTTTAGAAAAATTTCAAAGATTTTAAAAATTTAAGGAAATTTAAGAAAAATTGTTTAAATTCTAAACAAAATTCCTCAAACTTTAACAACTTTTGCAAAAGTTTCAAAAACATTTGAAGGATTTTACAAATTCGTCTTATAATTTTAAGGATTTAACAAAGAGTTAAAAGATTTCAAAGGGTTCAAAAATTTACAGAACTTTTCGTGAAAATTTCAAAAATGCGATAGATTTTACAAAACAACTTAAAACTTTTACAGATAGTGCAAAAGTTCAGAGACATTCAAAAGATTTTACATATTTTTCAACAGATTTTTAAAGATTCCAAAGATTTTTCAAAAGATTCAGGAAAATTTGAAAGATTTCACAATTTTTAAAATAGATTTCAAGGATTTAAAAAGTATTTCAAAGACTTGACAAAGAATTCAAAGATTTTCAAGTTTTCAACAGATTAAGAAGATTTCATAAAAATTACAAAGATTTCAGAGATTTAGTAAAAAATTAAAACATTCAAGAATTTCACAACAATTTTGAGAAACAATTAAAAGATTTAAAAAATTTTCATATGATTTTAAGGATTTTACAAAGATTTTAAAGATTTCAAAAGATTGCAAAAGGCTTTCCGAAAATTTCAAAAATTCGAAAAATTTGACAACAAAAATGTAAAACTTTCACATATGTTGCAAAAGATTCAAAAACATTTCAAAGATTTTACAAATTTTTAAATAGATTTCAAGGATTTAAAAATTATTTCACAGATTCGCAATGATTTCAAAGGTTTGAAAACATTTCAGAAGATTTCACAATAGTTATAAAAATTTCAGAGATTTGACCAAAAAATTTCAAAAACTTGCAATGATTTTGCAAAAATTTGAAAAGGAATTTAAAGATTTTAAAAATTGTTTAAAAGATTTCAAATTGTTTCACTAAAATTCATTTCGCTAGGATTTCGGATAATTTTCAGAACAACTTAAAAGATTTTACACTTTTTTCAATAAATTTTAAGCTTTTAAAAAGTATTTCAAAGATTTGACAAAGAATTCAAAACATTTCATGGATTTAAAAATCATTTCGAAGATTTTACAAAAAAATTCAAAGACTTTTAAGGTTTTCAAAGGTTTCGAAAAATTTTACAATAGTTTTAAAGATTTAAATCATTTTGATTTAGAAAGTTGGTAAAAAGTTTTAAGAACTTTCAAGATTTTGCAAAAGTTAAAGAAATATTTCAAAGATCTTACAAATTTTTCATTTGATTTTAATAAAAATTTCCAAATTTCAGTGATTTCACCAAAAATGTTACAAAACTTGCAAAGATTTTGCAAACATTTGAGAAACATTTTAAGCATCCTATAAATGGTCTAAAATATTTTGAAGATTTCAGAGGATTTCACGAAAATTTTAGACTCTGTAAAAATTTCAAAGATTTCAGAGATTTGGTAAAAAATTAAAAACTTTTAAGGATTTTGCAAAAGTTTGAGAATCATTTCAAAATTTTTACAAATTTTTCGTATGATTTTAGGGGTTTAACAAAGAGTTAAAAGAATTTGCAAATTTAAAAAAATATTTTTAAAGATTCTAGAAAAATTTAGTAAACAATTTTTTAAACTTTCAAGGAGTTTGCAAAAGTTACAGAAACATTTCAAATATTTTACAAATTTTTCATATGATTTTAAGAATTAACAAAGAGTTCAAAGATTTCAAAGATTTTAATAATTTTTCTAGGATTTCGCATAATTTTCGGAAAAAATTGAAAGATTTTACAAATTTTTCCAAACATTTCAAGGATTTAAAAAGTATTTCGAAAATTTTACGAAAAATTCAAAGACAATACAATAGTTTTAAAGATTTCAGAGATTTAAAAAAATCAATGACTTGCAAAGATTTTGAAAAAGTCTGAGAAACGTTTCAAGGATTTTGAAAAATATTTTTAAAAAATTTAAGATTTTAACATGTTTAAGAAGATTTTATAAAAATTCCAAACATTCTGCAAACATTTCCAAGATTCCAGAGATTTGGTAAAAAATTTTGAAACTTTTAAGGATTTTGCAAAAGTTTGAGAAATGTTTCAAGGATTTTACAAATTGTTCAAAAGATTCCAAAGTTTTCAATAGATTTCTGAAGATTTCTCTAAAATTTCTCTAAAATTTCAAGGATTTTGATCATTTCACTGTGGTTTTTCATTTGAGAGATTTGAACAAAAAATTTCAAAATCTTGCAAAAATTCAAAAAACATTTTAAGAATTTTAAAAATTTTTAAAATATTTTTTAGATTCCAAAGGTTTCAAAAGATCTTAGAAGATTTGAAAAATTTAAAAGAATTCACAAATTTTTCAAAATATTTCAAAGATTTAAAAAGTATTTGAAAGATTTGACAAAGATTTCAAAAAACTTCACATTAGTTTTAAAGATTTCAGCTATTTGAAAAAAAAACATTTTTAAACTTGCTTTGCTAAAATTTGAGAAACTTCTAAGGTTTAAAAAAATTTTCTAATAAAATTTTAGGATTTTAAAGTTTTCAAAAGATTTCAAAACATTTCACTAAAATTTCAAAGATTGTGATCATTTCCCTAGGATTTCGTAAAATTTTAAAGATTTCACAATTTTTTTCAATAGATTTCAAGGATTTAAAAAGTATTCCAAAGATTTGATAACCAGTTTAAAGACTTTAAAGATTTTCAAAGATTTTAAAAGATTTCACAACAGTTTAAAAAGTTTCAGAGATTTGCTCAAAAAATTTCAAAAACTAGCAAAGATTTTGTAAAAATTTCAGACACATTTCAGGGATTCTGAAGTTTTCTAAAATCATTTTCAAGATTTCAAAGATTTTAGAAAATTTCACGAAAATTTGAAAGATTCTTAAAGTTTTTTTTTTTAATTTTAGAGATTTGGGAAACAAATTTTAAGAACTTTCAAGGATTATAAAAATGTTTGAGAAACATTTCAAAGATTTTGTAAATTTTTGTCATGTGATTAGCGCTTTTTGTAAAGCTGTGAATTTTCAAATATTAATTTTATTCAGAGTGTGGCTAGTCAAAAAAAAGTGCGATAGTTTTCGAGGCTTTTAGTTATTATTTAAATTTTGTGAGGTTTATTAAAATAATATTTTGTCCTAAAAAAAGTAAAATTTAAACATAAATTTATTTGTAGACCCAGCCCTTCGATTGTAAGTTAAATATTTGTTTATTCTGATTCAAGGGAATTCGATTACAAGCGAGAATTCTACTACGGATCCACCAAAGTTGATGCTCGTATTTTTTATCGGCGGTTGTACATACGCTGAAATTTCTGCACTTCGGTTTCTTTCCCAACAAGAAGATTGTGAGTATTCTGAAAATGATTTTTTTTAAAATGGATACTATTTTTAATTGAAAAAATATTTTAATCAATAGATCATTCATTAAATATTATTTTTGATAGAATTCATATTTTAATTAATAGATAAGATTTTTAATATAAAACATATTTTAATTAATAGATAATATCTCTGTTAGAAATTATATTTTGATTAATAGATACTATTTTTGACAGAAATCATATTTTATTTAATAAATAACATTTTTGTTAGAAATCGTATTTTAATTAATAGATCATATTTTTAATAGAACTCATATTTTAATCAATAGATCACATTTTATTTAATGGATTCATACTTTTGATAAAAATCATATTTTAATCAATAGATCGTATTTTTAATATATGAAATTTTTAATAAAAATCATATATTAATTAATAGATACGATTTTTAATAGAAATCATATTTTAATTATAAGATTATATTTTAGTTAATAGAAAATATGTTTGATCGAACTCATATTTTATTTAATGGATAATATTTTTCATATTTTATTTAATGGATTTTTATTTTTGATAAGAAATCATATTTTAATTGATAGATTATATTTTATTTAATAGATAATATTTTTGATCGAACTCATATTTTAATTAATAGATCATATTTTATTTAATGGATAATATTTTTGATAGAACTCATATTTTAATTAATAGATTAGATTTGATTTAATAGATAATATTTTTAATCGAACACATATTTTAATTAATAGATCATATTTTATTTTATGGATTTATATTTTTGATAGAAATCATGTTTTAATTAATAGATCATATTTTATTTTATGGATTTATATTTTTGATAGAAATCATGTTTTAATTAATAGATCATATTTTATTTAATAGATTAAATTTGATTTAATAAATAATATTTTTGATCGAACTCATATTTTATTTAATGGATAATATATTTTATAGAACTCATATTTTAATTAATAGATCATATTTTTAATATATAATATTTTTAATAAAAATCATATGTGAATTAATAGATAAGATTTGTAATAGGAATCATATTTTAATTAATAGATTAGATTTGATTTAATAGATAATATTTTTAATCGAACACATATTTTAATTAATCGATCATATTTTATTTAATGGATAATATTTTTGATATAACTAATATTTTATTTAATAGATTAGATTTGATTTAATAAATAATATTTTTGGTCGAACTCATATTTTATTTCATGGATAATATATTTTATAGCACTCATATTTTAATTAATAGATCGTATTTTTAATATATAATATTTTTAATAAAAATCATATGTGAATTAATAGATAAGATTTGTAATAGAAATCATATTTTAATTAATAGATTAGATTTGATTTAATAGATAATATTTTTAATCGAACACATATTTTAATTAATAGATCATATCTTATTTAATGGATTTATATTTCTGATAGAAATCATGTTTTAATTAATAGATCATACTTTATTTAATAGATTAGATTTGATTTAATAAGTAATATTTTTAATCAAACTTATATTTTAATTAATAGATTAGATTTGATTTAATAGATAATATTTTTAAACGAACTCATATTTTACTTAATAGATCATATTTTTGATAACAATCATATTTTAATTAATAGATCGTGTTTTTAATATATGATATTTTAAATAAAAATTATATGTCAATTAATATATAAGATTCTTAATAGAAATCATATTTTAATTAATAGATTAGATTTGATTTAATAGAAAATATTTTTAATCGAACACATATTTTAATTAATCGATCATATTTTATTTAATGGATAATATTTTTGATATAACTAATATTTTATTTAATAGATTAGATTTGATTTGATAAATAATATTTTTGGTCGAACTCATATTTTATTTCATGGATAATATATTTTATAGAACTCATATTTTAATTAATAGATTATATTTGATTCAATAGATAATATTTTTAATCGAACACATATTTTAATTAATAGATCATATTTTATTTAATGGATTTATATTTCTGATAGAAATCATGTTTTAATTAATAGATCATACTTCATTTAATAGATTAGATTTGATTTAATAGATCATATTTTTAATCAAACTTATATTTTAATTAATAGATAATATTTTTGATAGAAATCATATTTTAATTAATAGATCGTATTTTTAATGTATGATATTTTTAATAAAAATTATATGTCAATTAATAGATAATATTTTTAATAGAAATCATATAGATAATTTTATTTAATGGATAATATTTTTGATATAAATCATATTTTAATTAATAGAAAATATTTTTGATAACAATTATATTTTAATTAATAGATCATATTTTTGAT
>NC_046661.1:130820101-130838730 GCF_010883055.1 Belonocnema kinseyi
TTTTGATCGAACTCATATTTTAATTAATAGATCATATTTTATTTAATGGATAATATTTTTGATATAAATCATATTTTAATTAATAGAAAATATTTTTGATAAAAATTATATTTTAATTAATAGATCATATTTTTGATAAAAATCATATTTTTATTAATAGTTCATATTTTTTATAGAAATCATATTTTAATTATTATTTGTTTTTCCAGTGAATGTCGAATTTGTTGTGGGAACGACAAAACTAATCAATGGAAATACATTCCTGGCTTCTTTGATGGAAGACCTACAAAACTGAAATTTTTCTATTATATCAAAATAGATGTGTATTATATATATTTGTATAATAATTACGAGCTTTAAGGAAAATTCGTGAGTCTTGACCCATTTTTCCTGTTCCTTATCTTTATTAGGTGTAGCGTAAAATACGAATTTTTGAAAATTAAACACCCTCGAATCTATTCTATTATTTTTTCAACTAAATGGCAAATGTGTCAAATTTGGCACCGAAAAAATAAAATATTCGGATGAAATCTGCCCAAATTGCCCTGAAACCCCCGAAAAAACATATTTTTCTTGATTTATTTCAAAATTATTCAAATCTCTATGAAATACATTTTTTTGTTGCATAATTTAAAAAAAAATTTAAATCAAGAAAAATATAGTGAAAATTTGAAAAAAATTGGTTATATTTTCAAAATCAATGAGTATTTTTATTTTACCTTTTAGTGAACTTAATAAAGCATATAAATCGGCGTTTTCGATTACTAAAATCCATAAATTGGTATTTTGTGTATGTTATTCAATAGTGCACAAAAATTAAATGAAAAAAAAATATTAAGTAAAAATTGTTGCTTTGAATCCTAGTGAAACTAATACGGAGTGCGAAAAACTAGAATCATTTTTACTGGAAATATAATGGATACACTACATTACCACAAAACTTACAAGAAATTATAGCATTTGTCTTTTTTTTTTTTTTTTTTTTGACAAATTTGGACTAATTGAAAATTTTTTAGAGGGATTTATTACACCAGATTTCAAAAATTTTAAGCGATCTTGAAAGTTTTCAATAAATTTGAGCAGATTTCAATGATTATAAATAAATATAAAAGATTTAAAGATTTCAAAACATTTAAGAACACAAATTTTAAGGATTTCAAAGATTTCACCAAAATTGTAAAAGATTTCATAAAGTTTTCAAATATTTAAAATAATTTCAAAGTTTTAGAATATTTCGAAGTATTTCACATAGAATTTATATATTTCATTGATTTCAAGTAAATACAAAATAGTTGAGAAAAATTTCACAAATATTTGAAAGAATCGATAAGTTTTTCAAATTACAATTTCTAAAATTTCAAAAAGAAAGTAGTACGCAAAATACCAGTGATTTCAAATAAATACAAAAGATGTAGGAAAGATTTCACAAGTATTTCAACGGATTTATAAGGATTTCAAGAATATGAAATTTTTTAAACGATTTTTAAGATTTCAGAACATTTCGATTGAAACATATTCAAAAGGTTTCAAAAAATTCGAATTAATTTCAATGATTTTAAACGAATACGAAATATTTCACAAAAAATGTAAACATTTAAAAACATTTGACAAAGATTTCAAAAATTATACCAAAATTATAATTGATTTCACAAATATTAAAAATATATTAAGTAATTAAAAAAATTTTAGAATATTTCCAAAGTTTTCAAATGAATACAAAAGAGTTCAGAAAGATTTCACAAATTTTTTAAAGAATCCATAAGGGTTTCAAAAGACTTAAATTTTTTTAATCTTAAAAGATTTTAAATGTTTCAGAGCATTTCAAATATTAATTTATAATTCATAATATTTATATTTATTAATATATAATTATTATATATTTTTGATTATTATATTATTTTTATATAATATTATTATTATCAATATATAAAAATACAAAACATTTGAAAGGTTTTGAAAGAATTCACTTTTTTTTTTTAGAAAATTTGAAAATATTTTAAATATTTTAGTGATTTCAAAAAAAAAGGCGTGGGAAAGATTTCAAAAGTATTTTAAAGAATTTATAAATATTTTAAAAATCAAAACATAAATATTATATAATTAGCTAAACAAGTTTGATTCTAGGGCAGAATATAGAAAAAAATTCTGAAAATATTTCAAAAATTTAGGAAAAATATGGATACTTAACTTCAAAATAAGCTCAAAAACATGATAAAATGTTGATTATTTTCAGAGTTTTTTTTATTTTTCCGAAACATAGATATTGGACGTTTTTCGCAATAACAAAAAAATAATGACAAAAAAAGTTTAAAAAATTTTAAAACATTTCACAAAGATTAAAGAAAGATTTTACACAAAATTTAAATATTTCAAAACATTCCACAACAAAGATTTCAAAGATTTTACTAAATTTAAAATAATTAGCTACTTTTCTTAAAAAATTCTAGAATATTTTTAAAGATTTCGCAAAGATTTTAAATATTTCGCAAAGGTTTTAAATATTTCGATGATTTCAAACGAATACAAAAGAGTTAAGAAAGAGTTCACGAATATTTAAAAGATTCCATAAATACCAAACATTTCAAATATTTTAAATTTGTTTAGAAATTTTTAAAATGTTTCACAAAGATTAAAAAAATTTCAGTGATTTAAAATAAATTCCAAAGATTTCACAAGTATTTCGAAGAATTTATAAAGATTAACAGAATTTAAATTTTTTTGAGATTTCAAAAATTAATTTTTTTCAAAGATTTTAAAGATTTCAGAACATTTTGTTTTAAATAATTCCAAAAGGTTTCAATCAATTTGAGAATATTTGAAAAGATTTCAATGATTTCAAACGAACAACAAATATTTCACAAACAGCGATTAATGAAAGATTTCAAAAAAATTCTCAAAGATTTCATATTATTTCGAAAAATTTCAAATATTTCAATAATTTTAAACGAATAAAAAAAAGTTCAGAAAGATTTCAAAAACATTTTAAAGAATCCAGAAGGCTTTTAAAAGCTTTCAAAAAGTGTACAGTACGCCAAAATACAAAACATTTCAAAGATTTTAAACGATTTCACATTTTTTTAAGATAATTTCAAAATGTTTTACAAATATTTCAAATATTCCAGTGATTTAAAAAAAATGCAAAAGATGTGGAAAAGATTTCACCAGTATTTCTAAGAATTTATAAAGATTTCAAAGTATATCAGGAATTAAATTTGTTTTAAAATTTCAAAAATTTCAGAACATTTCGTTTTAAAGAATTTCAAAATGTTGTAATAAATCTGAAAATATTTCAAAAGATTTCAAGAATTTTAATGGTTTAAAAAAGTGTGCAATACGAGAAAATAAAAAAACATTTAAAAAATTTTAAACAAGTTCACATTTTTTCAAACGTTTTTAAAATGTCGCATAAAGATTTCAAATATTCCAGTGATTTTAAATAAATACAAAAGACATGGGAAAGATTTCAAAGATATCCAGAATTATTTTTTTTTGTAAGATTTCGGAACATTTCTTTTAAAAGGTTTAATAAATTTGAGAAGATTTCAAAACATTTCAATGATTTCAAATCAACACAAAAGATGTCACAAAAAATGTAAGAATTTCATAAAGATTTAAAATAATACAATGCTTTTAAACGTATACAAAAAAGTTCGTAAAGAATTCACAAAAATCTTAAAAAATCCTTAAAGATTTCAAGAATTCGAAAGATTACGAGGAGTGTTCAAAAAGTAAGTTTCCCTGCTCCGGGAAAAAAGCAAAACACAATTTTTAGGTTAAAGTAACATATGTATTTATTGTTTGACTTATAAACTATTTTTCAACATAGTCCCCTTGGACTTGAATACATTTTTTATATCTGTTCTCAAGCTTTGATAAACCTTGTTTATAAAAATCCGTGCCCTGTTTTTTTAAGAACAAACTTTACGAAGAAACTTTACGGTAACCAAGATGATCTGTTATGATTGTGTGGATTAAAGTTCGATAAATATCGATTTCAGGAGGCATTGAGTCCAAAACGCCAAAATGATTTTTTCGACTGCTGTGACTGCGTCATCTGTAATGGCGGTTTTTGGCCTGCCTGCACGCTGCTCGCCATTAAGCCCTTTAGCAGTTAAAAAGCGAATAACAGCACTTAACTTACGAGTGGACACATTTTCTCACAGGTATCTCCATGGCTTCCGAGCCGGTACTGATGAAAAACATTTTTTCGGCAGCTAAGACCGGTTCCGCTCTTATCGGTATATTCTAAACTAAAACTATGTTCGGTCCCAGCTCGCTAGATGGCGCTGGGGCAAAACGGCAGACTAGGAAAACTTACTTTTTGAACACCCATCGTAGAAAAAGTCTTCAGTACGCCAAAATATAAAACATTTCAAAGATTTTAAGCGAGTTCACATTTTTTTAGAAAATTTCCAAATATTTCACAAGAATTAAAAATATTCAAGTGATTTTAAAAAAATACAAAAGATGAGACCAGATGATTTGACAAAAATTTTAAAACACTTTACAAAGATTTCAGATATTATAAATAATTTCAAAAATATTTTAAAGAATAATTAATAATAATTTAAACAGTCCTGTCAGTGGTAAATAAATAAATATTGCAAATTTCATGATAAACAAAAAGTAAATAATCTATAAATAGTAAATAATTAGATAAACAATTTTAATTCTAAGGCGGAATCTAGCAAAAAATTCTGAAAATATCCCAAGAATTAAAAAAAAAAGCTATGGATACTTAACTTTACAATAAGTTCAAAAACTTTATAAAATGTTGATTATTTTCCGGGTTTACTTTTTATTTTTCGATATTTTTATAAAATTTATATATAAGTATACAACATTTTTATTGTGACATTATAAAAATTCTGAATGATAAAAAATTGAATCAAAAAAATTATTTCATATGGTCAAATTTGTTGCTGCTATAATTATTTCATACAAAATTTCAAAATATTAAAAAATTTCGCCCTACTCTCTCCTCTTTTTAGTGAAAATATAAATATTTTTTAATTAATTTATCAAAATTTTTAATAAATTGTTTGTTCAATATTATTACTGTTACTTGCAATTTTTATATCAATAAATATAAATGTTTAAATATGATTCTAATGACATAAATGCATTTAAACTAAATTTTTTAATTAATTTTTTATATTGAATATTCATCTTTCAGGTTGGAAATTCTTTGGTTGGAAAATGAGCCATTTTATTGAAAAAATTGTTTTGTTTTTTTAGGTGAAAAGAAATTTTTGTCAAAAATTTAACTATTTCGTTAAAGGTTTGTTTTCTTTTTCGATGAATTTTTTGAAAAATCGAAAATTCAAATTTTCTGACCGGCGGTTCTGGTATTACCCATACAAAAGAATAATGAAAAATAACAAATTCCATTTCGCGGTCAAACTATGCGAGATACGAAAAAAATATGACAGAAGAAAACTTGTGCATCCAAAAAAGATCAACAAATTTGATACAAATCACTTTTTCATAGGATGAGTTTTTCTTGTTTTATTCGTAAAAAACAACATTAAAAATAAATTATTGGGCGAACGACACAAGCTCCGAAAAATAAATAAATAGACAATACTGATTTTGGTTTTACTTTTGAAAATTTTACTATTTGCTAGAAAATTAATTTCTCCAGTTGAAAATTCATATTTTTGGGTGAAAATTCGACTGTTTGCTTAAAAATTCTTTTTTTTAAAGAATTATCATTTTAGTTGATTAAAAATTGCCTTAGTTGAAAATTAAACTATTTTGTTGAAAGATTCATTTAATAAATTATTCTTGTTAGCTGGAAATTTAACTATTCCATTTTTGCTAAAAATTATGCTTTGTTTGGTGGAACATTATTTGCTTTAATTTGTTTTCTACCCCGTTGTCAGGCCAGAGACATAGGGTTGAGGTAGAAAGACAGTTAGAGATGGGGGGAAGGGGGGAGGCGAAGGGAAAGAAGATAAGGATGGCTAAGTAGTGGTGGGGGTGACGAGTGGTAGTTACGTGTGGAGGAACGCGGTTGTGGAGAAGGCCGTGGGAGAAATGGGGGGGGGGGCGAAAACACCTGATCAAGTTAGGGCGCTGACAGGGCGGACCCTAGCTGCGAGTTGCCGGTCGTGCACCGACGGTCTGGTTCGTACCTTGACGTGCGGCGAGCCACCGGTCGAGACCTGGCATTCCTTGAGGTAGGTTGGCCTGACTGGTGGGTGGGGGCAAGTAAACACGCTTGATATCCCCCTTCATTATTTTTCTGCCAAGCAGATAACCCGTCCATGGGCTGGTGTAAGGAGCTTTCTTAGAAGTAAGTGGTCATCGAGTGCGGCATTTGTTTTTGATTTTTTGGGGGGAGAGGTGAGGAAGAAGGAGAGGAGAGAAATCCTGGGTATTGCGCTGGGGTCCAAAGTGGTTTCACCGACCCGGAGAGGGTGTGGATCGGTTTAAACTTTTTAAACTTTTTTGGTGATTTCCATAGAAATGCTTCGGGGGCGGAGATCCTAACAAAGAAGAAGAGAACGCCTCCGGTGTTTCAAACGCTGATAGTAGGAGAGTGTCCGAACCTGGTTTCTCTGGGACGATAGCTGCACTTGGGGTGCTGGGTGGAGCCTGTGTAGGCGAATGGAAACTGGCGCGCGAAATCAGGCCAGAAGACTGGGCCTCCACGCTTGTGCCAGGTCGTGGATAATCTGCGGTGTCAGCGGTTCCGGCCTCGTTGGACTCCTCGATGGGGATAAATCGAAACTTTATGAACTCCCCTGGTGCGGGGAGGGCTGCGACTGGGGGTGTCTTTAACTTCCAAGGGCAGCGCGGCGAGTACGGACAGTCCCTAATAATGGGACGGCTGGGCCCGGCTGATGACTCGTTTCGCCGGATTAAATTAGCTGGCGGGAAGACGTACCTAGGTTCTTCAATGAAGCGAGGTACCCGCAATATTAAAGGGTGATCTCGGTTAGAGTAACGACGTCTCTTCCGAGGTTCCCGTGTGCCGTCGATCCCCCTACGAATCTCTAAAAGATTCCATCCTCCAGGCACTTCCAATTCGGGGACGTCGGGGTCATACGGTGGCCCGGCTACTCGCGAAAGCGCGACAACTGCGACTAAACGGGCCCGTTCTTCTTCCTCTCGTACACGACGCTCCTCGAGCTCTCTAGTTCGACGTTCTGCTTCGCGACGCCGCCGTTACTCCGCACGCCTCCTGGCGTGTTCAACGACTCGTAACCGTTGGCGCTCTAAATGTTTGGCCATTGGGCCTCGATACGTCTCTCTCTCTTTCCGGAGAGAGCGCTGCCTTCTCGACCTGCCGCGCCCAACGAAGCCGTGTCTGGCGATCAGGGCGTGACCCCTTACCTTCCCTTGTCATAAAAGGGGATGTACAAGGCACGTTCCGTACACGCGACGGATGTAGTTAACGTAGAGTACCCGGATAGACCCGACCCGGGTGGATGTGTCGATTTCTGCGGTGGTAAATCGGCCCGCTTCCAGATGCTTTTCAATGGAGGCACGACAACCTTTCGGCCGACAATGTTTCCACAGAAAAGGATCGAATGACGGAAGGCACCGTAATTTACCCGGAATGGCACAATCAGGAAAGCCTGGCACCACAAACCCGTCTGACAGGCAGTCACTGATGCACGACACTACACGAAGGGATCCACACAACGAAAAAGGAAAAACAAACGGAAAAAGAACGGCACGAGGATTTCGGTACACGTCACTTCGCTTGGTAGTGACGCACGATTCGCGGTAGATTCTTTAGAGAACCATGGCTGGGTAGCTTGCTGCTGATGCTGCGACTTGATATCACGGAGGATAAGATGAGCGGGGGGGGCGAGCTCTTAAAGACAGCAGAGATTCAAGTGGTTTAGGCGTAATATGTTTATTTGATACATAAGAGGATAAGGCATAGCGGAACTCTGGACTCCTCGGATTTTCCAAAACGGACTGATCTTACGTACTACTCTCCGACTCTCGGTGACCGAGCGTGAGGCTGGCCGAGAGCAGTGGGAGCGGCAGCATGCCCACTGATTGGCTGCGAGGTCGGCAACGAAGTCGCAGCCAGCAGTAGGGGAGCGCTGCCTCGACCGCACTACTTCGATTCTCACGCGTCGACACCGAAAAATCCTTAAAATTAATCATCTTTAATTTACAATTTAAAATACGAAATATTGGTTAAAATTTCTGAAACTTAAAATGTCATCGATTCCCTACCGTAGCTTCATTATTCACGAAGAATAATGGAGCTACGGCAAATAGAACGGCCGTTGGAGTTTTTGCGTTATTGATTGTTTAATTAATAATTTTTTTACGGAAGAATTTAATAAAAATAAGGAAAACTCCAATGGCCCTTCTACCCCGACCTAATTTATTTTATTTATACTCCTCTTACTTCTAATAAGAAATCTATTTTAAACCGTACGGTTAAGTTACTGCATAAACTTGCCTGAAACAAGGTTTAACCATCCTAATTTCTATTTCGGCCATGTTAACAGGGGTGGGAGGGGTGTACATATCTTATTATTATTTATTATAACGTATTAATCTTCCTTGAAAGAAGACATCCTGTAATTATGTTTCAGATCAAGAGAGGAAAAAGGACCGTAATCACCCGTTGGATCTACATTATTAAACAGCGACTTCGGCTACAGGTTGTGTAGTTTTTATTCTTTTATTCATTTTTCATTTCACCGTATTTTAAAGTGTCTTTTCTACCGCCGTATATCCCGAGGTGCCGGTTGAGCTCCCCGGTTTTTCGCCAGTGCGCCAGAGAAGGAAAGGAAGTAAGAAGAGAGTGAGAAGGAATATAGAGAAGGAAAGTGAGAAGGCGCGCGTGGGAGTGAATGAGAGAGGCTCTGTCGTACGTGATCGAAGCCTGTCGCCACGTTTTCATGGGGAACGAAAACAAGACGGCCGGCACGAGATTCCATAAACCGGGGAATTTTCCGGGCCATTACGGTCGCACAGGCAAGCGGCAGATGTGCCCGAACAATGTTAATGGGTTTATTGAGGGTAAGCAAGCTCGTCGCCTGAATCTCAAGAATCCTCAATTTGTCACGTTGGACCTTTACTCTGAATTGCCTCTTAGAAAATTCTGAGTTCATCGTGTGGACAAACTGTTGGATCCTTGAGGTTCTCATTTTGTCGTTTTGACATACAACAACTCCACCCCTTCCCGGATAGAGTTTGCTTACCCCTTTTGGAAGAACAAATCGGGACACCTACCCCATCCCCTGATCAGTGGATCCTATATTAAACTAACTAAGTCCTAACTAGGGTACCTCGCGGCAGCCCTGACTAAGTCCTAAATAATACATTTCTTTGCCGGGTGCTTTGCAACAGCGCGACTCTATGCTATCCTGCAAACGACACCTTACGGTGGTCATCTCTCTACAATATTTACATCTAAGGGCGCCTCTTCCGAGGCGCATATGCTCTAGCGTCCCGGTATACGACGGGCGCTTGTTGTTGTAAATTGTAACGCGTGTGGCGCGCCTCCTCGGCGGCATCCTGGTTGGTCGTTCGGCGCCCGGTTGGGCCGACTTCGTCCCCCTGCTCGTCGTCATCCGTCTCCTCCTCGCTCGTGTGATGAGACGAACTGTCCCCATCGTCCTCCTCCCTATCGACGGCTTCGATAGGGTGTGCGATCGCTGCGCCGTGCTGGTGCTGGCACCAGTACACTACCGTGTACTTTCTGAGCTACGCCATCCCACGAGATCCAATATACTTCAACTGAAATATGGTCAAGGATCTGGTTAGGGCCTAACCGGGATGGAGCCAGTTTAGCGTTGTAGCCCATCACTTTGTTACTTAATTGGTGGTTGGGTGCGTACACCCAGTTTCCCGGGTAGTAACGAGGTAGAACGGGCGTGGCGGCATATGCGGCTTGGTAAGTGGCCTGTCGTTGGCGAGCCGCAAGCTCGAGATTTTCGCAACTTTCCGTGGGCGACGTCCCGTCGGCTTCCATCTGTAGTTTCCATTCTCCTGTGTGGAGAATAGTATGCCCATGAGGTGATGACTAGGAGTGAATCCCGTTGCGGCGTTCTTCCTCCTTCTTAGACCGAAGAGGAGATCGGGTAAATGACGATCCCATGTGCGCTGATTTCCTGCGTGCAAACGAAGCCGGAGACCTTTCTTCAGCTCCTAATTCCGCCGTTCGGTGGGGTTGGTACGGGGGTGGTAAACGGGAGTTGTCCATAATTCACAACCACCACCAGCGACTTGCCTCGGCCCAAACGTGGCCCGTGAATTGGGGCCCATTATCACTCAGGACCCTACGCGGGTAACCGAAGCGACTAAAAACTTCCTCCTCCATTAAGCGTGTTATTCTTACCGCTTTGGCTGTGCGAAGGGGAAAAGCTTCCACCCAACGAGTGAACAGATCGGTCACTACCAGGATATAGCCGTGGCCCTGACTCGTGCGTGGATACGGCCCCATGAGGTCGAAGGCGACCGTATCCCATGCGCGTGTCGCTGCTCGAGGTTGTTGTCCATCCGGCAGTTTACCTTTCATCGGCTTGCAGAATATGCATAGGTGGCACCCTGCTACATAACGTCAGATTTCTCTGGTTATTCCTGGCCAGAAAAAGTTTTCTTTGATGGAACGTAGTGTTTCGTCGGTCCCCGGGTGACCGGCTATTGCCGCGTCGTGGTACTCCCAAATGACCTTCATACGTAACGTCGTGGGCACCTGCAATCTCCAAGCCCCGGCTGTACCCTGGCACCACCACCTCTTCTCTGTCAGGCGGTGTCGGTCAAGGAATTCCCTCTCCTGTGATGTCGGCTGTGGCAAGGCGGCCAGTTCTCTCCATCGGAGGACGTCCCAGTTGATGGCAGGATCTTCCTGCTGGGCTTCTATCACCTCGTGATATAGCGGGGGCCGGGCTAGAGCGCTCAAAACGGGCACTGCCGTAGCTTTGTCGGGGGGAAATATTTTGGTTGTCGGCGGCAGCATTTGTTCCATGTCTGGCTCGCCGGGCGAGACTTCGCCGGGATTGGGATGCCATGAGAGAGCTTCGGGGAGCTCGTTTTCCTTTCCTGGCACGTGTTTCACTGTGCGCGGAAAACGGCTGAAGAAGAGGTCCCACCTGGTCAGCTTGTCTTGGGTGTCTTTATGTCGCTCTAACCAGGTGAGCGTCTTGCTATCGGTCCGTAATGTAAACGGCCGATCTTCGAGAAAGGGTCGGTACCTTTTTATCGCCCATACGATGGCGAGACACTCTTGCTCATTACAATGGTACCGGGCCTCGGTGGGTGAAAACTTCGCGCTTGCGAAAGAGATGATTCTTCGTTCTCCGTCTGGTTCGTGCTGCATTAGGACTGCACCCATTTCGCGGGCACTAGCGTCCGTTTGTAGTATGAACCTTAAATCGGGGTCGGGCCTTCTGAGGATGATGAGCTTCTGGAACGCAGCCTTCGCGGCTTCGAAGTGCTGTAGGTTCTCCGGAGTCATCTTATAGGGCCTCTTGGTCGACAACATGTCGGAAAGTGGCGCAAGAATGATCGAAGAGTTCGGAATATACTCTTTAACCCAGTTGCAGATCCCCAAGAAGGATCGCATCTCCTTGCGGGTTCGTGGCTGGGCGGCGTTTCGGATTGCTTCGACGTGCCCGGTTTGCGCCGAGTTACCCTCCGTACTGACCATGCGTCCCAAGTACGGCAGGGTAGTTTGGCCAAAACTGCACTTCGCTGGTGCAACTGTCAGACCGTATATGCTGAGCCTCTCGAAAACCAAGGGCAGGTGCAGCAAGTGTTCTTTCCTATTTTTAGAATACACGACGATGTCGTCGAGGTACGCTATAGCGTATATACCCCATTGCTCTGCCAGAACCTGACGCATGAGGTTCTGGAAAGTGCCGGGTGCGTTCTTAAGGCCGAAGGGCATCACACGGAACTGAAATTGCCCCCCTCCTGGGGTTGAGAAGGCGGTGTACTGGCGCGAAACTGGCGACATTGGTACTTACCAGTACCCGCTCTTCAGATCAAGGGTTGAGAAGATTTTCGCCGTGCCGAGATCCTTCAGCGTTTCGTGGATTCTTGGTAGGCACTGGGGGGCGTCTACCGTCATGCCGTTTAAACGGCGGTAGTCTACGCAGAAACGGTAATCGCCGTCCTTTTTGCCGGCGATCACGATAGCTGAGCTGAAGGGTGACGTGGTGGGCTCTATGATGCCGTCGCGGAGCATTTCGCGGACTTGGACATCGATATATTGACGTTTTTCGTCAGAATACCGCCTGGGGGCTTCGCGGAATGGGTGGCCGTCCTTCAGCTGGACGTGGTGTTGCACGTTGGCCAAGGTGTGTTTTAGGCGTCCGCCTCCATGAAAGAGTGGCGCATGCAGCTGCAAGAGTTTCCGAAATTGCGTCTGACGTAAAAGGTGTCGGGATAATCGGCTTGCTGAATGGTTGCGAACAAGTCGATTGTACCGTTCAGTTTAATGGTTGACCCCGCGGCAGCCAGTAGATCGTGGGGGGAAGGTGTACGAAGGGATAACTCGGAGGGTGTCAAAATGGATTGCTTTACAAAATCTCCGAGGCTAAGGTGTCAATCTCAGCGATGACTTCCCGCTTTCCCAGAAGGATTCTGATCCGGGGCAAACCGCTGAGATCGGCCGAGACAGCGCTTAAGATTGGGGCGCGCTCGGCACTGTCGGGGCGACAGGGACATTTGCCTCGGCAGCCCGATCTCTCCAGTTTCCCGGAACCGCAACTGCTTAATGTGCTTTGATCACCGGGCAGTCTCTGTGGAGGTGGCGTCCCGGACAATAGTGACATTATGGCGGGGGCCTAGCTGGTACCGGGTTTGCCTCGGCACCATTTTGTGGGTTGCTGTGGGTGGTAGAACTTTTAGCCGGTGGTTGGCGAGCGGTCTTCCGTGGGTTCTCTTCCGTTTCGTCGGCCTCGGCTTGTACGGCGCGCTCGACCAACTCCTCAAACGTGGTTCTGTTTGCAGCTCTGAGCACCTTCTTGGTCGATGATTTAAGGGCTTCCAGCAGCAGCGAAACAATTTGACTCTCCGGGGCCAGAGGCAATAGTCTCAAGGCCAACAGGTATTTTCTCTGCAAGAAAATGCCCGTGGCTTCCCGCTCTTCTTGTTTTGTGGAATAGAGCTTAATGTGAAGTTTATTAAGCGCGGTTACTCCAGCAAAATGTTGAGTCAATAAGGTCCTAAATTTGGCCCAGGGCAACGAAAGGGTTTGCAGACCTCGTACCACTTCGCGGCCTTCTCCGTTAGGGATTTGGTTACCATCCTTGACCACAGGGATGGTTCGATGGAGGCTTCGGTAAAATAAAGCTCGCAATAGCTCAGGAAGACCTCCGGATCTTCGTGGCCCATGCCCGAGAAGGTAGACAGCGGGATGTCGGGTGTGCGAATGGCGCGTATAAGTGAACGCCAGTCTGCGAGCGGTGTGCTGGGCAATTGTGCTACCGCAGCAGTCAGATGTGGTGCGGTAGTCACCAACGATGGGGCTGTAAACGGGCGTTGCTGAGGCTAACTAGTCGGCATCATAGTGACAGTTGTCGATTGTATTGATGAGGGTGCCGCATTCACTATTCCTGTGGGTGCGGATGTGGTCAATATTACTAGTCGTAGGCTGATTGGCACGATTCCGGTGTCTGGGCGGCTGCTCGGACCTTGTGTGGCGTCAATCACATTCAGCGGCTCGCTGAACAGCACGCGTGAAGCGCTTCGCGCTGTGTCTGGGGTGCTTTTGCTTCTACCACGTTTCGTAGTAGGGAGCACTGATCTTCTTCCGCTGCCACCGGGCTGTGGTGAAGCCGGCGTGTTGAAGTTTATATTGTCCATGGTGGACGGGCTGTGATGGGGCGCCACAGAGTTTTGGGGTTGATACTCGGAAACCGAAAGATTTCTCATTGAAATGCTTCTGGTAGCTAGTCTACCGGGACCTCGGCGCTTTGTGTTCGGAGAGCGTATCATTTGAGACTCCGTGTATAGGGGGTGTCGTTTCCAAAACCTTGGAATATTTGAAAATATTTTTCAAGCCCCACGTTCGGGCCGCCAAATTGTTTTCTACCCCGTTGTCAGGTCAGAGACGTAGGGTTGAGGTAGAAAGACAGTTAGAGATGGGGGGAAGGGGGGAGGCGAAGGGAAGGAAGATACGGATAGCTAAGTAGGGGTGAGGGTGACGAATGGTAGTTACGTGTGGAGGAAGGCGGTTGTGGAGAAGGCTGTGGGAGAAATGGTGAGAGGGGGCGCGAAAAAACACCTGATCAAGTTAGGGCGCTGACAGGGCGGATCCTAGCTGCGAAGTGCCGGTCGTGCACCGACGGTCTGATTCGTACGTTGACGTGCAGCGAGCCACCGGTCGAGACCTTGCATCCCTTGAGGTGGGTTGGCCTGATTGGTGGGTGGGTGCAAGCAAACACGCTTGATATCCCCCTTCATTAATTTCTGCCAAGCAGATAACCCACATATGGGCTGGTGTAAGGAGCTTTCTTAGAAGTAAGTGGTCGCCGAGTGCGGTATTTGTTTTTGATTTTTTGGGGGAGGGGGGAGGTGAGGAAGAAGGAGAGGAGAGAAATCCTGGGTATTACGCTGGGGTTCAAAGTGGTTTCACCGACCCGGAGAGGGTGTGTGTGTTTTGACATACAACAAATTGAAAACGTAACTATCAAAATTTTGCTGGAAAATTATGTTTTTGTTTGTGTTGAAGATTAGCCCTTTTAATTTAAAATGTACATATTCTGTTCTTTTTGGAGAAATTCATAATTTGAATGAAATCAAAATAGTAAAAATCACAATTAAAGAAATAAATTTTCATCCAAAAGAATAAATTTAAAAAGTTAAAAATTCAGCTGAAGATCCCTCAATATTTAGTTAAAAATACATTTTTTATTTAAAAATTAAACTATTTGGTAAAAAGTTAATATAATTTTCTGTAAAATTGTTTTTTTAGTACAAACTTATTAATTTTTTTGGGTCATAATTCTACTGTTTTGTAAAAATTAATTTCCTCATTGAAGATTCATAATTTTAGTTGAAAATTCGTTCTTAACTGAACATTTAATTATTTAATTTTTGATTGAAAATTTATCCTTTTTGTTTAAAAAGAAAACATTTTTTTGCTTATTTTCGAAAAATTGTAAGCGATGCAAAAAACTATAACAAATATTATTATAATAATTACAGTTATCGAATATTTAAAGGGAAATAAATAACAAAAAGATAAAAGTAGGCCATAGGAAATAATGTCACCTTCGTTTTCTAAAAATATGTCATTTTCAAAAATGTGATTGTTATCGTAGAAATTGAATTGCCTTGAATTAAGAAAATGTGGGGCAAATGGTTTCCGTTGGAATATTTTAGTGAATGGAATAAATAAATAATCAATTATAAAATAATACATTTAATAAAAAACATTTCCATTAAATTGCACATTTCGAAAATTTTCCTGTGTCCGCAATTTTATTTACGGAATTATTATGTTTCGAATATTTTCTTTTTCAAGAATTTCATTAATTTAATTAATTAATTATTAATTTTATAAATAAAATTACGGGGCTGTATAGTTCCCAAAAAAGAAAATATTTGAAACAAAAAAATTCGCAAATTCCCGAATTTAGTTAATTAAAAACAATTGATTTTTTAATATCATTTTTTACAAATAAAGGAAATAAATATTTTGGTGAAAAAACTGTTGTAACGCTCAATAAAATTTTATAATTATCTTTCAAATGTAAAGTAACAAGACTTTTTTTTGACTTCTGAATTCAAGCTTTTTTTTATGTGCATAGTCGTTTTTTAAATATTATAATTTTTTTTAAAATATATTAATTATTCCTTAAATTGTCTTAAAATCTTCCGGATTATTCTTTTACAATTTTGAAATTCTTTCCAAGTTTTAAATTGTTTTGAAATTTGTTCAAAAATTTTTTTAAAACAATTCTTATTCACCCCAAAATTTTTGAAGAATCGTTCAATCAGAAAAACATGGTCTCGGATATTTTTACAGGATATAAATAATGTTTGGAAATGTTTTTGAATTTTCTTATAAAAATAATTTTAAAATAAATCATTTTATATTTTTCTAGGAATTTGGAAAAAATTAAGTTCCTTAGACCCTTCAAAATTCTGAAAAAGCTTCTGCATTTTTTTTCAAAATTATCAACAATCTATATTTTTATTTGATTGATTTGAAGTCTTTTAAAATCTTAAACTATTTCAAAAATGTTTTAAAAACTTTTCTATGTAATTTTAAAATAATTGCATTTTTTCGAAAAGTTTTTAAAAAAGTGTCCCCTAAAATCTTCCAGATTCCTTTTCGAAATGTCAACAAATCTTTTCAAATTTTTAAAAATATTTTAGAGTATTGACTTCAAATTCATATTTAAAAAACAATGACTTTTCTTTGGTTTTTTTAAATAAAGTGATATGATTTTCTAAATTTAAAAAGAAACAGATAATAGCAAAGAGCGACAAGAGAATTTTTTAGCTTTTGAGAAGAAGAAGCTTGCTCTTTTGACTTTATCTTGTTTCGATTTTCTAGAAAAATGGAAACGACTATGTTTCATAAAAAGAAATCAAAATTTCTCTGCTTCGAGACCCATTTATCTAATTTTTAATCAATTTAAATAAATATAATTATTACAATATAAATAATATGTTGCACATTATTAAATCAATTATCATAATTATAATTATTGGATAAATCGAACTAATGATAAATAACGAAAAAGTGAAACGAGGACATAAGAAATAGTGTCACCTTCTTTTTCTAAAAATATTATATTTTATCAAATGTGGCGTTTATTCACGAAAATGTCTTATCAGCAAACCTGAATTTCCTGGTATCAAAAGAATGTGAAACAAATGGTTTTTACATTGAATTTTTTTTATGAATAAAAAACAAAATATAAAATAAAAAGTATGTACAATAAATATATTTGTTTTAGTAATTATTTATTTTGTTTTTATTATTCTTTTATCAAGAATTTACAAATTCGGTAATATCATAAATTTTGAGGTATTTTATTATTATAGAATTTTAAATTGTCGACAATTTTTTCGCTATGTACTATATTTTTGTTTATTTTCTTTTTTTTCTAATTTTCCTAATTATTAATTAAATGTGTGGTAAGACTGAAAAATCCGGAAATATAAAAAAAAGTATTGTAGAATTTCAGAAAAAGAAAATATTCGAAATAGAAAATTTCAAAAACTAGAAAAGTTCCGAAGCACTAGAAAATTCTTAAATCTGAAAAATTAAAAAAATCGTATTTTTAATCAATATCATTTACTTATGAAAAATACTGTAAATAAATATTTTGACGAAATAAACATTTTTTAAATGTTTAATATATATTTTTAAATATATAGTAATTTCTTTAAATTATTACTCTTGCAATGGTATACTTTTTTTTCTTTTTTTCTTTAGCACTAAGAAACTTTTTTTTAGTTACTGATATTTAAAGTTCGAACAAAATAAAAAAAAAAGTCAACTTGAAATAAAAAAATTCTCATTGCTACAAAAACTATTTCTTTGAACCAAAGACTTTAAATATAATATAATTTTTTTATATAAAAAAATTTTCTCTCTTCAATCATTTTTAAAATTCCTTAAATTCTTTTAAATTTCTCTCAGATTTGTATCAATTTCATCAATTTTTTTCAAATATTTTCAGAATTCAATAAATTTCGATTACATTTTTTAATCGTTTTCAATTTAGACTATTAATTGTCTTTAATTAATTTTTTGTTTAAGTCAGAAAAGGAACGAGACGTTTCAAAACATTTTCTCAAAAATTCTCAATTTCTTTTGAAACCGTTCAAATTTTTCCTAAAAATGTTGAAAAATCCTTCAATACAGACAAAACTGCCAAAAAATCTTCAAGATATTTACAGAAGAATTAAAAATAATATTTTGAAATCTTTTTTAATTTTCTTATAAAATCTATTTTCCAAACAAATCATTTTATATTTTTTAGCAAATTAAAAAATGGCCAAGTATTTCCAATCTATTCTAAATTTTTAAACAGCTTCTGCATTTGTTTTTAAAACTTTAAAAATCTATATATTGCTTTCAATTTTTTTGAATTATTAAAAATTTTTTAATCATTTTTGAAATGTTTTTAAAACTTCTTCATAATTTTTAAAAAAGATCCGAGGGTTTCCAAAAGGTTTTTAAAATCTTTCAAAACTAAGAAAAAAGCCTAAATAAAAAAAATTTTGTCTTTAAAAATTTTTCGAAATACTTTTCAAAAATCTATTCAAATTAATTTAGAAAATGACAATAATTTAAAATTTTACAAAAAAGCTTAAAGAAGTTGTAATTCTCTTGAAATTTTCAAAATTTTTCAAAATATTTTTCAAAATATGTAAATCTTTAATCAAAAATTACATTTTCATCCAAAGAGATGAATTTTGAACTAGAATGATGAATCTTTGACCAAAAAGTAAAATTTAAAAAAAGTAGTTCAATTTTTAAACAAATAGTCAATTTTGAACGAAACATCAATTAATTCCCAACAAAAAATATAAAAGACAACTAAAAAAGATGTTGCTTTTAATTTTAAAAAAGTTGAATATACGAGGGTGGATTGATAAGTTTCCGGCCTGACCAAGAAAAACAACGTTTTTAAGAATTTTTTTTTTTATTTCTCAACATAATCTCCTCCAAGGCT
>NC_046661.1:130838830-130845482 GCF_010883055.1 Belonocnema kinseyi
CTATCTAAGGATGGTACTATAGAACGCCACCTCAAGGTAGGCCTAGTGGCGCCATCTCTTGGTCAGGCCGGAAACTTATCAATCCACCCTCGTATATCGAAAACAGATTATATTTGAACCAAAATCTTGTATTTATAACAACAAAATAATAAAATTTCTGCCAAAAGAGACGAATATTAAATCAAAAAGACTAATTTAAAAAAATAGTTGAATTTTCAACCAAAAAATCTTTCAGTTGAAAAAATTGCAACAATATTATACTTTCAGCTGGAAAATTATTTTATATATCGACAGAGTAAAAATCGCGAATAGCAATATATTTTGTAAGTTTATTTGTCTTTAAGTTTATATAAATATAATTTAAGATTCTTGGGTAAATTCAAAAAAAGTAATTAAAAAATATCTGATAAATTTTCGGGAAACTTTCAAATTTTAAGAATATTTCTAATATTTCCAAATTTGACATAATTTAGTATCATTGCTTTTGTTGTAAAAAAATATTTTCAAGGCCTTAAAAATAAAAACTTGTTTATAATCCCGAATTCAAAACTATAATTATAAATTTAAAAAATATTATATTATATATCATAATTCTTTAAAATTAAACTGTTCTAAAATCGTTACTTTCTTATTGAAAACATTCAAAATTATTAAATTGAAACTTGAAGAATTAAAAATTACAACATTCGAAATTTCTTTTTAAAATTGAAGCATTCGTAAATTAGAATCTTGAAACTGACATAAGTTGTTAAAAATAAATAATAAGTTTTAAATTATGCAACGTGATTTTTCAAATTTAAGTAATTTAATTTAAAATTTAAAAGATCATTTTTCTACCAAAAAAGATAGAGTTCCAATAAAATACATAAATTTTCAACTAAAAAATATAAATTTTCTATCAACAACAAAAATAATAATTTTCAACTGAATACTTTTTTTCAAAACAAAGTAAATGAATTCTTAACAACAAATAGAATAGTTAAATTTTGAACCTAATATTTGCATTTTCACCTTGAGAAGTTAAATTAAATTGAATAAATAAATTTTGAACAAAAAAAAACGAGTTTTGAGCAAAATTAATTCAGTTAAAGCAATTTTCTATTCAAAGGAAATTAAGTTTTAACCAAAAATATAAATTTTTGACCAAATTGTGGAATTTTGAACCCAAAAGATAAACTTTCGATCACAAAAAAAAAGAATTTTTAACTAAATAGTGTTTTTTCAACCAAGGAAATTAATTCTAAATGAAAAATTGAATCGTGAAATTTTCTACAAAACAGATACTTTCTTAACTAATAATATTACATTTCTATCAAAAGAGGTAAATTTTCAACAAAAAATAAAATAATTAAAATTTCATTCAGTAAAATAAATTTTCCACCGAAAAGAAACGAATTTTCAACAATACAGTTCGATTTTGTGTTAAAGAAAATACCAAAGAAAAAAGATAAATTTGCAACAAAAAATGAAAAAGTTAAAAATGAATCTTCAACTAAAAAAGTTTAATTTACAACGAAATATATATGAATTTTTCACTAAAAAGATAATTTGTTAAAAAATAAATAAAATAGTTAAATTTTCAGTCAGTAAAATAAATTTTTAGACAGAAAAGAATCGAATCTTCAGCAAAATAATTAGATTTTGAACCAAAGTAATTAATTTTTAACCAAAAAGATGAATTTTCAATTAAGGAGAGTTTCAACTAATTCTAACAAAAAAGACGGATTTTCAAGAAATGGTTGAATTTTCGAAAGAAAAAAATTAATTTTTGATAATACTAAAGTAAATTTTCAAAGAAATAGTATAATTTTTAACTAAGAAGATTAAATTTCTGTCCAAAAAGATCAATTTTCCACACACAAAAAATACCATTTACATTTTCAGCTAAAAAATTAATTCTAAATAAGAAAAAACTAATTATCATTCAAAAATATCAATTTTCAAACCAATAAAATTAATTTTCTACCAAAATAGATGAATTTTGAACAAAGTACATTAATTTTCAATCAAATATTTTTTCTAAAGAAATTTTTACGAAAAAGATAAATCAGTCGCCAAGAAGATCAAATATTCTTCTATTAAATTCAGAATTTCAATAAAATACTGGAATTTTAAACTTAATATTTGAATTTTCTCCTTAGGAAGTTAAACTAAACTAAATCAAGTTTTTTTAAATCACCTGAAATGATCAATCATCAACCAAATAAGTAAATTTTTAACTTAAAAGTTCTTTATATAATATTTTAAATTCATATAATATAATAAATATTTTTTTAATAGTTCAGAATATTTTTAGGTGCTACTTTCATTTTCATGAATAATCATAAGCGCTTAAACAAATTGTAATTGCTTAAACAATTAAAAATCAGTTAAAAAATGATTGAGTATTTTTAGATTACCGAAATGATGATTTATGAAAAAATCAAAATCGTTAGTAACACAAAATTAAATAATTAATTAATTAATTAAATTAATTTAACAAAAAATTTTAGTGTCCCAATTTAATGAGCATAAATTATTTCTAGCTAAAATGTATAGATTTTAGCTATTTTTAAAAACATATTCCTAATTTTTTAACTAATATTAAAAATTAATAAATATGCAACAAATCCCCATTGGTTGTTTTGAAAAAGTTCAACCTAGTATTGTTCATGTCAGATCTAGTGAAGATTTGTAAAACAAATACAAATTTTATTTCCACCTGTGAAGGATTTACTTTGCTCTATTTATTTCAAAATCTTGCTAGACTCAGGTTTTTCGTTTCCGTAAACATCTTCCAATTAATGAAAATATCCAAATAAATTAATTTGAAACTAAATTTAATTTTAAACTAAACACGATAAGGTATAAGTCCCAAATGTAGTAGTTATATTTATTGTTTGAAAAAATTAAATTTTAACCATAAAAACCGAATTTTGAACAAAATATGTCATTAAATTTACAACCAAAGAAATTAATTATTAACTAAAAACATTCATTTTTTCAAACTATTTAAATTTTCAACCAAAACAAATTAACTTCCAACAAAGTAGTTAAATTTTCAATAAAAAAAAGTTTTTTCAATTAAAATGATAAATCATCAAGCAACAAAATTAATTTTGAAAAAAGTAATTCCACTTTCAGCTAATTAGTTGGATTTTTTGGAAAATATGTATTAATTGATATTTCCACCAATAAATATTTTAATATGAAACCAAGAACAGTCAAATTCAACCAAAGAAGACGAATTTTACACAAAGTAGGTTAATTTTAAGCCAAACAAAATTAATGTTTAATAAAAATAGTTCAATTCTCAAAGAAATGGTTTTTGAATTAGAATAATTAATCATATACCAAAGAAATTGTTTTTTAACAAAGTAGTTCCTCTTTTAACTAAGTATGTTGAAATTTCAAGAAAAAATATAATAGTTGATATTTCAAACTGAAATATTTTTAATTTAAACCAGAAACAGTTAAATTCAACGAAAGAACACGAATTTTCAAAGATTTCAAAATACAAAAACTTTAAACTAAAAAATCAGAAATTTCAAATCAAAAATTGAATGGTTATATTTACATTTAAAAAGAAATAATTTTTAACCTTAACAATATAATTTTTAACGCAAAAGTTAAATTTTCAATCAAAGAAAGGGTTTGTCTACCAAAAAAGTTGCATTTTTCACCGCGAAATTCGAATTGACAACAAATTTTAAACTAAATGAAACTTTAAATTAAAAGTTAAAAATTAAAAAATTAAAATAAAAAATTTAATTTTTAACTAAAAACGATAAATATTATCAATCAAAAATATAGTAGTTATATTATTAAGTGGCTTAATTTTTAATTTTAATTAAAGAAATGAATTGTCAATAAGAAAGATTAATTTTTTACCAAAACAATGAATTTTTAGCAATATAAATTGTTTTTCAACTAAGAAAAATTAACTTTTAACCAAAAATGGAAGAGTTATATTTCTAGTTAAAAAATTAATTTTTAACAATAAAGAAATGATTTTTTAACAAAAAAAACACAGATTTTTAAATTAAAATGATGAATCATAAAAAAAGGAATTTTTAACAAAGTAGTTCGACTTTCAGTAAAGAAGTTAAATTTTCAACAAAAAATGTATTATTTTGTTTCAACTAAAAAATATTTTTATTTGTAACCAAAAATAGTTTAGTTTAACCAAAGAAGACGAATTTTCAAAGATTTCAAAATACAAAAACTTTAAACTAAAAAATCAGAAATTTCAAATCAAAAATTGAATGGTTATATTTACGTTTAAAAAGAAATAATTTTTAACCTTAACAATATAATTTTTAACGCAAAAGTTAAATTTTCAATCAAAGAAATGGTTTGTCTACCAAAAAAGTTGCATTTTTCACCACGAAATTCGAATTGACAACAAATTTTAAACTAAATAAAACTTTAAATTAAAAATTAAAAATTAAAAAATTAAAATAAAAAATTTAATTTTTAACTAAAAACGATAAATATTATCAATCAAAAATATAGTAGTTATATTATCGACTGAAAACTTTTTTTTTAACCTAAAAAACGATGTTTCAACAAAATTGTTACATTTTTAACCAAGGAAATAAATTGTCAATGAAAAAGATTAATTTTTTCCCAGAAGAATAATTTTCTACTAAAAAAGACGAATTTTCAACTAAAAGAAGAGAAATTTTTACCCGAAAATCTAATAGTTATATTTATAAATTAAAAAATTAAGTTTTTAACTATGAAAAATCGAAATTAAAAAAAAAGTGGCTTAACTTTTAATTAAAGAAATTAATTGTCAATAAGAAAGATTAATTTTTACCAAAACAATGAATTTTTATCAATATAAATTTTTTTTCAACTAAGAAAAATTAATTTTTAACCAAAAATAGAAGAGTTATATTTCCAGTTAAAAAATTAATTTTTAACAATAAAGAAATGATTTTTCAACAAAAAAAAACACAGATTTTTAAATTAAAATGATGAATCATAGAAAAAGGAATTTTTAACAAAGTAGTTCGACTTTCAGTAAAGCAGTTGAATTTTCAACAAAAAATGTATTATTTTATGTTTCAACTAAAAAATATTTTTATTTGAAACCAAAAATAGTTTAGTTTAACCAAAGAAGACGAATTTTCAACGAAATAGTTAAAAATCCTCAATCCAATACATTAATTTTCAACCAAAAATGGAATAGTTATATTTTCAGTTTAAAAATTATTTTTAACTAGAAAAGAAATCATTTTTAAACCAAAAAAAGGCTTTTGAATTAAAATGATGAAGAACAAAAGCATGAATTTTTAACAAATTTGTTCCACTTTAAAGTATGTGGTTGAATTCAATCAAAGAAGTGGAATTTTCAACAAAATAGTTCAGAATTCTGGATAAAAAAGATGAATTTCCATCCAAGAAGATTAAATTTTTATCCAAAAACGGATTTTCAATAAACCACATGAATTTTCAACTAAAAAAAATAAATATTTTTTACCAAAAATGGAGTAGTTATAGTTACGTTAAAAAGTAATTCCATTTAACCATAATAACGGAATTTTCAATAAAATATTTAAATTTTCAACCAAAGAAATGAATCTTCAAGCAAAAATATGAATTTTTCACAAAAAATATTAATACACTACAGCAAAAGCCGAATTTTCTAGAAAACAGTTGAAAATTTTCCATTAAAAAAATTAGCTTTTAACCAAGCTGTTGCATTTCTAGCCAAAAAGATGAGGTTTCTACAAAAACAGACGAAATTTTTAATTAAAATACGAATTTTCAACCAAGAAAGATTTTTTGGCCAACAAAAAAAATCACTCAAGAACCTAAGAAGACGAATTTTCAACAAAAAAGATTGTCTTTTTTGTTTTGAACAAAATTATTGAATTTTCAACAAAATAATAAATTTTTTATAGTTTTTTCCCTAATTTGATAAATTATACAAATAAATTTTCCTGAAAAAGATTTTAATTTAAATAATTGACTACGATCTGAAAAATAGGTTTTTAGCAGTACGTAGCTTTCTTTTTTTTTAATAATTAAAATGTCACACCTGTGAAGCAATAAAAATTGCAAATTTTCGTTTTCGGAAATGAAAAATTAGGACATAGCACAATAAATCATAAAATCAGTCCACTGATAAAAAATCAGGACGTTTAGACGTCTACCTAAACATACTCTGTTACTTGTGGTTGAAAATTGAATTGTCTCGCTGTATGCGGTGGACGAGTTCCCCCACCACATCCAAAATCTTTCTGCCCTTGCGCTTTAATTTCATATGCGATTGGTTGAGAAAATCGAATCTGTTTTGAAAAATCAGTGGTGGGATAAAAGCGAGTGGGGGAAGTCGTGACAGGTGGTAGTGCGGTAGTTGGGATGGTACTGTATTTTAATATTTTTCGGGGTATAAATACGACAGTTTCAATTAGCTTTCTTATAATTTTCTGAATATTGAGATACAAACAAGTTGAGTTTTCCAAATTTTTAAAAACTTTTTCAATTCTGCATCATGAGGGGAACAGGTATGTTCACGTTTGCACTACTAGGTGAGTGATTTTCCAAAATAAATAAATAAATAAATCTGATTAAGGTCAGTCCAGACTAAATTGAAAAATTCTGAACTTTGAAATATCTGACCATAAACTAAGTTACCAATTTTGGACAATTTTAGACCCCC
>NC_046661.1:130845492-130847687 GCF_010883055.1 Belonocnema kinseyi
TCCCACAACAGATTTGACATTTATACTGATTTTTTTCCGTTTTTTATATCGAGGCAAGTGAATTATAAACTTCGGTGATAAATCAACAATTAAAATAAAATAGTGTTTTCAGAGTAAGTGTTGAAATGTACCTGATTTAATTTTGTGTGGCGGTTAATCTTGTTTTTATTTATTTAATTTATTAATTAAATTTAAAATTTTTGAATTAATTAATTATTGTTTCCTTCAACTAAGAAAGGTACATTTCTAACCAAAAATGGAATATTTAAGCTTTTGTATAAAAAAAATTATTTAAAATTATTAAGAAAAAAACGAATATTCTACCAAATATAGTTTATTTTTTTTACTACATTATTGAACTTTTAAGACAAAATTACAATTTTTTTATACAAAACAGTTGAATTATCGAATAAAAATATGAAATTTTTATACAAAAGTTAATTTTAAACAAAAAAAAATACGAATTTCCAACAAAATACAAGAAGTTTTAAACAAAAACTCGAATCTTCAACTAAAATAGATTAATTTTCAACAAAAAAAAAACGAATTTTTAACAAAATATTTCGATCTTAACAAAAAGTTGAATTTTCATTTCAAAAGAACCATTTTAGACTAAAAATGGAATAGGTAATTTTTCCATTACTGACGTCATTTTGTAACAAAAAAAAGTAATTTTCCAACAAAAAAAAGGTTCAATTTCCAACAAGAGATTAATTTTTAACAACATTTTTTAATCGTCAACCAAAAAATGCCTTTTTTAAAAAATAGTTCAACTTTAAAAGCTAGTTGTTAAATACTTAGCCAAAAAAAAAGAAACGAATTTTTAAACAAAAAGATTAATTTTCTAATGAAAAAAAAACGAATTTTTAACTAAATTCAAGAAGTCTCAACTTTAAAACCTAGTTGTAAAATTTTTAACCAAAAATACGAATTATCAACCAAAAGATTGAATTTTCGATTTAAAAAATATACATTTTTTAACAAAAAAATTAATTTAATAACAAAAAAGACAAATCTTTAATAAAATTCAAGAGTTCTCCACCAAAAAATTTAATTTTCAAGTAAAAAAGATGGATTTTTAAACAACAACAAAAATATTAATTTACGATCAAGAAAGCCGATCTTTTAATAAAATTCAAGAATTCTGAATCAGAAAAATAAATTTTCAGGTAAAAAATATGAACTTTAAAACAAAAAAATTAATTTACTTCCATAAAAAACGAATTTTTAACTAAATCCAAGAATTCTCAACTTTTAAACCTAATTGTTAAATTTTTAACCAAAAATACGAATTATCAACTAAAAGATTGAATTTTCAATTTAAAAAATATACATTTTTTAACAAAAAGATTAATTTACTAACAAAAAAGATGAATCTTCAATAAAATGCAAGAGTTCTCCACCACAATATTGAATTTTCAACTAAAAAAGATGGATTTTTAAATAACAACAAAAATATTAATTTACGATCAAGAAAGCCAATCTTTTAATAAAATTCAAGAATTCTGAACCAGAAAAAAAATTTTAACTAAAAAATATGAACTCTTAAACAAAGAAATTAATTTACTTAAAAAAAAAACAAATTTTTAACTAAATTCAAGAATTCTCAACTTTAAAACTTAGTTGTTAAATTTTTAACCAAAAATACGAATTATCAACTAAAAGATTGAATTTTCAATTTAAAAAATATACATTTTTTAAAAATAGATTAATTTACTAACAAAAAAGACGAATCTTTAATAAAATTCAAGAGTTATCTACCAAAAAATTTAATTTTCAACTAAAAAACATGGATTTTTAAACAACAACAAAAATATTAATTTACGATCAAGAAAACGAATCTTTTAATAAAATTCAAGAATTCTGAACCAGAAAAATAAATTTTCAAGTAAAAAATATGAACTTTTAAACAAAAAAATTAATTTACTTCCAAAAAACGAGAATTTATAACAAGATTCAAGAATTCTGAACATACATTTTTGAACAAAAAGATTGTTTTTTTGCCAAAAATATTCATCATCCGGAAACGTTCTAAAAACGTTAAAATTATGTACTTTAAAAAAAGACATTTCTCTGAATTCTAAAAGGTGTAAGAAACGTTAAAGAATGAACAAATAAATTAATAATACTAATAATTAAAAATAGTTATAAAAATTATCTTCACAAATTAGAACGCGCAACTTTACTTTCACGGG
>NC_046661.1:130847807-130866841 GCF_010883055.1 Belonocnema kinseyi
CCCCCCCCCCCCACTAAAAGTGGAAACGTGGTTTATGGAGTTAGTTTAGGGAGTACTTTATGAAAAGCTAATACTAAAATTAATGTTAATAATTTTATTTTTCAAGTAATTGCAACTTTATTGGCGGAGTGCTATGCAGCAAAAGGCCCTAGTCCTGGAAGCGCCCCAAACCATGGTTAATTTTCTGTACAAATAAGAATCATTTTTAACAAAGAACATATATTTTGATCGATAAGCAAGATCAATTTTGAACCAAAATTAGAATATTTAAAATGCTAAAAAAATAAATGTTCAGCAAACAACAAAAAATTAATCAAATTTTTCAACAAAATATTATTGTTCATCTAAAAAAATTATTTTTCCAACAAAAATAGACAAATTAAATTTTCAGTTAAGAAGTTCTCCAACAATAAAATAATTTCTCAACCAAATTATTTAATTTTAAATCCAAAAAATAAATTTTCTACCAAAAAAGATACAATTTCAATATAATATAAAATTTTTCAACTAAAAAGGATATATTTACAAAAAGATAGGATAGTACAATTTGCAATTAGAAAAATAAATTTAAAAAAAAAACAGTTTTCAGCAAAATTATTTATTTTTCAAGTAAAAATCTTTTTTTTCGACCATAAATAGAATAATTACATCATCAGTTAAAAAAATTAATGTCCAATTACAATGATGAATTTTCAAAAAAAATCTTGACTAAATAGTAGAATTTTCAACCCAAAAAAAGAATTTTCTATTTAACAAAAAAGAAGAAATTTTCGAATAAATAGTTGTTTTTTTTTTAAATCAAAGAAATGAATTCTTAACAAAAAATAGAATAGTTAAATTTTCTACAAAACAGATAATGTTTTAACGACAAAAATTACTCTCCGACATTTTTATCAAAAAAGGTAAATTTTCAAGGTGAAATAGTCAAAGTGAATTTTCAACTAAAATAATGAATCTTCAACTAAAAAAATGTAATTTTCAACCAAAATCATTAATTTTCTGCAAAAAATAATATTCTTAAATGTTCAGTTTATAAAATAAATGTACCATCAATAAAGAAACAAATTCGTAACAAAATAGTAAAATTTTCAATTACCGAAATTAATTTTGAACCAAAAAAAAACAGATTTTTTTAACATAATAATTAAATTTAGAAAAAGAACGTTTTTTAACTAAAATAATCAATCAACAGAAAAAATAATGCAATTTTTAACTAAGTTTCTTCTCCAACTGAGTATTTAATTTCTTAACTATTAAAATGAATACTCAGTCAAAAAAACGTGTTATATGATAGTTCAATCAAAAAGGATTTTAATTTTATATAAAAAAAAACAATAACAAAAAACGAATTTTCAACAAAATATTTCTTATTTCCAACCAAATAAATGAATTCTTATCACAAAACATAATCGTTAAATTTTCTATTAAACAGATAATTTTAAATGAAAATGTTTATCTTTCTATCAGAAAAAAGGTAAATTTTCAACAATAAAAAATGGATTTGTTAAAGTTATTTTTCAACTAAAATGATGAATCAACTAAAAAAAATAATTTTCGACCAAATACATGAATGTTTTCAACTAAAAATAAAACATTTTCGCAAAACATTAAATAATTTAATTTTTAGTTAGTAAAATAAAATTTTGAACAAAAAAAAGGATTTTTTCACAAAGATGGATGTAAATTGTCAACAAAATAGTATAATTTTCACCCAAGCCGATTAAATTTCTATCGAAAAAGATAAACGTTTGGTCAAAGATTCGAACATTTACATTTTCAGTTAAAAAAATTAGTTCCAAATTTAACACAAAAAGTTTATTTTCAACCTAAAAGATCAATTTTCAAGCAATAAGATGGATTTTCTACCATAATAGATGACTTTTAAAACAAAGCACGTTGATTTTCAAACAAAAAGAAATAAATTAATCAACAAGAAGATTCAATATCATTAATTAATTAATTAAAAACATTAATTTTCAACTGAAAAGAAATACAATTTAAAATAAAGAAATACATTTTCAACCAAAGAATTTATTTTTCAATCAACAAAAAAAAACAATTTTCAACTAAATAGTTTTTTTTCAGCCCAAGAAATAAGTTCTCAACAAAAAATATAAAAGTTAAAATTTCTACCA
This sequence comes from Belonocnema kinseyi, assembly GCF_010883055.1. Classification (NCBI taxonomy): domain Eukaryota; kingdom Metazoa; phylum Arthropoda; class Insecta; order Hymenoptera; family Cynipidae; genus Belonocnema; species Belonocnema kinseyi. The sequence continues at coordinate 130,849,943 of NC_046661.1, forward strand.
AACAGATAACTTTTTAACGAAAATTTTCAACAAAATATATTTGTTTCATTTAATAGAAATTATTTTTTACACAAAAATATAATAAATAAATATTGAATTAAAACAATAATTTTTCAAACCAAAAAATACATTCTCAGAAAAAAAATCATTTTGAAATACAATAGATGTATTTTCTATAAAAAAATATACAGTTTGAATGAAATATATAAATTTCCAGCTAGGAAAGATAAATTTACAAACAAAAAATAGAATAGTTCAATTTACAGTAAGAAAAGTAAATTTGAAAAAACGAGTTTTCAGCAAACTTAATTAATTTTCAACAAAACAAGAAAAACGAATTTTCAACTACGTAATTATTTTTTTTAAACTAAAGAAATCAATTCTTAGAAAAAAATAAAATAGTTTCAACTAAAAAAATGTAATGTTTACCCAAATTCATGAATTTTCATCTAAAAAAATACATTTTCTGCCAAGAATAACATAGTTGAATTTTCAGTCAGCAAAATAAATTTTAAAAAAACTAATTTTATACTAAATAGTTTTTTTCAACCAAAAAAATTAATTCTGAATAAAAAATAGAATATAGTTAAATTAAAAAAAAAACAGATCATTTTTTATCGAAAAAGATTACATTTCTATGAAAGAAGGTTCATTTTCAACGAAAAAAGAAACTAGAAGAAGATTAAATTTCTATAAAAAAATATATAATTTTGTCCAAAAATCGAACAGTCACATTTTCAGTTAAAAGCATTAATTCTAAATAAATGGTTTTTTTTTAATTCAACAAAATTATTTTTCAGCTAAAAATAGAAGAATTAAATTTTACGTTAAAACAATCAATTTCCAAACAAAGAAATAAATTCTCAGAAAAATAATTCAATTTTAAATCCAAAAGAATAATTTTCTATCAAAAAAGGTTCAATAAAATATACAAATTTTCAACTAAAAATAGAATAGTTGAATTTTCAATAGAATTAAAGAATTAAAATCTTCAGAACTTAATTTTTTAACCAAATATGAAAGTGTTGAATTTTCAGTTAATACAATTTTCTACTAGAAAACGTAATTTTCAACTAAATAATTAAATTTGGAAGAAAAAAAAGTTTTCAACTAAAAACTTGTTATATCCCAGGCGGAATACTTATGTATAGTTTATATATACTGTGACATTTTATCTATAATATTGATTAGTTTTATACAAAAAATTTATACAATAAATGAATATTATATACAATATTTTACAGTATACATAAACTATATATAATATTTTCGCCTAGGATGATAGTTCAACCAAAAAGGATTTTAATTTTATAAAAAAAAGTTTAATTCAATAAAAAAGATAAATCTACAACCAAATAGTTGCGATTTTTAACTATAATAATAAAATTAAGCAGCTCTGTATAATTTAAAAAAAGTGTATGTTCATTTCACTAAATAATGGTTTCGTATAAGTATATTTATATTAATCATTCTCTCAAAATTAAAACATACTTCGCTTTAGTACTCCCTATATTTTTATGAAATAGTAATGAATGTTAATAATTTTTTCACAGGTCCCGTTGGTCGCTAAGGCTTTCGAGGAGAATGCAGGAACCCTCCAACACAGATATGGATATGAATATGCATTATCTTAACGAAGGTGACGCAGCTTGCTTAAAAGTTGCATTATTGTTCCAATAAAAGTGAAAGCAAATTACAAAATAGCATTTCTTTTCTTAAATATTCCTATTTTTCACATTTCCTGTTCCTATAAACTTCCTTTAATTACCCGTCGGCCGGGCGGTTACTGGCCGGACCAACCCTGGTTATATCCCATCGTCGGGAGCCGGCTGGACACTAGTCAGGTTAATGTTTTTGTAGAAATTATACATTTTTTAAGAGCCATGATATTATCAAAGAAGTAATTATGGATGCTAGATGAATTATTACTTGAAAATTATTATTTAAAGATTCATTAGATCAGTGAAACAAAAATGAGCTTTTTTAAATTCTTTAAAAAAAAAACATTAAATTTTTTCAAATAATTTAACATTTTAAATTGAACTGTTATCGATTCTGCTATGTGCAACAACAAAAATGATACAATTGTTATAAACTTCTCTATATTCAGACAATGTTTAGCCTGTACAATTTTAAATTTACCGCCATTTGTAGCGACTGCTGTGTCTGTCGTCTGCATAGACACTCAGTAATTTTCAGTTTCGCACCTGGAACGAGGATGCTCCTTGGACTCACGTCGCGTCGGCTCTTCGAAGTTCGCAAATAAAATCGAGACTTTTGGTTAAAATCAACCTTATTTCAGTAATTAGTTTGAAACCCACACTTAGAACGTGAATAATTATTATTTTAAATTAAAATATAGTCTTGTGTATACAGTTTTCACTTTCATCCTTCCTAACCTTAAATGACCGCGTGGATTTCAAATTGCTAAGAGATTCTATCATCAGGGAAAAAAATTCACTCAATATATTATAATATATATACTCAAATATACTCAAATTTTCTTGCTAGAATTGGTTCACTTGATTTGACTTCTAAAGTTCATCGTAATCTTACGATAAGCCTTAAAAGACAAATTAAGTTAACAATTTCTCGCCTGAAGCAACATTTCTTAACCGCTTTCTGACTGGATTACCCGGCCGGTATTGAAGCCGGGACCCGACCAGTTTACCGTGACGTTTTTAACCGGATCCCGGCCGGGTTCCCCGACCAGCGCCCGGCTTAAAGCGGGGCTATCCGGCTGGGACCCGGCTGGATCCCTGATTGGATTTCTACAAGGGTAATAAATACCGCTTTAAATATAACTTTATATATTTTCACTAAGCAATTAGTAAAAACTTTATGCGAGCCGATTTTTGACGATTTTTGAAAAACGTCAATTATTCGAATTTGGAATCTTCTACTAATTTTTAGTGGCGCACTTTTTTCTAGTTGTAAAAGTAAAATTTTACTATAATTAGGAAAATTTCACTTTTAGAATTGAGAGAAAATTCTCGGATTTTTACTTGACTAATTTTTATTTCCCTTGATCATTAATATTCAAATACCAGCATTTTAGTCTTGTAATATTTTTAACATAGAATCTTTTATGAATGGAATAAAACATTATTTCAGATACAAATTTAAATTTGTCAAATTTATTAATTTATTTTAAACAAAGAAATGTATCTTTTACTATAAGAGATAACTTTTTAACAAAATAATTAAATTTTGAACATAATAGTTAAATTTCAAACTAAAAATATAAATTCCAAAAAAAAAGTATCGTAGCTCATATTCAAATCGAAAAAGTGAAATTTATACACAAGAAAAAAAATTGTAGAACTTAAAGGCCGAATTTTCAACAAAGATATTCCTTTAACCCTTAAACTGCCAAAACGCCACGACCGGTACACTGCTCTTCGAAGGCCAATAACGAAGACTGTTCGACATCACAAAAATTGAGATACATATATTTTCATTGCTTAAGATCTCCTCTTTCCAATGGTATCAATACAATTCCTCAAAAAATTTATTTATTATTCCAAAATGCAGTTTAAACAAAAAAAAACGTGATTTTTCGTGCCTATTTTTTTTGTGATCCATTTTTCAAAGTTTTTCGAGTCTGTAATTATTCTAGGACCCCACTAACCAGTGGAATAAATGTCTAAACTTTGAGAATCCATGCTTCAAAAATCGTTTTTTCGTTTTAACATTTTCAAAATGGCGTCTTAATGGCAAAATTTTTGTGAAAGTATTCATGAATTTTATTTACAGCCAAGGAACACGCCTGAATTTTTCTGAAGCGTTGTGAGCATTTATTTGAATTTTGCATATAAACAATTTTTGCAAAATTTAACATTTTGCTCAAAACGCTTCAAAAAAATTCAGGCGTATTCCTTGGCTGATTACAAGAACTTTTTACTCTTGAGAATTTTTCCGAAAAGTGCATAGTTTTTCAATAAAAAATTTTCATATTTCAAAGCATCATGTAAGAGTAAAATGATTCACGAATATCTATCGTGAACTTTAAACATTTTTTCACGAATAATAGAATCATCAATTACAAATGCTACAGTAATTTTGTACATTTGCAACAAGAATAATAAAGCTAAATTGAAAACAAAAAATTTTGTGTAAAGAAATTAGCAGAAAATATTTGTCGAAATCGAAATTAGGTAATTTCAAAACTCACAGATACGAATCACGAACAAGAGCATTATGTAATAATAAACAATATCGCCAGAGGACTACTAGATTTTGCATTGATTGCGACATGTATTGCTGCTTACATTGTTTCTGAAAATCACATTCTGAAACAGCAGGTTCAAAATAATTTCAATTGATTGATATCTGAAATTCAAGAAAAATCTAAATAAACAAAATTAAAAAATGTAAAAAAATATATGAAATCAATTTAAAAAATCCGCCCGCTTGGCGGGCACATTCTCGAAGCGCACTGCGCGCGCGGCTCGCTTCGCTTGCTAGTTTGAGCGCGCCTAGGGCGTGCGACTGTTGGTTCTCGCGCTTCGCGCTCGATACTATATTTATCTCGCCCTCCGCTCTCAGTCTTTGCAATACTCTCCACATTTGTGCACAGACCACAGTGCGAAATTTTCTACATTCTATATTAAAAACTATTATATCAAATGTCTATTATAATTTTTTTGTGTGTACCTTAGTCTGGTACTGCTTATTCTGATATTGCAAAAGAATGTCCACATTTTATTTTTCCTGATCCTAATAGGACCCTGCTGTGGTTGTTTAATAATTTTCCCTTTTCTTAAGTAAGCTGATAATTTTTTTAAATTTGTCATTAAAGAAGGTTCTCAAAGTACCTATGGCCTTAGCGATTACATTCTCACTGCGATATTCGCGCTTTGCGCTTAACAGTTAGGTTATATAGGCTCTAATTTTTTTAATTTTAGGCTAATCAAAGAATTCGGCTAGAATAGTTTTGAAATATATTTGGTATCTAGTGAATATTTTAAATGAAATTTTAGGATCTATGAAAAAAATTAATTTTTCTATTTTTTGAAAATTCTCAAAATTTTGAAAAGTATATAACTGCAAAAAATGCAAACTGGTGATGACATGTTAGTAGGTTAGTTAGTTGTATCACGTCCCCTATGGAGCTCCCCTGGCGCTCAAGCTGTAAAGCCTATTGTGCCACGTCCTTAAATATCGCTATCATGGGTTTGCTGCCTGAGGCTAGCCAACGCCGGGCACTGGCACATTACATGCAAGGATGTTTCATCATTCCTGCCACATCACCTACACTCTGCAGAGAGGTTATACCCCATTTTGTGCATATGGTAGTTCAAGTGGTTATGTCCAGTGAGCATCTGAACCACTTTCCTTACGTCTTTCTTTGGCGAACCCAGAATGTCACTTGGGAGCCTAGTGTGTCTAGTCCTCTGATTCCATATGTTTAATCTCGGCAGGCGGCGAGTGTGCCGCTTTTGAGGTTATCGCGAGGTGTAGAGGTTCTTCGCAGAGCATGAAGCCCATCGCAGCTGTATGCGTAGTCCTTATTGCTCCCGTCAGACCCCTAAACACTAGCGTTTCCAATCGTCGCGGCCTGTCCTGTATCGTTTTAAATTCTGCCCGTGGCCACCAGACCACAGCGGCAGGAAAAAACCTCAGTTTGAGGACAGCGGGGTAGAGCCATGCAAGCATTTTAGGCCCTATTCTCCACATCAGCTCAAAAGCTCTCCTACGCATCCAGAAAGTCATGACGAATTTTCTTCATTGGTTCTCCAGGTGTTTTGTCCAGTTCAGTTTGCTATCTAGGACTACTCCCAGATATTTAACCGAGTCTGAAAACGCCAGGCTCCCGCCACAAAAAACAGGAGCGTCAACGTTCGGCATCTTTTAATTCTTCGTGAAAATGACCATACTGGTCTTTTCCGGATTTACCAAGATCCCTGAGCTATCGCACCAAAGCTCTACGATGCGCAGCGCCTTCCTTATAAGGCCCATCAACGTTTCCAGATGAGCCCCCCCCCCCCCCCCCCCCCCCCCCCCCCTAACTAGGATTACAAAGTCTTCCGCATATCCCTGAGTATAATACCCCTCTTTATTAAGCCTACGAAGGAGGCCATCCACTGCCATGCAACACGGGAGGGGTAAAAGGACACTCCCCTGCGGACATCCCCGCGGCGTTACTCCTTTAACTAGGCCTTCACCACATCTGGTTTGGAGTCTTTTTCGGCGTAGCATGCTTCCTATCCAACCAAGAAGGTTCCCACAGCATACCCCTTTTGTTCCAAATGTTGCTCCAATTTTGCCACAATAGCATAGAGTGCTGTCTCTACCGAGAAACCTGCCTGAAAAGCATGCTGCCCTCTGTGCAGCGGTGAGTCCAAAAACACCTCATCCCGGATATATCTATCAAACAGCCTCTCCAGCGTCTTTAGAATAAAAGACGTTTGGTTGATCGGTCTGAAATCTTTCCCAGCAGTGTAGCCCCCCCCTCCCGGGTTTGGGATTAAAGGCCACTCTACTGTCCTTTCATGCCGATGGCACATGTTGTAGAGCAATGCTTGCCCTAAATAACTTCGTCAGAGGAGAGATGAAAAATTCCAGGCCTTTTGGTAAAAGCCCTGGGTAGTGGCCATTCGCCCCTGGTGATATAAAGAGGCCGAAGGCGCGAGGCGTGCTTCTGGGTTTTTCGCTAAGATTTTGTGGAGCCCTGCTATTTCGGGAATATCTTTCGATTCCTCACAGAAGCCCTTCCAGTCTTCCTGCTTATATGCTCTTGTCTGTTTGTAGAGTTTCTTCAGGTGCGTATTCCACCATTCTCTTCCTTTCCTAAACTTAACTGTGCTTGTAGGGCAATCGTTTTCATACGATGTAGTGAGAGCTCTTCGCAGAAAATCTGCGGCGTGCTCTAACTCATCAATGCTGCCATAGTTTGTGAAAAACTCCACTAGCCTTCCTCTGAGTTCCCCTTTATATGAGTCCCAGAGTGTATTTCTAGGGCTTCTGATTTTTGAAACCACTGGTTTACCTAGGTTTAGCTGAAACAAGGTATGTTTGTAGTCCGAGAGAGATTTCTCATCAGAGACTTTTCAGTCCAATACCCTACTCCTCAGCCGCTCTGAGCATAGAGTCTGATCGAGAACCTCGCTCCTGTTTTTAAACTGCAATGTAGGAGTATCACCTCGATTCATAATCTCCATGTCATTTTACGCTAGGTATTCGATTAAATATCTTCTTCTATCATTTATATTTGTGCTCCCCCACACCGTATGGTGAGATTTCGCATCACATCCTAACAGCAGAGTAATCCTGTTGTCCTGGCAGTGCTGAATTAGAATCTCCACGTCTCTGGGAGACGAAGATCCATCCGCATCGCCAGGGAAATAACCCGAGGCAATTACAACCTCTACTCTTTCCCCGCTTCCATCACTGAGCCTAACCGCAATAACAGTGAGGTCCCTGGAACAAAGCTTAGGCACCAAATTCACATCCGTACTGTTGACAGCTATGCATGCCCTTGGCGCTTTTTCGAGCGGCCCCTTATAAATCGTATCACACTCTGACAAGCCGCTAATCCTTTCCCCTGAGGACCCCTGTTGGGTTTACTTGAAGGTAACCCTACCTGCCCCCAAATAGGGCCGGTTGTTCAAAGCCGCAAGAACAATGATTGCGGATTCAGGGTGTCCGACACCCAGGATCCAGCCACTCACCTTCTGCCTGGATCCCTGCCCCTCGGAGTATACCTTCCACGAATCCGTCCTCAGAGTCGGGTGTTGGAAACTCAGGCGCTCCAGAACGGTCGTCGGATTCTCGGGTCTTCCGTGAATGAGAACGGACGCTCTTCGGTACCTTTCCAGACATTTAGTCCCCCCGAGCTCCAGGTTTAATCCCTCTTTGAGCCTAAACGTAGGAGTCCTCTCTGCCAACCAGTCTCTCGACCAAACATTGGTGGCCTCGACCACGATGGTCCCCAACCTAATGAAGATGTCGTTGAATTTGGGGGGCGCGTCCCACGCGGAGTAAGGTGTGAATCTTTTTAGAGATTTCCTCCCTCAGCCTGTCCAGATCATTGAGAGCTAGACAGGTCTCAGGATAACCCAACGCAACAACAACTCTCACCAGGGCGTTGTTAGCTATCTGCGCGAAAGTAAGGCCCTGTGTTTCCAAAGCCTTCTGTCGTTTCAGCTCCCTATTTGGGAGGGGGTGTCTTTGGAGCTCTTGTTCCTCTTACCCATGAGATGAGCCTGAGGAGTTGCTCTAGGTGCAGCCTCGTTGTCTTGGCTGCTGCTTGAGAGACGCGCATTGCGGCTCTTCTTCTGAGCACCGCTACAGTTCTTCCTCTTCATGGAAAGCTCCATTAGCTACTCTTCTATCGTGGCGCCAGAATTGTCGTCAGGCTCATTATTTCGCACCGCTTCCTGTGGATTGACCCCTACGGAGCCCGTGGCGATGGCATGTCATTTTTTAATTAAATTAAACACTAAAGTTATTTGTCTAAAATTAGGTAGGGAGCAACAGTGTGAGCAGGGATGATTTAAATTTATTATACATAATGATATTTTGGGATTATAGTTGAAATAGTAGAGGAAAAATGTTTTTTAAGTGACCTGTCAAAATGTGTCAATATCGCAAACTTTGATCATTTATTATAAGCAAAATACACTACTGAAAATTGTAAAACTTGTTTAGAAATAAGAATAGGTACCAACCTTTTGCAGGCTTTTCAGTAAAACTGCTCATCAAAATCAATTCTTCAAGATATTTGTCCTCGAAAAACCCTAAAATTAACAAAAAACACCACTTTCAAACTCGCGTATTTCTAATTATATCACTAACAAAAACTTCAAGATAGTAATCTTGTGTATAAATTTCACTTTTTCTATTTAAATATAATACATGAAACTTTTTTCTTGGGAATGTCTATTTTTAGGCTGAAAATTCATCAATTATGTTTAAAATTTAATTATTTTGTTTAAAATTCAAGTTTTTTGTTAAAAAATCATCTCTTATAGTAAAAAATACATTTTATTGTTCAAAACAAATTAATAAATTTGAAAATTTTTAATTTGTATCTGAAATAATGTTTTATTTCGTTTTTAAAAGATTCTATGTGAAAATTATTATTTTATATTTGAATATTGATGATCACGAAAAATGAAAAATTAGTCAAGGAAAAATCCGAGAATTTTCTCTTAATTCTAAAAGTGAAATGTTCCTCATTTTTTTCCTAATTATTAGTATCTTATAAAAATATAGGGAATACTACAGCGAAATATTTTTCATCTTTTAGAGAATGATTAATATAAATATACTTGTACGAAAACATTATAAAGTTAAATGAACATACACTGTTTTTAAATTAAAAAGCTACTTAATTTCATTATTATAGTTCAAAATCGCAACTATTTGGTTGAAATTTTTTTTTGGGATTCAAACTATTTTGTTGTAAATTCATCTTTTTTATTGAATTAAACTTTTTTTAATAAAATTAAAATCCTTTTTGTTTGAACTATCATCCCTGGCGGAAATATTATATATAGTTTATGTATAGTGTGAAATATTGATATAACACGTTTTTAGTTCGAAACTTTTTTTCATAATTTAATTATTTAGTTGCAAAAATCAATTTAGTTGCAAGAATCAATTAATCTTTTGGATTTAAAATTGAATTCTTTTGTTCAGAATTTATTGGTGTGTTTGAAAATTGATTGTTTTAACTTAAAATTTAATTCTTCTATTTTAGGCTGAAAAATTATTTTTTTGAATGAAAATAATATTTTGTGGATTTTTTTTTTGTTCAGCGTTTATTTTTATAGCATTTTAAATATTGTGATTTTGGTTGAAAATTGATCTTTTTTATATGAAAATTCATGTATTTTGTTGAACATGAACAAGAAAATGTTACTATTCGATTTTTTGACTAAATATTATATTTTTTGATAGAAATTTAATCTTCTTGTTTGAAAATTCTATTATTCCCTTCAAAATTTATTTTAATTTGATCGATAATTATTTTTTTCCTGAAAATTTAACTATTCTATTTTTAGTTAAGAATTTATCTTTTTTAGGTGATAAGTCATCTATTAGTCGAAAATTATTTTTTGTCGTTAAAAATTAATTTCTTTGGTTAAAAATTCAACTATTTTTTTAATAATTCGTTTCTTTTTTTTATTGAAAATTGATCTTTTTAGTTGATAATTCATGCATTTGATTAAAAATTACATTTTTTTAGTTGAAGATTTATCATTTCAGTTGAAAATTTATTTGAAATATTTCATTTTTTGTTAAAAATGTACCTTTTTCGTTAAAAAAAATTATCTGTTTTGTAAAAAATTTAACTTTTCTTTTTTGTTAAGAATTGATTTTTTTAACTATTTAGTATACCATTAGCTTAAAAAAAAAATATTAAGTTTGCTGAAAACTCGTTTTTTTTTTTAATTTACTTTTCTAAATTTAAATTGAACTATTCTATTTTTTATTTGTAAAGTTATCTTTTTTAGCTGGAAATTTATATATTTTATTCAAACTGTGTATTTTTTATATAAAAATACACCTATTGTATTTTAAATTGACTTCTTTTCTGAGAATGTATTTTTTGGTTTGAAAATTTATTGTTTTAATTGAAAATTTAATTCTTATATTTTTGGTTAAAAAATAATTTGTTTAAATGAAAAAAATATATTTTGTTGAAATTTTTGGGTCTTTTTTATTAAGCATTTATTTTGTTAACTTTTAACTATTGTAATTTGGTAGAATATTTATTTTGTTTAGGTGAAAATTCATGTACTTTGTTGAAAATGAATCTTTTTTGGTAGGAAATTAGTTTTTGTCTTATTTATAATTTTTTAAAATAAAAATGTAACTGTTTGATTTTATTTGAAAAATTATGTTTTTTGATTCTTTGTTAAAAATGATACTATTTCGTTCAAAGTCTATTTTAATTTTATTAAAAATTATTTTTTTACTGAAATTTTAACTATTCTATTTTTAGTAGAAAATGTACGTGATTTATCTATTCCACTAATTGGTTAAAAATTCATATTTTTTGTTGAAAATGCGTCATTGTGATTAAAAAATCATTTCTTTGGCTGAACATTTATTTCTTTGTTTAGAAATTTATTTATTTTTAGTTGAAAAATAATATTTTCAACTAAATACGTAACTATTTCATTTTTATTTAAAAATTTATATTTTGAATTGAAAATTAATGAGTTTTTCTCAAAAATTGTTTTTTTTTGTTTGTTTAAAATTTAATTATTTAATTTAATATTTTAAATATTTGGTTAAAAATTTCTGTATTTTGTTGAAAATTTAAATTCATTGTGAGAATATTTATCTTCTTGATGACTAATTCATTTTTTTTGGGTAAGAATTCCTTTAAAATTGAAGTTTTTGTTTGAAAATCAATACACTTTGTTTGAAAAGTCATATATTTTGGTAGAAAATCCATCTCATTGCTTGAAAATTGATCTTTTAGGTTGAAAATAAATAATTTTTTTAATTTGGAATTGATATTTTTAACTGAAATTGTAAATGTTCGAATTTTTGGCCGAACATTTATCTTTTTCGATAGAAATTTATTCATCTTGGTTCAAAATTATACTGTTTTGTTGACAATTTACTTCCACCTTTGTGAAAGTTATTTTTTTTTAGTAAAAATTTAACTATTTTATTTTTAGTTAAAATTTTATATGCTTTATGTAAAAATTTCTTTATTTTTTGGTCAAAATTTTATTTTTCTAACTAAAAATTTTATAATTTAATTTTTGTAGAAAATTTAACGATTCTATTTTTTTGATAAGAATTCAGTTCTTTGGTTGGAAAAAAATTGTGTAGTTAAAAGAACGTTTTTTTTGGTTGATAGAAAATTCATCTTTTGGGTTAAATAAAACTATTTTTGGTATAAAATTAAAATCCTTTTTGGTTGAACTATCATTTAACGCTTTTTTCACTAAGAATTTATTTTTTCTAGTTAAAAAAAGAACTACTCAGAGGAGAAACTTTTTAAAAAATTGCTTTATTTGGCAGTTGATTGATTATTTGAGTTGAAAAACTTTTTTCTAAATTTAATTATATTGTTGAAAATTATGTTCTATAGTTAAAAACTAATTGTTTTAACTGAAAGTTTCAACTCGTACATGTTTGGTTCAAAATTTGACTTTTTAAAATGAAAATTCAAATTCTGTAATTTAAAATTCCTGTATTTTTTGGTAGAAAATTCATCTTTTGGTTTTAAAATTGAATAATTTTATTGAGAATTTATTTCATTGTTGGAGAACTTCTTAACTGAAAATTTAATTTTTCTATTTTTTGGAAAAGTAATTTTTTTAGGTGAACAAAAAAATTTTCTTGAAAAATCTTATTGATTTTTTGTTGTTTGTTGAACATTAATTTTTTTAGCATTTTATATATTATAATTTTGGTTCAAAATTAATCTTGCTTATAGATCAAAATATTAACATATTAACATTAATTTCAGTATTAGTTTTTCATAAACAACTCCCGTAACTAACTCCATAAACTAACTCCATATACTACGTTACCACTTTTAGTGGGGGAGGGGGCGGGCGCAAAACCTACAGTTAGATACGATAAGAGGAGGGAGGATACCAGTCAAAGTAACTTTACGTGTTTTAATTTTTGAATATAATTTTAATAACTATTCTTAATTATTATTAATAATTAATTTGTTTATTTTTGAAAGTTTTTTACACCTTTTTATCACGTTTCCAAATAAATATTTTTTGTAGAAAATCAATCTTTTTGTTTAAAACTGTATGTTTCTAGTTGAAGCTTCAACTTTTTGGTTGAGAAATCTTGAATTTTATTAAAAATTCGTCTTTTTTGGTTGAAAATTAATCTTTTGGTTTGAAAACGCTTTTTTAGTTTTAAATTCAAGTTCGGTTAGGAATTCTTGAATGTTGTTAAAAATTTGCCTTGTTCGGAAGTAAATTAATTTTTTTGTTTAAAAATTCATCTTTTTTAGTTGAAAATTCAAGTTTTTAGTTAGGATTCTTTAAATTTATTACAAATTCACCTTTTTTGATAATAAATTAATCTTGTGTTAAAAAATTTGTCTCTTTTTATTTGAAAATTCAACTTTTTGGTTACGAATTCTTTAATTTGATTTAAAAATCGTTCTTTTTGGTAGTAAATTATTTTTTTTGTTTAAAAAGTATTCTTTTATAGTTCAAAATTAATTTTTTGTTTCGAATTCTTGAATTTTGTTAAAAATTCGCCTTTCTTGGAAGTAAATTAATTTTTTTGTTTTTGTTTAAAAATTCATCTTTTTTAGTTAGACTATTCAATTTTTTGGTAGATAACTCTTGAATTTTATTGAAGATTCGTTTTTTTTGTTAGTCAATTAATCTGTTTGTTAAAAAAATTATCTTTTTTAATTGAAAATTCAACCTTTTGGTTGATAATTCATATTTTTGGTTAAAAAATTAACAACTAGGTTTTAAAGTTGAGAATTCTTGAATTTAGTTAAAATTTCATTTTTTCGGTAGAAAATTAATCTTTGTGTTTAAAAATTCGTATCTTTTTTTTGTTGGTTAAGAATTTAACAACTAGATTTTAAAGTTAAATTACTCTAGGAAACAAGAAATTTTTTGGTTGACGATTAAAAATTGTTGTTAAAAATTACTCTCTTTAGTTGTAAATTGAACTGTTTTTTTTTAAATTGCTTTCTTTTGTTACAAAATTACGTTTGCAATTAAAAAATTACCTATTCCAATTTAGTCGAAAATGGTTCTTTTTTAATAAAAATTTACATTTTTGTTAAAATTGAAAAATTTGGTTAAAAATTCGTTTTTTTGTTGCTGAAAACTAATCTATTTTAGTTGATAATTCAAGTTCCTGTTTGAAACTTCTTGCATTTTGTTGGAAATTCGTATTTTTTTTGTGAAAATAACTTATATATAAAAATATCATATTTTTATTCGATAATTCCACTGTTTTATATACAAAATATCGTAATTTCGTCTTAAAAGTTCAATAATGTAGTAAAAAAATTAACTATATTTGGTAGAAAATTCTTTTTTTTTTCTTAACAATTTTAAATAATTTTTTTTCGTAAAAGTTTAAATCTTTAATTTTTGGTTAAAAATATACCTTTCTTAATTAAAAAAATCAATAATACCCACATTAACTGTCACATAAAATTCAATAAGGCACATTTCAACACTTACTCTAAAAATCACTTTTTTATTTTAATTGTTGATTTATTACCGAAGTTTATAATTTACTTGCCTCGCTATAAAAATCTTTTTCAGGAAAATTTATTTGTAAAATTAATCAAATTAGGAAAAAAACTATAAAAAATTTATTATTTTGTTAAAAATTTAACAATTTTGTTCAAAACAGAAAAGACAATATTTTTTATTGAAAATTCATCTTCTAAAATTCTTGGGGGATTTTTTTTCTTTGTTGAACAAAGAATCTTTCTTGGTTGAAAATTCGTATTTTTTATTCAAAATTTCGTCTGTTTTTGTAGAAACCTCTTTTTTGGCTAGAAATGCAACAGCTTGGTTAAAAACTAATCTTTTTTGATGCAAAATTTTCTACTATTTTCTAGAAAATTCAGCTTTTGCGGTAGTGTATTAATATTTCTTGTGAAAAATTCATATCTTCGGTTAAAAATTCATTTGTTTGCTTGAAAATGTAACTATTTTATTTAAAATTCGGTAATTATGGTTGAATGAAATTATTTTTTAACTTAGCTATAACTATTCCATTTTTGGTTAAAAATATATCTTTTTTTAGTTGAAAATTCGTTTTTTGGGAAAAATTAATCTTCTTGGTAAAAAATTCATTTTTTGGATCGAGGATTCTTAACTATTGTATTGAAAGTTTCTATTCTTTTGTTGAATTCAACGATTTTTGGTTTTAAAATAAAATGTTTTTTGGTTGAAATATTAAATTTTTGGTGGAAATTCAACTACATCTTTTAAAGTGGAACTCCTTTGTAAAAAATTCCTGTTTTTTTTTCTTCATAATTTTAATTCAAAAACCTTTTTTTTTGGTTGAAAATTCATTTTTTTCTTGTTAAATATTGAATTTTTACACTTAAAACATAACTTTTCTATTTTTTATTGAAAATTCATGTATATTGTTCAAAATTCGATTTTTTGTTAAAACATTAATCTTCCTTGTTAAACATTAATTTTTTTGTTCACAATTAATTTCTTTGGTGAAAAATTTAACAATATTTTTTTTTAATTTCGATTTTTCATTCTTGAAAATTAATTTTCTAAACTGTAAATATAACTATTACATTTTGGGGTGTAAATTCATCTTTTTTAGTTAATAATTCGTCTTTTTTAACAGAAATTTAGTCTCCTTGGTGAAAAATTAGTCTTTTTGATTAAAAATTCATTTTTAATTCGTCTTCTTTGGTTGAACTAAACTATTTTGGGTTTCAAAGTAAAATATTTTTTTGTTGAAAAATAGAATATTAATTTTTTTGTTGAAAATACAACTACTTAGTTTAAAGTGGAACCACTTCATTAAAACTTCCTTTTTTCATGATTCATAATTTCAATTTAAAAACTTATTTTTTTAATTCATTTTTTTCTTGTTAAAAATTCATCTTCCTAATCGAAAATATAACTATTCCATTTTTGGTTAAAAATAGATTTTTCTTAGTTGAAAATTCATTTACATTGCTAAAAATTGGTTGTTTTGTTATAAAATTAATCATCTTGGTTGGAAATTAATCTTTTTTGTTTACAATTCATTCCTTTGATTAAAAATTTAGCTACATTTTTTTGAAATTTCGATTTTTCATAATTAAAAATAATTTTTTTTTAACTCTGAATATAACTATTACATTTTCTTGTAAACATTTATCTTCTTTAATTGAAAATTCGTCTTTTTTGGTAGAAAATTAATCTTCTGGGGCAAAAATTAATCTTTTTGATTGACAATTTATTTCTTTGGTTAAAATGTAACAATTTTGTTGAAACATCGTTTTTTATGTTGAAAAAATTAAATTTTTAGTCGATAATTCACAACTCTATTTTTGGTTGATAATATTTATCTTTTTTAGTATAAAATTCATGTATTTTGTTGAAAATTCGAATTTCATGGTAGAAAATTATTTTCCTTGGTGACAATTCTGTTTATTCATCTTTTTTGGTTGAATTTAACTGTTTCTGGTTTCAAATAAAAATATTTTAGGTTGAAATGTCAATTATTACATTTTTTCTTGAATTTTCAACACACTTAGTTAAAAGCGGAACTACTTTGTTAAAAAACAATTTATTTGGTTTATGATTCATTATTTTTATTCAAAAACAATTCTTTAGAAATTAAACTATTTTTGTTGAAAATTAATTTTGTTTGGTTGAAAATTTAACTACGTTGTTGCAAATTCGTCATTTTTTGGTGACGTATAAATAATTTTTTATAAACTGTAAATATAAATACTCCGCTTGGGGTTGAAAATTTATCTTTCCCAGTGGGCACAAAGTTTGGCGACGTCTTTTTAGGCATCGTTACGACATCTTTACGACAACTTTACGACACCCTGTGTCCATGTCGTTAATGTGTCTTTACGATATCGTAAATAAGTCGTATGATCTATCGATGTCTTTACGATATCGCAAAGACATCGAAACGACATGGACATAGGATGTCGTAAAGATGTCGTAAAGGTGTCGTAAAGATGTCGTAACGATGTCGTAAAGACGTCGCCAAATTTTGTGCCCACTGGGTTTATATTCGAAAATTTATCTATATTGTTGAAAATTCATCTTTTTTGGTAGGAAATTGATCTTCTTATTCTAAAATTCATGTTTTTATTAAGGATTTTCAACTATTTCGTTGAAAATTCGTCTTCTTTGATTGATATTGACTGCTTTTGGTCATATTAAGATATTTATTTGTGGAAATATCAACTATTACATATTTTCTAAAAAGTCCAACTAATTAGTT
>NC_046661.1:130866941-130869367 GCF_010883055.1 Belonocnema kinseyi
ATCCTGTGTCTTCTTTCATCCTTTCTGTCCTTTTTCCAAAAATTTAATTTTTTTATTTTTAATCTTATTTTTTTACAATTGAAAGAAAATCTACTCATCCTATCTAAAAATGATTAATAATAAATTTATAGATTTTTTTCAGGCGAACATTTTTTGTCTGTTAATTTTAGTTTGTACGTTGTGCCATTTTCAACAAAAATTAATATTTTTATTTTGAATGTTAATTTTTACGTCTAATGCAAAAACTACGTGTCCTATCAAAAATTATAACTCTTTTTAGGATGAACAAGTTTTGTCTCATTTTTTTCCATAGCTTGTGTCGCTAGTCCAAAAAAATTTTCTATTTATATTTTTAATGTTTCTTTTTACGACTAAAAACAAAATCTACACATCCCATAGAAAAATAATTTATTATAAATTTGTTTGTCTTTCCAGGGCGCCCAATTTTAGCTGATTCATTTTTTTCATATCTTGCATAGTTTGACCAAAAAATGGAATTTTTGGATTTTTAATTATTTTTGGTACGATCAAATTTTGAATATTCAACTTTTTAAGAAAAATCAAAAAGGTATTTATAAAATCTTATGGGGCATTGGAAAAGAAACATTTTTCTTTTCTTGACTTTTTTTCATATCATGCGTTATTTGGCTTAAAATGTTGATTTTCGTGTGTTTTTTGAAATTTTGTAAATGCTATAACTGTGGTAAATTTTGGGTTTATAAAAAAAAGTCATAGGGATAAATTGTTCGTCTGATTAAATACCATGAATATCCGTACAGACAATTTTTGAATTAAAAAAAAAGTGGTCTCAAAAATTTTCAAAATACGCTCACTTTTTGAATTTTCACCCATATGGTTGGCTTACGAACTTAACCTTTATTTTAGGATACTAAAAGAGTATACCAAAGGTCAATCCAATCTGCCAATTTTTTCGAAAGTTATCGTGCTAAAAAACTAAAAATCTAGACACACACACAGACAGACAGACACTTTCGTAAAAACCTGTTTTTCGGATTCAGGGGGTCTCAAAACGTGGACATCTGACAAAAACGGGGGGGGGGGGGGTTAGGTTTTACACAAATCTAATACCTTCTCTTGATGAGACTGTAAAAATAACTAAAATGTATTAATCTTTCTAATAAAAATTGTAAAAACAATTAAACTTTTTTACCGGACAAAAAAGTATGATCCAGGATTGTTATTTTTTTATGCTAGAGTAAAATAACCGACTCTTGTTAATCCTCAAGAAATAATTTATTCTCATTAAATTGGGAGACTAAACTTTCGCTCCCCAGAAGGATTGATTTTTCTTTGTAAATCATCATTTTGGTAATCTAAAAATACCCAATAATTTTTTAAACTAATTTTTAATTGCTTAAGCAATTTCAATTTTGTTTAAACGCTTATGATTATTCTTAAACATCAAAGTAGCACCTAAAAATATTTTAAACTGTTGAAAAATGGCGAAAACAGGATATTTAAAGAAAAACTAAAATTGTTTAAATAATTTTAATTTGTTTAAACTTACAGAAAAAAAGTGTAAATATAACGCTAATTTCAGGGTAACATTAAACAGCATTTTTATTGATAAAACAAGTATATATGTTCAAAAACAAAGTTTCCTTAGACTGCCGTTTTGCCCCAGCGCCATCTAGCGACCTGGGACCAAACATAGTTTTAGTTTAGGATATATCGATAAGAGCGGAACCGGTATTAGCTGCCGAAAAAATTTTTTCCATCAGTACCGGCTTTTTAACTGCAAAAGGGCTTAATGGCAACGAAATTCACACTGAATTAGTGCATATTTATGGTGACAAATGCATGAGTGTGCAAATGGCGCGTCGGTGGCGTACATATTTTCTCGAGGGACGCGGAGAAGTTCATGATGAGCAGCGTGCAGGCAGGCCAAAAACCGCCATTACAGATGACGCAGTCGCAGCAGTCGAAGAAATCATTTTGGCGCATAGGCGCTTTACAATTGACAGAATTTTGGACTCAATGCCTCCTGAAATCGATATTTGTCGAACTTCAACCCATACAATCATAACAGATCATCTTGGTTACCGTAAAGTTTGTGCGAGTTGGGTCCCACGCCTTACTGGAAAAATTCAAATGGAAAATTTTCGATCACCCAGCCTACTCTCCAGATCTCGCACCAAGTGACTCTTTTCTTTTTCCTAAGTTAAAGGAAAGTTTGGGTGGCCATCATTTCAATTCAAATGATGAAGTGAAAGACTTTGTTAAATTATTCTTTAAAAAACAGGGCACGGATTTTTATAGACAAGGTTTGTCAAAGCTTGAGAACAGATATAAAAAATGTATTCAAGTCCAAGGAGACTATGTAGAAAAATAGTTTATAAGTCAAACAATAAATACATATGTTACTTTAACCTGAAAATTGTGTTTTGCTTTTTTCCCGGAGCAGG
>NC_046661.1:130869467-130928419 GCF_010883055.1 Belonocnema kinseyi
TAAAATATCGAGCTGAAACTTTGGAAGATTTATTAGAGTACAATAAAGTACGTTTAGGTACTGCATTTTGGTAGGAACTTCACTGAAAATTATTTCATCTTTCATCTGAACCTCAACATTTTTTGAACGTTCGAACTTTTTTTATACATAAAATATCGGTCTCAAACTTTGAGAAATACGAAAATACGAAACCTGGCGGCCACTAGACGAGGCTCTAGAGAGTTCGTATTTTCGTGTACAACGTTACCGGCTGATGCCGTTGGAATTGATTGTTGAAACATATTTTTTTACATCTATTATTATTAAGCTTTGTACTTAAACGTAGTTTTCTTTCGGCTCTTGCATTTCTCAAAGTTTGAGACCGATATTTTATGTATAAAAGAAGTTCGAACGTTCAAAAAATGTTGAGGTTCAGAAAAAAGATGAAATAATTTTCAGTGAAGTTCCTACCAAAATGAGTACCTAAACGTACTTTATTGTGCTCTAATACATTTCCCAAAGTTTCAGCTCGATATTTTATTTACAAAATAAGTTCTTAGGTTCAAAAAAACATTCAGTGAACGGAAAAAGTGAGGTCGGTAATATAGGTATTTAGGTGTATCACATGCCCTTAATGTCAGGTAATTCCTGAAAGTCATTTAATATATCAGGTCGGTCCTGACAGAGTTAAGAAATTTTCGACGAAATAAATTTGAAGTTAATTTTATTAATATGGTTAAAAATGCTAACTGTTTGGTTGAAAGTAATTCTGTTTTGGTTAAAGATTCAAATTCTTTCATTGAAAATTCATCCTTTTTGGTTGAACCAAACAATTTTCGGTATAAATCTTTTTTTATTGAAAATTCAACTACTCAGTTGTAAGGGGAACTTTTAAGTTAAAAATTTATTTTTTTGTTGATGATTGATCATTTCAGGTGAATTTTTGTTCTTTTTAAATTTAATTATATAATTTAATTTAGTTTCACCTTTTAAGGAAAAAATTCAAATATTAGGTTTAAAATTCCGGTATTTTATTAAAATTTTGAATTTAATGGGTGAATATTTGATCTTCTTGGCGACTGATTTATCTTTTTCATAGAAATTTCTTTAAAAAAAATATTTGATTGAAAATTAAGTTACTTTGTTCAAAATTTATCTATTTTGATAGAAAATTAATTTTATTGGTTTGAAAATTGACCTTTTTGGATGAAAATTAGTTTTTTCTTATTTAGAATTAATTTTTTAGCTGAAAATGTGAATGTTTTTTTTGTTTGGAAAATTGATCTTTTTGGACAGAAATTTGATCGTCTTGCTTGAAAATTATACTATTTCGTTAAAAATTTACTTCAATTGAATAAAAAATTTATTTGTTTCTAGTGAAAATCTAGCAATTTGTTCAAAATCCGTCTTTTTTGTTAGAATTAGTTGAAACTCTCCTCAATTGAAAATTCATCTTTTTAATTAAAAATTAATTAATTTGGTTCCACATCTAACTATTTTACTAAAGATTCGATTCTTTTTTGTCTGAAAATCTATTTTACTAACTGAAAATTTAACTATTTTATTTTTTGTATACAATTTTTCTTTTAAGTTAAAAATTCATATATATTTGGTTGAAAATTCAACTTTAATAGTTAAAGATTCATCTTTAACTATTTCATTTTTTGTTGAAAATATACCTTTTTTGACAGAAATATAATATTTTTCATCAAAAAAGTATCTGTTTTGTAGAAAATTTAACTATTCAATTTTTGTTTATAATTCATTTCTTTGGTTGAATAAAAAACTATTTATTTCAAAATTCGTTGTATTTTTGTGATAGAAAATTCATCTTTTGGGTTGAGAACATCACAATTTGGTCAACAGTTGTATTTTTAGTTGAAACTTCATTTCCTTTTAGTAGAAAATTAATTTCTTTTGCTGAAGATGTAACTATTCCATTTTTTCTTGAAAATTAAAACTTTTATTTGAAAATTAATTAATTTTGTTCAAAAATCGTCTTTATTTATTCAAGAGTTATTAATTTAATTTAATTTAACCCCTCAAGATGAAAAATTAAATATTAGGTTCAAAATTCGAGTATTTGTTTGCAAATTTAAATTTAATGAGAGAATATTTGATCTTTTTGGTTTTTTTCAGTTTTTTCTTATTTAGATCTAATTATTTGTAATGGAAATGTAAATGTTTGATTGTTTGTCGAAAATGTATCTTTATCGATAGAAATTTAGATTGCTTGGTTGAAAATTATATTATTTCGTAGAAATTTTACTTTAATTTTATTGAAAATTATTTTTTTATTGAAAATTTATCTGTTTTATGTGAAAATCGTTTCCTTTTCGGTTAAAAATTTATTTGAAAATTCGTATTTTTATTGTTGATAGAAAATTTATATTTTTTAGTTGAAAATTTATGTATTTCACTGGAACTCTATCTTTTTTGGTAGAAAATTTATCTTTTAGATTTAAAATTGAATTATTTTGTTTAACTATTCTAATTTTGGTTAAATATTGATTTTCTTTAGATGTCAGTAGTTAAAAATAATCAATCTCTCGAAAGTTTGGTGAAATTCATATTTTCTCCTATTTTTCTGGATAAATTATATACATCTGAACAAATAATTATTGAATTATTCAAACAAATTATTATTGTATTTTAATCATTAATCACAAAACTCATAACTTCTAGAAAATACATTGATTTTGCGACGAAGGTGAAAAATCAAATATTCAAACGTATTAAAATTATTTGAACAATTAAAATTGGTTAATTAAAAATTACTGGGTATTTTTAAATTCCCAAATTATGATGATTTATTCCCGATATTTCAAAAAGTGATAATAAACCCCAACATTTAATAATCAACGATTTATTCATATTATGCTTCAGAATTAAATTATTATATTTTTAAAATCATGATGCATAATTTGAAAATTATTAATGATTTTTAACAACTTATGTTACTTTCAAGATTCTAATTTAAGAATGCTTCAATTTTTAAAGAAGTTTGGAATTTTTAATTTTTAATTCTTGAAGTTTCAATTAATTAATTTTGAAGTTTTCTTGAAAACTTATCAGATATCTTTTAATTTCCTCTTTAAATTTACCCAAGAATCTTAAATTATATTGATATAAACTTAAAAACAAATAAAATTACAAAATATATTGCTATTCGAAATTTTTACTTTGTCGATATAAAAATTATTTTCCAGCTGAAAGTATAATATTGTTGCATTTTTTTCGACTGAAAAAATGTTTTTGTTGAAACTTCAACTATTTTTTTTAATTCGTCTTTTTGGTTTTGAGATTCTTCTCTTTTGGTAGAAATTTTATTATTTGTTGGTTAAAAATACAAGTTTTCGATTTATATATTATCTGTCTTGGATACCTCCTTTTGATTTAAAAGCAAAATCTTTTTTAGTTGAAATATCAATATTTTATATTTTTTGTTGGTAATTAATTTATGTGTCGTCCAAATTGAATATTTGTTTAAAAATTACACTACTTTTTGAAAATTTTACTTTTTTGGTCGAAGATTCATCATTCTTTTCAATGATTTTTGAAATATTTTAAGAGAATTACAACTTTTTAAAGATTTTTTGGAAAAATTTTTATTATTATAATTTTTTAAATTAATTTAAATAGAATTTTGAAAAAGATTTCGAAACATTTTTAAAGAACATTTTTTTTATACAGGCAATTTTTTTAGTTTTGAAAGATTTCAAAAAAACTATCGGAAACCCTCGGATCTTTTTTGAAAAATATGTAGAAATTTTTTAAATATTACAAAAATGATTTAAAATTTTTCAATAATTCAAAAAAATTGAATGCAATATATAGATTTTTGAAGTTTTAAAAAGAAATGCAGAAGCCGTTTAAAAATTTTGAATAGGTTTAAGAGACTTTAACATTTTAGAAATTGTTAAAAAAATATAAAATGATTTGTTTAGAAAATTAATTTTATAAGAGAATTAAAAAAGATTTCAAAACATTATTTTTAATTCTTCAATAAATATCTTGAAGATTTTTTGGAAATTTTTGTCTGTTTTGGAGGATTTTTCAACATTTTTAGGAAAAATTTGAACGGTTTCAAAAGATATTTAGAATTTTTGAAAACTTTTTGAAACGTCATGTTTTTTTTCTGGTTGAAACAGAAAACTAATGAAAGGCCAAAAAATTATTTTTTTAGAAAAATGATTTCTTATTTATTAATAAAATGGCTCTTAAATTTATGAATAAAAAAAGTGTTTTAAAATATTATCAGACATAGAATACAAAAATTTGGAATTTTATCAAAATTAGTGGTCTAAATTGAAAGCGAATAAAAAATGTAATCAACATTTTTTGAATCCGTCAACTTTGGAGTAAATTTATAAAAAAAATCGAAATATCTGAAAAAATGAATGAAATTGATACGAATCTAAGATAAATTTGAAAGAATTTAACGAATTTTAAAAATGATTGAAGAGAAAACATTTTTTAAATAAACAAAAATATTAAATTCAAAGTCTAGTTCAAAGATAAGTTTGTGTAGCAATGAGAAATTTTTTATTTTAAATGTATTTTATTTTTATTTTATTCGAACTTTAAATATCAGTAACTAAAAAAAAAAAAAATTCTCAATGTTAAAGAAATTTTCTAAAATTTTACAGTGTCGGAATTCTATATTTTCGGATTTTTCAGTTCTACCACAAACTTAATAATTAATTAACATAATTCAAAACATTCCCAAAAAGAAAATAAACAAAAATATACTACATAGTGAAAAAATGCAGACAATTTAAAATTCTATAATAATAAAATACCTTAAAATTTATGATATTACTGAATTTGTAAATTCCTGATAAAAGAATAATAAAAATAAAATAAATAATCAATTAATAAAATATATTTATTGTACATACTTTTTATTTTATATGTTCTTTTTTATTCATAAAAAAATTCAATGTAAAAACCATTTGTTCCACATTCTCTTGATACCATGAAATTCATGTTTGCTGATAAGACATCTTCGTCAATTTACGCCACATTTGATAAAATATAATATTTTTAGAAAAAGGAAGTGACATTATTTCTTATGTCCCTGTTTAAGTTTTTCGTTACTTATCATTAGTTCGACTTATCCAATAATTATAATTATGATAATTAATTTAGTAATATGTAACATATTATTTATATTGTAATAATTATAATTATTTAAATTGATTTAAAATTAGATAAATGGGTTTCGAAGCAGAGAAATTTTGATTTCTTTTTATGAAAAACAGTCATTTCCATTTTTCTATAAAATCGAAAAATCATTGTTTTTTAAATATGAATTTGAAGTCAATACTCTAAAAGATTTTGAAAAATTTCAAAAGATTGGTTGAATTTTCGAAAAGGAATCTGGAAGATTTTAGGGTAAAATTTTTTTTTTCTGGTCGATTTTTTAAAAACTTTTCAAACAAATTCAATCATTTTAAAATTACATATAGAAGTTTTAAAAAGATTTTGGAAATAATTAAAAATTTGAAAAGATATTAAATAAATGCAATACAAATATAAATTAATGGTGATTTTGAAAATAATGCAGAAGCTTTTTAAAAATTGTAAAGGGTCTCTAAGAATTTTAAATTTTTCCAGATTCTTAGAAAAATATAAAATGATTTATTCTAAAATTATTTTTATGAGAATATCCAAAAACATTTCAAAACATTATTTAAATCCTTTAAAAAATATCCGAGGAAATTTTTTTTCTAATTGAAAGATTTTAAAAAAATTGTAGGGAGAATACGAATTCTTTTAAAAAATGCTTTTGATTTTTGTACAAATTTTAAAAAGAATTAAAAATTTGGAAAGAATGCCAAAATTGTCAAAAAATAATCGGGGAGATTTTATGACAACTAAAGGAATAATCTGAGTCAGTTTAAAAGACCAAAAGTTCTAAGCTGAATAAAATTTTTCCAAGATTTTTGCAAAATTCTGTAAAATAATAAAAATTCATTCGAAATTTTCTAGACATCGATATATTTTTTTTATTGAAAGAAATTAAATCCTGTTTCAATGAAAATTTTTGGATGTTAAATGTATTTTTTTTAAATTATTGTTTATATTTGAAATAACAACAATTTAAATAAATCTTTTAAATGCAGAAGAACAACACAAGAACAAGATTTTTATTATAAGAGCAATAATGTTAAAAAACGACTATGCACGTTAAAAAAACTTGAATTCAGAAGTTTCAAAAAATTGTTGTTACTTTAGATTTGAAAGATAATTTATAAGAATATATTAAGGATTAAAAAAAATGTTTTTTGACAAATTATTTCATTCCCGTATTTGTAATAAATATTATTAATTAAAAAACAATTTTGAGTATTTTTTCGCGAATTTAAAAGCCCGTTATTTTATTTATTTTTCATTTTTCAGTCGCCCCATAAAATTAATAATTAATTAATGAAAGTAATAAAATTCTTAAAAAAGCAAATATTCAAAACATAATAATTCCGTAAATAAAAATGCGGACACAGGAAAATTTTCGAATTATGAAATTTATTGAAAATATTGTTTATTTAATGTATTATTTTATATTTGACTATTTATTTATTCCAGTAACAAAAATATTCCAACGGAAAACATTTGTTCCACATTTTCTTAACGCAAGGTAATTTAATTTCTACAATAATAAACGCATTTTTGAAAACATAATATTTTTAGAAAAAAAGGTGACATTATTTCCTATGGTCTACTTTTATCTTTTCATTATTTATTTCACTTTTAATCGTACGATAACTGTCATTATTATAATAATATTTGTTATAGTTTTTTGCATCGTTTACAATTTTTTGAAAATGTGAAAAGAAATGTTTTCTTTTTAACCAAAAAGAATCAATTTTCAATCAAAAAATAAATAATAATTTATAATAATAATTATAATTATAATTTTATCTAAATTTACGAATGTTTACTTGAATTTTTAAGTTTTAAATTCATCCTTTTGGATGAAAATTTCTTTCTTTCATTGAGATTTTTATAACTTTATTACCATTTTTTAATTATTCCTTTTGCTTTAAACATTATATTTTTTGTTGAAAATTCAACTATTTCTTGAATATTTTTTTTTCATTTACAGAAAATTTCATTCAAAATATGAATTTTTCCAAGAGGAACAAAATAATAATAAACAAAAACATAAATTTCCAGAAAAATTGTCATTGTTACGCTTTCCATTAAAACATATAATGTTCCACCAAAAAAGCATACTTTTTAGCAAAAATGGAATAGTTAAATTTCCAGCTAACAAAAATAATTTACAAACAAAAAAAAAACAATTTTCAACAAAACAGTTTAATTTTTAAGTAAGAAAAATTTTTTTTAACTAAAATGATCATTCTTTTTGAAAAAAAATTTTTTTAACCCAATAGTCGAATTTTTACACAAGGATATGAATTTTCAACTGGGGAAATTAATTTTCTACCAAATAGTGTAATTTTCAAAAATAAAACAAAAAACACTATTGTCTATTTATTTCGTTTTCGGAGTTTGTGTCGTTCGTCAATAATTTATTTTCTTTTTTAATGCTGATTTTTACGAATAAAACAACAAAAAGCCCATTCTATCAAAAAGTGATCTATATTAAATTTGTGGACCATTTTTGGGTGCACAATTTTGAATCTGTCATATTTTTTCCTATCTGGCATAGTTTGACCGCAAAATTGAATTTTTCATTTTTCATTATTATTTTGTAGATTAGAATTTTGTTGATTAGAAAAATTTAATTTTCGATTTTTCAAATAAAATGATATTTATTTAACTAGAATGCTAGATGTTTTAAAAAAACAAGAATAAATTTTAGACACGAATATTAACTTTCAGAGAAAAAGATCATTTTCAATATTCAAGTGGAATATGTTAAATTTTCTGTTAAAAAAAAATCCATTAAAAAAAACAAACTTTAAGTAATAGTTACATTTTCAAACGAAGTGATTAAATTTTAACTACAATTGTAGATCATTGACTAATATAGTTAAATTTCAATTCAGAGAGATTAATTTCCAATTTAGATGATGAATATTTAAATTTAAAAAATTTAATTTTTGACCAAAAAAAAAAGAATTTTCAAACAAGAACATTTATTTCTACCTAAAAAGTTGAATCTTTAACTAAAAAATTATCTTTATTATTTTCAGAATTTTTCAATCATATGGTTGAATTTTTAGTTAAAGAAATTAATTGGCAACGAAATCTTTCGAAATGTTCTTAAATTTATTGAAATCTTTTGGAATTGTTTGAAAAAAAACGTTTTGGAATTTTAAAAAAGTTTTAATTCTTGAAATTTTTATAAATTCTTTTAAATACTTTTGAAATATTTTGCACATCTTTTGTATTTATTTTAAATCACTGGAATATTAAAAATATTTGTGAAATATTTTGAAATTTTCTAAACAAAAATGTAAATACCTTTTAAAATATTTAAAATGTTTTGTATTTTTATGTATTATTAATAATAATATTATATAATAATATAATGATACAAAATATATATTAATTAAAATATAAATATTTTGAAGTATAAAGTGATGTTTGAAATTTTTGAATTTATTGAAATTATTTGAAAACCTAATTATTATTCTCTCAAATATTTTCGAAACCTTTCATTAATCTTTGTTTGTGATGTTTGTTGTATTTTTTGTATTTTATGTATTTTATTTGAAATTGTTTAAAACGAAATGCTCTGAAATGTTTTAAATCTTTTAAAATTAAAAAAAAATGTTAATCTTTTAAAATCTTGAACTATTTCTGGACTCCTTTATAATCATTTGAAATCATTGAAATATTTAAAACCTTTATGAAATCCTTCAAAATATTCTAAAATTGTTTAAATTACTTAAAATGTTTTAAACCTTTTTACACTCTTTAAAATTTTTTGTAAAATCTCTGAAATCCTTAAAATCCTTACGAAATCTTGTGAAATCTTAAAAAATTTCAAATCTTTCTTTAATCTTTGTTTGTGAAATATTTTGTGTTCGTTTGATATCATTGAAATCTTTTGAAATTGCTTAAAAAGGAAACGTTTTGAAATCGTTAAAATCTTTAACAAAAAATTTAAATTTTTCATATATTTTAAAATCTTTATTAATTTTTTTAACTACTTGTAAAACCTTTCACATATCTTTTATATTTATTTGGAATCATTGGAATATTTGAAATCTTTGTGAAACCTTTCGAAATATTCTAAACAATCGTTAATTACTTTAAATATTTTTAATATTTGTGAGATTTTTTTTTAATTTTGGTACAATCTTTGAAATCCTTGAAATCTTAGTTGTGAAATCTTTGGAAGTCCTTATAAATTCGTTGAAAAACTTGTTAAATCTTTCCCACATCTTCTGTATTTATTCGAAATCACTGGAATATTAAAAATCTTTGAGAAAAATTTTGAAATTTTCTAAAAAAAATGTGAACTCATTTAAAATCTTTAAAATGTTTTGTATTTTCGCGAACTGTTCTCTTTTTGAAATCTTTAAAATTGTAATTGGAATTAAAAATTTTTTCGAGAAACCTAAAAAGATTATATTTAGAAATTTTAAGGCAAATACACAAAGAATATATTTATATTAGTTACATTTACAGTTGAAACATGATTTTTCAATAAATTAATTCAATTTTAACTTTCAACCAAGTCATTGAATTTTTGACTAAAAAAGCTAAATTTTCAACCAAAAATTAAATAATTAAATTTTAATTTAAAAAAATTAATTTTTAATCAAGTCGTTCAATTTTTAACTAAAGAGACTAATTTTTTTATAAAAATAATGAATCTATAAAACAAAAAAAGGAATTATTAAACAAAGAATTTAACTTTTAACCAAGTAATTCAATTTTAAAGTAATATGATGAATATTCAACTGGAAAAGTTTAATTTGCAACCAAAAAGATTAATTTTCTACCAAAGAAGATGAATTTTTAACTAAAATTTTAATTTTCAACTGAAAATTGAAAAGTTAAATTTTTCAGTTAAACAAATTAATTTTCAACCCAAGAGTTGAATTTTTAATTAAAAGAATACGACAAATAATTTTTTACTAAAGAGTTGAATTTTCAACCAAAAATTGAAAATTTATAAATTTTCAACCAAAGAGATAAACTGTCAACTAAAATGATGAAAAATTCAAGTAAATAATTATTTTAAGTTAAAATATTATTTTGCAGCAACAAAAGTGATGAATGTTCAACTGAAAATATTAATGTATTCGAATTTTTTCAAATATTTTCAAATATTCTTCTAAGAGAAGTTTGATCAAACAAAAAATCATTGAAATTTTTCCCTGAAATCTCAAGAAAATTTGTTTACCCTTCTTGAAACCTTTCAAAATTCTTAAGAATGTTCAATTCTTGAAATTTGAAACCTTTAGACATTTTTTTCAAATCTTTAGAAATCTACATTTTGTTTTAAATTAGTTAAAATCATTTCAAGTTTAATATTGTTTTTCAGCTGAAAATTAATTTTTCTAACCAAAAATTGGACGGTTTTATTTTTATTTAAAAATAGATAGTTTTTTATTTGATAATCCATTTATTTCATTAAAAAATAAACTATTTTGTTGCAAATTCAATTTATTATTTAAAATTTTAACTATTACATTTGTTGCTAAAAATGTATTTGTTAATTTGAAAATTAATTTCTTTTGTTAAAAATTGAACTATTTTGTTGTAAATGAATTTTTTTTTGTCAAAAAATTCAAATTTTCCATTGATGGCTAATAAGTTTTTTGAGTTAGAAAGTCCTTTTTGTTTGCGATTTAATTTGTTTTTTCGAAAATTTAACTATTTAATTGAAAATTGAATTTTTTTCGGCTACTTATTAATTTTTTAAGTAAAAATTAATTTTTAATCTAAAAATAAAACTGTTTCATTTTTGCTCAAAAAAATATATTTTTCAGTTGATCATTCATTTATTTCTTTGAAAATTGAACTATTTGATCTAAAATTTAATTTTTTATATGAAAATTCAATTATTCCATTTGTGGTTAAAAATGTATTTATTTTTAGTTGAAAATTCATGTCTATTGTTGAAACTTTAACAATTGTTAAAAATTTGTTTTTTTGTCACTTGAAGTTTTACCTTTTTAATTGACATTTTTCATATGTTTTTGAAAATTTATCTTTTTCGGTAAAAAATGATTCTACTTGTTTGAAAATTCGTAAAAAATCATTTGAATTTCCCCGCGCACTAGTGCTGGCACTGCCACGAACTAAAATTCAATATGGCGCCGGCTTATGCGCATCTGATGCGCGTTACAAATGCTTGAACTCTTCTACGCATGCGTTGCGCTCGGTCTCTGATTCGTAGCTGTTCGCGCGTAATTTCAAAATGCTAAAAAACTTTTATTTTTTATTATGAATAATGTCATTTTAACTTATTTAAATGTTTATTAGACCGATATAAATAAATCTGAATTAAAATAAACATTTCTTAAGTGCATACTGTGTGAATAAAACATATCCTTTGGTACTCACTTGTATTCGTCTTGCATATTTTTCATTATTGGAAAATTTTGTTATATAAAGTTGATTAAAATATTAAAATTAATTTTATTGTAGAGAAATGTTAACATTTTGTTACAGTTATGGTATAAATATTGTGCAGAATACAAGTGAGTACCAAAGGATATGTTTTATTTACACGGTATGCACTTCATACATTTTTATTTTCATTCAGATTCATTAATATCAGTCTAATAAACATTTCTATAAGTTGAAATGACATTATTCATAGTAAACAATAAAAATTTTTTTAGCATTTTGAAATTGCGCGCGAACAGCAACGAATCAGAGACTGAGCGCGACGCATGGGTAGAAGAGTTCGGGCACTCGTTACAAGCACTGGCGCATCATTTGTGATTTGTGCAGCGTGTCTGAGCGTGTTCTGAAAGTGAAATACTTTTTTCACTTTTTCTTCTAAAATATTGAAAAAAGCTCTAAGGAATTTTTGAGTTTTTATCTCTGGTTTGAATTCCTTTACCTGTTGAATAAAAAATCTCACAAAAATGTCGATCGGCGTCCCGATAAAAGTTCTTCACGAAGCCGAAGGACACATCATAACCTGTGAAACGAACACCGGTGAAGTTTATCGCGGTAAATTAATAGAAGCTGAGGATAATATGAATTGCCAAATGCAAAACATCACAGTAACCTACAGAGATGGACGAACGGCTCAACTCGAAAACGTTTACATTCGAGGCTCAAAAATTCGTTTTTTGATACTACCTGACATGTTGAAGAATGCTCCGATGTTCAAGAGACCGGGCGGTAAAGGATCCGGGACGGCAGGGCGAGGAAAATCGGCGATTTTGAGAGCTCAAGGTTCGATTTATTTTATTTTCTTGTTGTTTTTATCAATTTTTATTCGATGGGGCTGCGCGATCGTAAACGACTTTTGAAGTTTATTTTTAGGTTAAATTGACTGCAGTTGATCGAACGATTAAAAACGTCACTAAAGTTGGTTTACTCTCGTTTCTAACGTGTCAGATTTTGAATGATGTTTAATACAAACTATAAAAATTGTGTGCATTGGAAATTAAAATTATGTGAAATTAAATACGGAAAATAAAATACTAGAAAAAAAAATGCGCGCGCTTATAAATTAAAATGTAAAATTATATTTATTTATGCGTAATTTTTTTATTTCATGGTATCCTTTTTGATCCTAAAAGATAAATTTTCAACCAAGAGATTGAATTTTTGGAACCAAACAAAGATCAATTTTCAACCAAAAATGGAACTCAAATTTTAATTAAATCAATTTAATTTTCAATAAAAAAAAGAATATTACACAAAGCAGTTGAATTTTCTATCAAATTGTTTAAAATTGAAGCAAAATTTAACCAAGGAGATAAATTTTCTACCAAAAAGAACGAATTTTAATCAAGATGCATAAATTTATAATAAAAAATTGAATTTTCATTCCGGAAGATTAATGTTCAACAAAATATATAGATTTATAATAAAGTAGTCATAAATTTTTAAATAAGTAAAAAATCAAATTTATAACAAAGTAGTTGAATCCAAATCAAGAAGATTAATTTTCTACCAAAAAAGACTGGGTTTCAAAGAATTACATAAATTTTCTAACAAATTGTTTAAATGTAACCAAAAAAATGAATATCTACAAAATAAATTAATTTTAAACCAAAAAAGGGACGAATTTTCATCAAGATATATAAATTTAAAATAAAATAATTTAATTTTCAATCAAGAAGGTTAATTTTTCAAAAAAAAGAGAGATAAATTTTCAACAAAATGCATAAAATTTAAGCAAATTTTTTAATTAAAAATAATTAATTTGAAACCAAAAAAAACACCATTTCAACAAAGTATTTTAATTTTTAACCAAAGACATGGATTTTTAATCAAATACATCAATTTTCGATTGAAAATTTAAATACGTAGTTGGAAATTTATTTATTTTTTTGTAGAAAACCCTAGTTATTGTTTGAAAATTCATTTATATTGGTTACAATTTAATTTCTTTGGTTGCAAAATTAACTATTTTGATGAAAAATTTTTTTTCGATTAAATATTAATTTTTTAAACTGAAATCTCAAGTATATAATCAAATTTTCAGTTAAAAAATTTTTTTTTCGTTGATAATTAATTTTTTTGTGTAAAATTCAACAATTTTGTGGAAGCTGCTTATTTCGGCTCATAATTATATTTTTTTAAACTAAAAACTGTTACATTTTTGGTCAAAAGTATTTTTTTAGTTGAAAATTCAGTTTTTAAACACTCGTTTTTTCATTGCTTGAAATTTTATATTTTATCGTTGAAATTTCAACTATATGGATGAAATTTCATCTTGTTTTTAGAAAAAAAATTCTTTTTGTGTGTAAATTAATTTCTTTGTTTGAACATGTAAATATTTGATTGGAAATTTGATTTTTGAAGTTGAAAATTAATTTTTCAAACTAGAAATTGAAAAGTTACATTTTTGATAAAATCAGTTTTTTCGTTGAAAATTGAATTATTTGGTTGAAATTTCAATTTTTAATCTGCAAATTCAACTATTTAATTTTTTGTTTATAAATGTTTCATTTTTACCTTAAAAATTAAACTTTTTGTTTGAAAATTCAATTTTTTATCTCAAAATTCGACCACTCCATTTTTGGTTATAAATTTTCTTTACTGAAAAATTCCTTTCTATACTTGGAACTTTAACAATTGTTAAAAATTCGTTTTTTTTTGTTGCTTGAAAATTGATATTGTTTAATTAAAATTGCAACCATTTTGAAAATTCATATTTTTTGGTAGAAAATTATTCATTATCAATTATTTCATTTCATTTTTAACCAAAAAATTAAAAATTTCTGCAGAAAATATGAATTTAAAAAAAAAATAGTTTGATTTTCAAGCCAAAGATGTATGACTTTTTAACGCAATTGTTAAATTTTCTACGAAGAATGACGATTTTTCAAAATAATACATAAATTTATAATCAAATGTTGAATTTTCAAAAAATTACTTATATTTTTAACCAAACGATTGAATTTTTGAACAAATAATTAGTTTTTAACCAATTAGTTTAATTTATAAGCTAAAAGATACGTTTTCTGTCAAAAAGGACGAATTATCAATAAAATTAAATAAATTAAAATAAATTTAAAAAAAAATGTCTACAAAGCAGTTGAATTTTCTGAAAAATTATTCAAATTTAAGCCAAAAAAATTCATTATCTACAAAACAACTGCATTTTTAAACCCGTAAATGTGATTTTTCAATTAAAAAATAAAATTAAAAAAAAAACAGTTTTCAACCAAGTAGTTGAAGTTTGAAACAAAAAATTAATTTTTAGTTTAAAAAAACATTTTTAACATTTAAAATTTCGAAGCCTATTTTTTGAATCAAAAATAGCTTCGAAATTTTAAATGTTAAAAATAATTTTTGAAACTAATATCTTATTGTTGTATTTGTAATCAATAAAATATATTTATAAAAATATGAATTGTTAAAATTCGGGAATTTTCCAATTCGGATATTTTATAAATCGGCAATTTTCTGTCGGGAATTTTATTATTCGGGAATTTTTCAATTCGGTAATATTATAAACTGTCGTAAATTTCATTATTCGAGAGTATTCCAATTCGGGAATTTTATAATTCTAAAATTTTATTATTTGAGAATTTTATTATTTGAGAATTTTCCAAATCGGTATTTTTATTTTTCGTTAATTTTATTATTCGCGAATTTGATAATTCGGGAATTTTACTGTGTCGGGAATTTTATTTTTCTAGATTTTTCAGTCGTCCCATAATAAAATTCACGACAGTTTATAATATTACCAAATTGAAAATTCTCGAATATTAAAATTCCCGACAGAATATTGCCGATTTTATAAAATATCCAAATTGGAAAATTCCTGAATTTTTACAATTAGAATTTTTTATAAATATATTTTATTGATTACAAATACAACAATAAGATATTAGTTTCAAAAAATATTTTTAACATTTAAAATTTCGAAGCTTATTTTTTGAATTTAAAATAGCAATAATTTATATTTCAATACTGTTTGAAAAACGTTACAAGTTACGTAGAAAATTTAACGAGAATTTTGTTCCAAGCGCACGTTTTCAAAAATAAGGAAGGCGATACAAAAATTTAATTCTACATTGAAAGAAAAAATAATGACTCACATTTTGACGCTTTTTTTGAAAATTTGCATAGAATTTGAAAAAAAAATACAAAAAGAGTTAGCAAAAATTGAATTTTAAATTAAAAAAAATATATATATGTATACATTTTAAATTTGATTTTTGCGAACGATTTTTGTATTTATTCAAATACTTGTGAGCATTGAAAAACATGCGTTACCCAGAAATATTTTATTTAAAATTATTGCTATTTTAAATTCAAAAAATAAGCTTCGAAATTTTAAATGTTAAAAATAATTTTTGAAACTAATATCTTATTGTTGTATTTTCTAATCAATAAAATATATTTATAAAAAATTCTAATTGTTAAAATTCGGGAATTTTCCAATTCGGATATTTTTATTTTTAATTCTGGAATTTTATTATTCGGGAATTTTCCAATTCGGTATTTTTATTTTTCGGCAATTTTATTATTGTCGGATTTTATTTTTCGGCAATTTTCCAATTCGGTATTTTTATTATTCGTGAATTTTATTATTTGGGAACTTTCCAAATCAGTATTTTTATTTGGGAAAACTGAAAAATCCCGAAAAATAAAATTCCCGACACTGTAAAATTCCCGAATTAGAAAATTCTCGATTAATCAAATTCACGAATAATAAAATTGCCGAAAAATAAAAATACCGATATGGAAAATTCCCAAATAATAAAATACACGAATAATAAAATTACCGAAAAATAAAAATACCGAATTGGAAAATTCCCGAATAATCAAATTTTCGAAAAGTAAAATTTCAGAATTATAAAATTCCCGAATTACAAAATTCCCGAATAATAAAATTCTCGACAGTTTCTAATATTACCGAATTGGAAAATCCGCGACAGAAAATTGCCGATTTATAAAATATCCGAATTGGAGAATTCCCGAATTTTAACAATTACATTTTTTTATAAATATATTTTATTGATTTCAAATACAACAATAAAACATTAGTTTCAAAAATTATTTTTAACATTTAAAATTTCGAAGCTTATTTCTTAAATTTAAAATAACAATAATTTTTAATAAAATATTTCTAGGTAAAGCATGTTTTTTTAATGTTTACAGTATTTGAAAAAATACAAAAAGCGTTCGAAAAAATAAAATTTCAAATTTCAAATCTAAAAAATACAAAAAATTTTAGCAAAAATTGAACTTTAAATTTATATATCTATTATTATTATTATTATTATTATTATTATTTTGTCGGGAATTTTCCAATTCGGTAATATTGTAAACTGTCGTAAATTTTATTATTCGGTAATATTCCAATTCGGGAATTGTATAATTCTGAAATTTTATTATTCGAGAATTTTATTATTCGGGAATTTTTCAATTTGGTATTTTTATTTTTCGACAATTTTATTATTGGCGAATTTTATTTTTCGGCAATTTTCCAATTCGGTATTTTTATTTTTCAGTAATTTTATTGTTCGTGTATTTTATTATTTGGGAATTTTTCAAATCTGTATTTTTATTTTTCGGCAATTTTATTATTCGCTAATTTGATTATTCGGGAAATTTATTTTTCGGGATTTTTCAATCGTCCCTTTTATTTTTCGGAAATGTGGCGGGAATGTTATTTTTCGGGATTTTTCAGTTGTCCCTTTAAATTTGACATTTTTTTTAAACTTCTAGATTTCTCAAGATTTTGAAATTTTTTTTCAAGAATGTTTAAACTATTTAAAATGAAAATAATTTAACTTCTACTTTAAGAACTGAAGTTAAACAATGTAATTAAAAATTTTTTTAAATTTTTCTAACCTAAAATAATCTAAAAATATATTTGTGAAATTTTCTGAGGTTTATTGATTGATTCTTTAATTTATTGCATTAAAAATCTTAACGAAGATTTATATTTTTGAACTTAATTTAAATAGTTGAATTCTAAACATTTGAATAGAAAATTTTGGAATTGAAATACTTTTTCTTCTTTATTTTTTATTACTTTATATGGAAAAATGTTTACGAACCGGGAATTAATTTCGTCGATTAAGACGGACACTCTGTGTTTCTTATCAACGATTTTTTTTCAGCCCGAGGAAGAGGTCGAGGTCAAAGCCAGAGAGGTCGAGGCACAGGATCTGCGCCCTGGTTGAATCAACAAAATCAAAGTGGAACCACCCAACCGGGACGAGGACGAGGATAACCATCTTCACGAATAAAATTGTCACTTTTCGTTAGGATAGGATCAATCTGATCAGCTCTTATTTTCTCACACTCTTCATTCCGAGTTTCTGATTGGCCGAAGATGTATAATTTTTATTTTTGTGTTGCTTTTTCTTTATGGGTGAAAGTTTTCTTCAATTATAATACAGTAGTGAACAAAAAATGTTTCTTTTATTAGATATATTGTCTTTATTGATTTAGTGTTTTCTGATAAATTGATCAGACTGAAAATGCGACATTCTCTCACGACTCGGCGGAATATTAATAATTATGGAATAATTACTTTTCTATACCAAAGTAAAAAAAAATACGTTTATAAAAATCTCTCTTATTTTCCCTTTCAGATTTTTTTAGTGTAAGTGATTTTTTATTCACTTTTTGTCACCTTTTTTAGGAATTTCTCACTATTTTCTCCAAATCTTGAACCAAATGATCAAACATAATCTTAAATTTTTAATTTGAAAAGATGAATATTTTATAAAAGCCAGATTAATTTTTGAAGCAAGAAGAAGAATTTTCAACTAAAAAATATGACTTTTCTAACAAATGAGGATTTTTACTCCGCAATGATGGATTTTCTATCCAAAAATACAAGTGTTCAATAAATTAGTTGAAATTTTGATAAAAAAAGATTACTTTTTTAGAAAAAAAATTTTATTTAGATTAATTGTAAAATAAAATAATTTTTTTCAATTAAAAATAATTAGTTTTCAATCGATTTTTAACCAAAGAAGATGAATTTTAAATAAAACAATTAAATTTTCAACCAAATAGTAGTATCAATATTCAACAAAAAAATATGACGTTTTAAGAAAATAATTCAGTTCAAATTAATTCTGAAAAAGAAATATAATACTTTTTTTTGATAAAAAGAACTTTCAATCGAAATAGATTTTTTGAAACAAGAGGTATAATAGTAGACTTCTTAATAAAAATTATTAACTTTTAAATATAAAAGGTGAATTGTCAACAATTAAAAAAAAAGATTTTTCTACCAAAAGATAAATTTGCGACCAAAAATGATGACTTTTTCAAAAATATCGATGAATTTTCTCAAAAAGTATGTTTTTTCAGTAAAAGAGATTATTTATTATACAAAAATACAATAATAGACTTTTCAAACAAAAGAATTATTTTTTTGAATCAGAAAAGATGAATTTTCAACCAAAAAATATGAATTTTCAATTTAAAAGAATGAATTTTCTGCCAAACAATATAATGTTTCATCTACAAACGATTACTTTTTAATAAAAGACTTTAATTTTCAATAAAATAGTTAAATCTTTAACTAAATAGTAGCATTTGTAACCAAAAAGTAGAATTTTTAACCAAAAAAATTATTCATTAAAAATTCCACTCCTTGGTTGAAAGTTGCACGAACTTTTTTAAATTTCGTTTTTTTTCGTTTGAAGATTCATAATTTTATTTGAAATTTCGTTTGTTTTTTTTTTTTTTGGTTAAAAAATTAAATTTAAAATTCGGTTGGTTGTAAACAAGTTTTTTAAAACTACAAATTGAAATATTTTGTTACAAAATTATGTTTTTTTTTTTTGTTGAAAATTCGTCTTTTTTTATAGAAAATCAACATTTTTCCAAATCTAGTCATATTGAAAATATAAACTGTTTGGTCAAATCTAACTGTTTTTAAAATTTTTTTATTAAAGTTTCGTATTGGAAATATCAGCTATAACATTTTTTGATAAACATTAATCTTTTTTTGTTGAAAAATGAACAATTTGGTATAAAATTCAACTATTTTGTTGAAAATCCGTTTTTTTTAAGAATTAGATTTTTAACAGGAAAATGAACCATTCTTAGGGTAGCCGCTGGACCGGGAAAACCGGGAATTTTTTGAAACCGCGTAATTCAATTTTTTTTTTGTTTTATAAATTTTCTATTGAAAATTTGTATTTTTAAGCTTACATTTTTAATTTAAAGACTTTTTAAATGTTTTTTTTAGAGACTTGAAAAAATAAAAGCCTTTGATGTTAAAAATGTTGGATAAAAAACATTTTTATTTAATAAATAAACAAATTTTTTTATTTATCTGTACTTTAAGTAATAATAATTTAACAAAAACGATTTTAAACCTGTTAAAAAATTTAAGAATTTTCAGATTTTAACGTTAAAACTTAAACGGTTTTAATTTGAAAGTATTAGTTATTAAACAAATGTGAAGGTGTGACTGAAAGTTTATAAACTATTTTAAACTTAAAAATAACTTGACTATAATATATTAATTAAATCATTTTATTAAATTTAAAATTTTTCAGTCTAAAATATTCAATTTTTAACCCATTCAATTTGAAATTTTTAATTAAAAAAAATATTATTGAATATTTAACAATACTTGAATTTTTATTTAAGACACATAAACTAAAACCAAATATATAAAAGTAAAGAAATTTTGACTGAATTTGTAGAAAAAAACGAGTCATTTTAAGAGATATTTAGGAGTGTAAAAAAAAATTTTTTTCAAATTTTAGAAAGTTTTTTCAAAATCATTTAGAATCTTTTTTGAAAATGTTGTTTAAATCTTTGAAAATT
This sequence comes from Belonocnema kinseyi, assembly GCF_010883055.1. Classification (NCBI taxonomy): domain Eukaryota; kingdom Metazoa; phylum Arthropoda; class Insecta; order Hymenoptera; family Cynipidae; genus Belonocnema; species Belonocnema kinseyi. Next base: position 130,889,829 of record NC_046661.1, read on the forward strand.
TTTTAAAATATTCTCTTAAATGAATGTATCAAAATTAAAAGTTATTTTTAATTTTCCTAGGAATCTTAAAAAAATGTTTTCATTTTTTTGAAGCCTTTCACAATTCTGAAAAATAATCTAATTTTTTGTATAAAATTTGTGATATTTAGAAGTTCTGAAAAAATTTCCAAAATAATTTTGAAATCATTTTAATTATTTATTCTTTTAAAATAAATGTTGTAACATAAAAAATCATGAATTTTTTTAAATGATTTATTCTCTTAAAATAAAGTTTGTAAAATAATAAATCCGTATAAATTTTAAGACGTTTTTTAAATATTTTTCCTAGAATTTAAAAAAAAATTCTGCAAAATTAAAAAGATTTCCTTCAAATCTTGCAGTTTTTTTTTAATCTTTCAAAATGTTTTGAAATCTTTTTATTCTTTTAAAATAAATGGTGTTAAATAAAAAAAACAATATAAATTTTAGGCATTTTTTTTTAATTTTGTAGAATTTTTCCCGGAATGTAAAAAAAATGCTGCAAAATTTAAAAATCAAATCTTGCATATTTTTATTTTGAAATATTTCGGAATATTTTGAAATCATTTTAATTATTTATTCTTTTAAAATAAATGTTGTAACATAAAAAATCATGAATTTTTTAAAATGATTTATTCTCTTAAAATAAAGTTTGTAAAATAATAAATCCGTATAAATTTTAAGACGTTTTTAAAATATTTTTCCTAGAATTTAAAAAAATTTCTGCAAAATTAAAAAGATTTCCTTCAAATCTTGCAGTTTTTTTTTTTATAATCTTTCAATTTTAAAGTATTTGTATCTATTTATTCTCTTAAAATAAATGCTGTTAAATAAGAAAGCAATATAAATTTGAGGAATTTTTTTTTAATTTCGTAGAATTTTTCCTGGAATTAAAAAAAAATCTTTAAATCTTGCAGATTTTTATTTTGAAATTTTTAGGAATGTTTTGAAATCTCATCTATTCATTCTCTTAAAATAAATGCTGTAAAATAAAAAATCGTTAAAATTTCAGGACTCTTTTTTTTTTTATTTTAAGAATATAAAATCTTTAAGATTTGAAGATTTTATTTTTAATTTTGCAGATTTTTTTCTTAAATTCTGAACATTTTTTTTAAATTCCTAAAAATTGTCATGTTTTTTTTCTTTAACAGCATCTACTTTAAGAGAATAAATGGATAAAAAGATTTCAAAACATTTAGAAAGATTAAACAAAAAAATCTGCAAGATTTGAAAGAAGTATTCTTAATTTTGTAGAATTTTTCCAAAATTCTAGGAAAAAATCCAAAAAAATATTTTTAAAAAGGTCTTAAAATGTATACGGATTTATTATTTTAGAAACTTTATTTCAAGAGAATAAATCATTTTTAAAAATTAAAAATATTCCATAATTTTTAAAAAAATCTACAAGTTTGAAAAACATTTTTTTTTCAAGTTTGCAGAAGTTTTATTAAATGCCAGGAAAAATTCTGCAAAATCAAAATTTTTTAAATGATTTTTTATGTCACAACATTTATTTTGAAAGAATAAATAATTTAAAAGATTTTTAAAAAACCTGCAAGATTTAAGGAAATATGTAATCATTTTTATTTTACATTTATTTTAACAAAATGAATCATTAAAAAGATTTCGAAAAATTTTCAAAAAATATGAAATATTTAGGATTTTTTTTCAATTTTGAAGAATTTTAAAAATTAAATCTAGGAAAAATTCTGCAAAATTAAAAAAAATCCTAAAATTTTAACGAGTTTTTATTTTACAGCACCTTTATTTTAAGTGTATAAATACGTAAGTAGATTTCAAAACAAAAATCTGCAAGATTTGAAGATTTTTTTTTTAATTTTGCAGATTTTTTTTTTAAATTCTCGGAAAAATTCTGTGAAATAAAAAAAAGCCTAAAATATTTTTTAAAAAGGGTCTTAAAATGTATACGCATTTATTATTTTACCAACTTTATTTTAAGAGAATAAATCATTAAAAAATTGTAAACATTCCATAAGATTAATAAAAAAAATCTGCAAGCTTGAACATTTTTTCAGTGTCCAGAATTTTTTTAATGCTAGGAAAAATTTTGCAAATTTAAAATTTGTTTAATGATTTTTTATGTTACAACATTTATTTTAAAAGAATAAATAATAAAAAAGATTTCAAAACAATCCAAAAGATTTTTAAAAATCTGCAAGATTTAAGGAAATTTGTAATCATTTTTATTTAAAAAAAATTAATGATTAAAATATTTCAAACTATTTTTAAAAAATATGAAAGATTTAGGAAATTTTTTTACATTTTAAAGATTTTTTTTTAATTCTGGGAAAAGTTCTGCACAATGAAAAACATTTTTTTTCAAATTTTGCAAAAATTTCCTTAGAATTAAAAAAAATCTTCAAACTTAAAAAAAAATTTCGAATCTTGCAGATTTTTGTTTAGAAACTGACATTTTTTTATTCAGGATTTCGCCTTTTTAGTAGATAATAATTCTTTCTCGTTGAAAAATTCTCTTTTTGGCATAAAATTCCAATATTCAAGTTAAAGATTCAGGATTTTAGTTGCAAATTCATTAGTTTAGCTGAAAATTACATTCTTAAACTGAATATTAAACTCTTCCATTTTGTTAAAAAAAAATTTTTTTGTAGGAGATTATCTTTTTCGTTGAAGGTGGATTCTCTCGTTTAAAAAATCTTTCTTTCGGTTAAAAATTCAATTACGAAAATAAAATTATTTGCTTGTAAATTAAACTTTTGTTACAGTTTTTTATTTTTTAAATTAATTGTTTTTATTGAAAATTTATTTCTTTGGTTGGAAAATGGGATGTTTGATTAAAAACTTGTTTTTTTTTATTTGGATTTTTGTTGACTAAAAATATAATTATCTAATTTTTTGTTGAAAAATTATCTTTTTTAGTGGGAAATTCGCCTTTTTTATGTAAATTAATCTTCGTGGTTGAAATTTTATCATTTTTGCCAAAAATGAATTTAATTCTAGTTATATAATTCATTTGAAAGTTTATCTTTCTGGTTGAAAATTAAATTATTCCTGTTAACTAAATACAAATTGATTTAAAAATTCATCACTTTCTTTAAAAATGTAACTATTTTTTTTCTTCATTTTTTTTTGGCGTGAAAAGTAATTTTTTAACTGGAAATTTAACTTATTTCAATTGAATATTCAATAGGTTTAGTTCAAAATTCATCTGTTTGGTTAAACATTAATTTTTTTTTTTAAATTTAATTATTTAATTTTTTTGACAATAAAATTGATCTTTTTTTAGCAAAAAATACTTTTTTCTTTTGTTCGAAAATTTAACTATTAAACTATTTTAAATGTCGCAAGCTATTTTAAAACATTTTTCAGGATATTTAATAAAATATAAATATTTCGGAAGATATTGAACGATTTACAGGACCTATAAGCAGAGATAAAATTATTTATTGAAATTCAAAAAAGCTTAATTGAAAAAAATATATTCCTGGATGACATTTTTTTTTCAATCACTATTATTTTTAATTCAAAAAATAATTTTAGAAACTTGAAATATTAAGAATAATTTTTTTATGAGAATATCTGAGTATCGTATTTTTAATCAATATATAATATTTCTAATAACAAATTTCAATTGCTTAATATTTTCAAATTCGGTATTTATAAACTTTTCGGGAATTTTATTCTTGTTTTATAATATAGAAGAGACGATTAAAAAATCCCTCCCCACAAAAAAAACATATTTAAGAGTTTTGCAAAGTTTTAAGAGGATAAAATTTGTTTAAAAAAGATTTCTGGGAAGATTTTTAAAGATTTATTTCACAGAAGTTATTTAAGACGATAAATAATTATTCGATTTTAGACTTCTTTAAATGTCTAGAATTTTTAAAAAATCTGCAAAATAAATTTAAAAAATCTTCAGTCTTGCAGATTTTATTTTTTTTATTATTTAATTATTTATTCTTTTAAAATAAAAAAATCCACTTCAAATCTTGCAGATTTTGTGTAAAAATCTTTCAGAATGTTTTGAAATCTTCTGATCTATTTATTCTTTTAAAACCAATGCTTTTAAATAAAAAAAGATTAGAAAATTTAGTAATTTTTTTTTTAATTTTGCAGAATTTTTCCGAGAATTAAAAAAAAATTCTTAAATCTTTCATATTTTTTGAAAATGTTTCGAAATCTTTTTGATTATTTATTTTGTTAAAATAAATGTTGTAAAATAAAAATGATTAAAAATTTCCTTAAATTTTGCAGATTTTTTAAATCTTTCGGAATCTTTTTAAAACTTTTTAATTGATTATTCTTTATCAGTAAACGTTGTAACGTAAAATATGATTACAAATATTTAAATTTTCCAGAATTTTTCCGATCATCTTAAAAAAATTATGCAAACTAAAAATTTCTTTAAATCTTGCAGATTTTTTTGCTATCTTTTGGAATGTTTTGAATTTTTTAAAATGATTTATTCTCTTAAAATAAAGTTTGTATAATAATAAATCGGTATACATTTTAAGACCTTTCTTTTAATATTTTAGGAATCTTCAAAACTTGCAGATTTTTGGTTTGAAATATTCCGAAATGTTTTGAAATCTTTTCTATTTATGGTCTTAAAATATATGCTGTAAAATAAAACATCGTTAAAATTTTAGGATTTTTTTTAATTTTGCAGAATTTTCCTTAGAATTAAAAAAAAATCTTCAAAATTAAAAACAATTCTTAAATCTTACATATTTTTTGAAAATGTTTTGAAATCCTTTTAATTATTTATCCTTTTAAAATAAATATAACATAAAAAATAATTTAAAAAATTTGAATTTCGCATAATTTTTTCTAGCATTTTAAAAAAATTCTGCAAGCTTAAAAAAAATGTTCTTCAAAATTGGAGATTTTTTAAAAATCTTTTGGAATGTTTTGAATTTTTTAAAATGATTTATTCTCTTAAAATAAAGTTTGTATAATAATAAATCCGTATACATTTTAAGACCTTTTTTTAATATTTTAGGATTTTTTTTTTGATTTTGCAGAATTTTTCCCAGAATTAAAAAAAAAAGAAGCAAAATTTAGAAAAAATCGTCAAAACTTGCAGATTTTTTGTTGTAAATATTCCGAAATGTTTTGAAATCTTTTCTATTTATAGTCTTAAAATATATGCTGTAAAATAAAAAATCGTTAAAATTTTAGGATTTTTTTTAATTTTGCAGAATTTTCCTTAGAATTAAAAAAAAAATCTTCAAAATTAAAAACAATTCTTAAATCTTACATATTTTTTGAAAATTTTTCGAAATCCTTTTAATTATTTATCCTTTAAAAATAAATATAACATAAAAAATCATTTTAAAAAATTGAATATCGCATAATTTTTCCTAGCATTTTAAAAAAATTCTGCAAACTTAAAAAAATTTTTCTTCAAAATTGGAGATTTTTTAAAAATCTTTTGGAATGTTTTGAATTTTTTAAAATGATTTATTCTCTTAAAATAAAGTTGGTAAAATAATAAATCAGTATACATTTTAAAACCTTTTTAAAAATCTTTTTTTAGACTTTTTCCTAGAATTTTGAAAAAATTCGGCAAAATAAAAAAAAATTTCCTTCAATTATTGCAGATTTTTTAAAAATCTTTCAAAATGTTTTGAAATCTTATCTATTTATACTCTTAAAATAAAAGCTGTCAATTAAAAATTCGTTACAATTTTAGGTTTTTTTTTTTTTAATTTTGAAGAATTTTTCCTAGAATTTTTAAAAAATTCTGCATAATGAAAAAAAAAAATTGTTGTTCAAATTTTGCAGATTTTTGTGTGGAAATCTTTTGGATTATTTTGAAATCTTTTTATCTCTGTATTCTTTAAAAATAAATGTTGTCAAATAAAAAATCATTACAAATTTTAAGATTTTTTTTTATTTTTGTAACAATTTTCCTAGAATTAAAAGAAAGTCTGCAAAATTCAACATTTTTTTTCAAATCTTGCAGGTTTTGTTGTTGAAATTTATCGAAATGTTTTAAAATTTTTTAAATGATTTATTCTCTTTAAATAAATATTGTAAGATAATAAATCATTATAAATTTAAAGAGATTTTATAAATTTAAAGAGATTTTTTCCCAGAATTTTGAAAAAATTCTGCAAAATTAAAAACATTTCCTTCAAATCTTGCAAATTTGTTAAAAAACTGTTCGAAGTGTTTTGAAATCATTGTATTTATTTATTCTCATGGAATAAATGCTGTTAAATAAAAAAAAAACACAAATTTTAGTATTTTAAAAATATATTTTGCAATTTCTCGTAGAATTTAAAAAAAAATCTGCAAACTTTTGACTTGAAAACTTTTTATCTATTTATTATCTTAAAATGAATTGAAATAAGTAATGGTTTTAAATAAAAAAACATTACAAATTCGAGGATATTTTTTTAATTTTGAGAATTTTCCCCAGAACTTAGAAAAAATAATGCAAAATTAAAAAAAAAACCTTCAAATCTGGCAGATTTTTGTTTTGAAATCTTTCGGAATATTTTGAAATCTTTTTATCTCTGTATACCCTTAAAATAAATGCCATGCAATAAAAAATCATTACAAATTTTTGGATATTTTTCAAATTTGGAATATTTTTCCTAGAATTAAAAAAAAATCTGCAAAATGAAAAACATGTTTTTCAAATCTTGCACAATTTTGTTTGGAAATCTTTCGTAATTTTTTGTAAATCTTGTTATCTATGTAAAGTAAATTCTGTAAAATAAAAAATCATTACAAATAATTTTTTTGTTTAATTTTACAGAATTTTCCCAAGAATTAAAAAAAAATCTGCAAAATTAAAAAAAAATTCTTCAAATCTTTCGAAATGTATTGAAACCTTTTTAATTATGTATTCTGTTCAAATAAATGTTGTAAAATAAAAATTATTTTAAATTTCTTTGAATCTTGCAGACTTTTTTTAAAATTCTTCGCAATGTTTTGAAATATTTTTAATTATTTACCCTCGTAAAATTAATGTAAAATTAAAAATAATTAAAAATTTTCTTCAAATCTTGCATATTCTTTTTTTTTTAATCTTTCGGAATGATTTAGAAACTTTTTAATTAATTATTCTTTTTAAATAAATTTTGCAACATAAAAAATCATTACAAAATTTTTTATTTGGTAGAATTTTTTTCTAGCTTTAAAAAAATTTTGCAAATGTTGCAGATTTTTTTTTGAAGTCTTTCGGAATATATTTAATTCTTGTTGTTTATTTATTCTCTTAAAATAAATTTTGTAAAATACAAAATAATTACAAATTTTATGCTATCTTTTATTTTGCAGACTTTTTCCTCCCAGAAAAAAAAAACAAATTTATTCAAATCTTTCAGATTTTTTAGAAATCTTTCGAAATGTTGTGTCTTTTAAATTATTTATTCTGTTAAAATAAATATTGTAAAATGCAGATTATTACAAATTTCTTCAAATTTTGCAGATTTTTTAAAAATTCTTCGCAATGGTTTCAAATCTTGCAGATTCTTTTTGAAATCTTTCGGAATGATTAAAAACTTTTTAAATAAATGTTGTAACATAAAAAAATCATTAAATTTTTCAGAATGTTTTCTAGAATTGTTAAAAAATTCTGCAAAATGAAATAAAAAAAAACTTTTTTAAATTTCGCAGATTTTTGTTTGGAAATATTTTGGAATATTTTGAAATCTTGGAATCTATTTATTCTCTTAAAATTAATCTGTTTACTACCTTATAATAAATTCAATAAACAAAAATAGACACATGCTGTTAAATAAAAAAACATGACAAATTTTAGGATTTTTTTTTCATTTTGAAAAATATGTTGAAATCTTGTGGCCTGTGTATTCTCTTAAAAATAAATGTTGTAAAATAAAAATTATTATAGATTTCTTTTTTTTTTATAGATTTTTTTTTATAGATTTTCATTTTTTTTAATCTTTCAGAGTGATTAAAAAACTTTTAAATTAATTATTCTTTTTAAATCAATTATGTAAAATAAAAAATCATTACAAATGTTATGATTTTTTTTTTTAATTTTGCTGACTTTTACCTAGAAATAAAAAAAAATTCTTTAAATCTTCCAGATTTTTTGGAAATCTTTCGAAATGTTTTGAAACCTGTTTAATGATTTATTCTGTTAAAATGAACGATGTAAAATAAAAATGATTACAAATTTCTTTATATCTTGTAGATTTTTAAAAAATTCTTCGCAATGATTTGAAATCTGATTATCTTTTTTTTAAATATTTTGAAATATTAAAAACTTTTTAAATTAATTATTTTTCAAAAATAATTGTTGTAAGATGAAAAATCATTACAAATTTGATAATTTTGCAGAATTTTTCCTAACTTTTTTAAACAATTTTGCAAACTTAAAAAAATTTCTTTAAATCTTGCAGAATTTTTTGTTTAAAATATTTCGGAACGCTTTGACATTTTTAAATGATTGTTCTCTTAAAATAAATGTTGTAAAATACAACAAATTTTTTTCAAATCTTGCACATTTTTTTGGAAATATTTCGGAATGTTTGGAAATCTTTTTAATTATCTTAAAATAAATGTTCTAAAATACAAAATCATTACAAATTTTAAGAAAATTAAAAACATTTTTTTCAAATAAGAGATTTTTTGAAAATCTTTCGGAATGTTTGAAATCTGTTGAATTACTCTCTGAAAATAAATCTTGTAAAATAAAAAATTACTTAAAGTTTTCCCAGCAATCTTTTTAAAAATATCTTTTGTTCTAGAAACCTTGAAAAACGCCTAAAAATCTTCTAATATATATTGAAATAATTCAGTTTTCCAAAAACTTTTCTACAAATCTTAAAAAATCTATCAAAAAGTTATTTCAAATTTTAGTTACAATTAGTTCCGTCGAAAAGCGTGTAGATAGCGCTAGTGAGTTCGCCCGGTGCAACTCGTAAACACCTCAAGACGTAAACTTGGCTTATTTTTTCATCTATAACTCATGTGTTAGTAAAATAATTCCCATAAAATGGTTGATAATTTTAAGAACCTTTCCGAAAAACTTCTATTGTTTAGAAAAAAGTGAAAGGTGTCAACCAAAGTGTCAAAGTTGCGCGCGCGAAGAACCTAACCTCAAACCTTTTAGTATTCGTGTTCTAAATAGTTACTTTTCTTATATTATAAATCATAATATGTGCCCTCAAGTGTAATTTAACCATGAATACGCCTCAATCTAATAAAAAGAAGGGTCGAAATAGAAATAAAGATCCCACCACACCCGGAAGTGCAGAAGTTGCTCCGACACAAGAGTCGACAAAATTTGTTGTGGTAAGTTTTATTTTTATTTTTTACGAGGATTTTATCACACTTTATACATTATTAAATAACAAGCTTATCTTGAATAAAAATTTAGATTTCATACTACTTAAATTATTTATAAATGTACGAAATACATTTAAAAAGTATAGAAAATCATTCATAACCTGTTATTTTATTTATTTAAAAAATATATAATTTTTCTCCGATAAATGAAGCTAAATTTGGGAGATGAAGTGAATAAACCAGTTCGCTTGAATTTCACCGACACGATTCCAGTAATTTCTCAAGAGGATTTTGAACGCGACGAGAAAAATGTTGCGAAGGGTGCTCCAATTTCTGATAAGGAGAAGGAAGTCAAAGCGATTCTTAGTAATTTGCCTGTGGCTGTTGTGAAGGAATTGGATGGATATGAAAACCAAATTGGAGAAGCTGAACCCCTGCCAAATAATTATGTCCGCTTTATGGAACGAAGTGGAGAAGATTTAGATGGTAAATTTACTTTTAATTTTTTTCAATTTCAAACTTTTTTTCGTTTTCGTTTCATTTTTTTAGGGATTTACGTGGTAAAATGATCTAAAAACAGAAAAATTGGAGATATATTGTATTTTTAATAAAATAGATACATGTTTGACCAAATAGTTGATTTTTTGAAACGTGGAAATTAATTTTTAAGCAAAAAAGACGAATTTTTAACCAATTAGATCAATTTCCAACCAAATTGTTTAATTTTTAACTAAAAAAGATTGATGTTTAATCAAAAATAAAAAAGTTAAAACAATTTATTTAAAGTTAATTTTAAAAAAACAACTAATTTTGAATAAAATAGTTAATTTTTTAAAGAACAGATGAGATTTTTTGACCAAAAAATGAATTTTTAACAAAATAGTTAAATTTTGAGTTAAAAAAGATAAATTTTTAAACAAAAATGAAATAGTAATATACCCAATTAAAATAATTGATTTGAAATAAAAAAAATCGAATTAAAATATATCTATTTTGTTGAAAATCGTTTCCTTTTTGGTTGGAAATTAATTTTACTAACTGAAAATTTAATTTATTTTATTTTTTTCATCAAATTTATCTCTTAAATTAAATTTTTATGTATTTGGTTAAATATATATTTTTTTTAGTTGCAGATTTATTATTTCATTTAAATTTGTTTCTTTTTAGGTAAAAATTCATCTTTTTGTATGTAAATTTATCTTTTTTAGTTGAAAATTTATATATTTTATTGAAACTGTATCTTTTTTTATACAAAATGTATTTTTTAGATCTAAAAATTAAGTTTTTCTTTTGGTTGAGAATGTAACTGTTACAAATTTACTTTAATTTTATTAAAAATTATTTTTTTGGTTTGAAAATTGATTGTTTTGACTGAAAATTTAATTCTTCTATTTTTGGTTAAAAAAATAATTTTTTTGGATGAAAACAAAAATATTTTGTTGAAAATTGTTTTGTTTTTTTTCCGAAATTTTTTCTTTGGTTAAAAATTTAACTATTTTTTTTATTTCGGTTCTTTGTTTGTTCAAAATTTATCGTTTAAGTTGAAAATTCATGTTTTTGGTTAAACATTTGATTTTTTTAGTTGAAGATTTATCATTTTAGTTGAAAATTTATTTTAAATATTCCATTGTTTGTTGGAAATTTATTCTGGTTTAAAAATTATACTATTTCATTCAAAATTTACTTTAATTTTATTGAAAATTAATTTTTTGCTGCATAACTAACTATTCTATTTTTAGTTGAAAATTTGTATTTTTTTTGTTTAAATTTTTTGGTTAATTTCTTTGGTTAAAAATTGAACTATTTTTTTCAAAAATTCGTTTCTTTTTTTGTTCAAAATTTATCTTTTCAGTTGAAAATTTATGTATTTGGTTAAACATTAAATTTTTTTAGTTGAAAATTTATTTTAAATATTCCATTTTTTGTTGGAAATTTCACTTTTTTATAGAAATGTAATCTTTTTCGTTAAAAAATTCATGTATTTGGGTAAATATTACATTTTTTTAGTTGAAGCTATTTTATTTTTTTTTCTAAGAATTCATTTTTTTACTTTAAGAAAAAAAACTATTTAGTTGAAAATTCGTTTTTTTTGTTATTATGTTGAAAATGAATTCATTTTGCTGAAACTGTTTTTTTTTTGTTTGATAATTGATTGTTTTAATTAAAAATTTAATTCTTCTATTTTTGGTTGAAAAATAATTTGTTTGAATGAAAAAAAAACAATTTTTTCTTGAAAATTGGTTCTTTTTTTTGTTCAAAATGTATTGTTCTAGTATTTTCACTATTCTAATTTGGTTGAAAATTGATCTTATTTAGATGAAATTTCGTGTACTTTGTTGAAAATGATTTTTTTTATAGAAAATTAGTTTTTTTCTCACTTAGATTTTTTAAAAAATAAAAATGTATCTGTTCGATTTTTTGTTGAAAATTTATCTTTTTTAATTCTTTGTTGAAAATTATACTATTTCGTTCAAAATTGATTTTCATTTTATTGAAAATGATTTTTTTACTGAAGTTTTAACTATTCTATTTTTTGGAAAATTAGTTTCTTTTTTTGTTGAAAATTTATTTTACTAGCTGAAAATTTGACTACTTTATTTTTTGTAGAAAATTGATCTTTTAGTTGAAAATTTCCTTTAACTATTCTTTTTTTTGTTAAGAATTTATTTCTTTGGTTGAAAAAAAACAAACTATTTAGATAAAAATTCGTTTTTTTTTTGTTGGTAGAATATTTATATTTTGGGTTGAAAATTGTACTATTTGGTCAAAAATTCATATTTTTGGTTTAAAATTCATCTTTGTGATTAAAAATTAATTTCTTCAGCTGAAAATCCATTTTTTTAGTTGCAAATTAATTTTTTTTAATGAAGATAACTATTTCATTTTTTCTTGAACTGTTAATTGAACTATCCAATTTTTTTTGTTTGTAAATTTATACTTTTAGTTGTGAATTTATAAATTTTTATTAAAACTGTATCTCCTTTGGTAGAAAATTCATCTTTTCGATTAAAAATTAAATTATTTTGTTAGGAATTTATTTGTCTTGTTTAAAAATTTATTGTTTTTTCTATTTTTGGCTGAAATATAATTTTTTTTGGTGTAAAAGAAAAATATTTGTTCGAAAATTGTTTTTTTTTGTTTTGTTCAACATTTATTTTTCTATCATTTTCACAATTTTAATTTTGATTGAAAATTGATCTGTTTTATATGAAAATTCACGTTTTTGATGGAAATGAGTATTTTTTGGTAGAAAATTAATCTTTTTTTTTTTAAATAATTTTTTTCTTTTATTTTTATAATGAATTGTTTTAACAGAAAATATAACTGTTCGATTTTTTCTCGAAAAAATGTTTTTTTTTCAATGGAAATTTCATTTAATCTTTTTTGAAAATTATACTATTTCGTTAACAATTTACTTGAAAATGATTTTTTTACTGAAAATTTAACTATTCTATTTTTAGCTGATATTTTTTTGTTTAAAAATTAATTTCTTTGGTTAAAATTTTAACTATTTTCTTGGTGGTCTTTTTAGTTAAAAATTCATGTATTTGTGTCGAAAATTAATTTTGTTCCAGTTGAAAAATCACTTTAACTATTCCATGTTTGATTAAAAAATTTACCTTTTTTGATGGGAATGTAATCTTTTTCGTTAAAAAATTATCTGTTTTGTAAAAAAATTTAATTATTCTATTTTTTGTGAAGAATTCATTTCTTTGGTTGAGAAAAAAAAACTAGTTAAAAAATTCATATTTTTGGTCGACAATTCATCATTGCGATTAAAAATTAATTTATTTGGTTGAAAATTCGTTCCTTTTTAGTTGAAAATTATTTTTTTTTTTGTAAATTTATCCTTTTTAGTTGAAAATTGATATATTTGATTGAAACTGTATTTTTTTTTTAGAAAATTCAGTTTCTGGATCTAAAATTGAGTTTTTTTTTTGTTGAGAATGTATTTTTTTGTTTGAAAATTGTTTTAACTGAAAATTTAATTCTTCTATTTTTTTTTGTTGTCTTAAACATTTATTTCTCTAGCACTTTAACTATTCTAATTTCGGTTGAAAATCGCTCTTGTGTAGATGAAAATTCATTTACTTTTTTGAAAATGACTTTTTTTTTTAGGAAATTAGTTTCTTTCTTATTTAGAATTATCATTATTTTTTTACGAAAATGTAAATTTTGGATTTCTTGTTGAAATTCTATCTTTTTCAATATAAAATTTATCATTTTGTTTGAAAATTAAACTATTTTGCTCAAACTTTTGTTTTAATTTTATTGAAAATAATTTTATTTCTGAAAATTTAACTATTCTAATTTTAGTTCAAAATTTATTTTTTTTAGGTGATAATTTATTTGTTGAAAATCCGTTTTTTGTAGAAGAATATTCTTATTAGTTAAAAATATTTTTTTTTTGTTAAAATAATTTCTTTGGATGAAAATAAAACTACTATTATTTTGAAAATTCGTTTGTTTTTTGTTAAAAATGTATCTTTTTAGTTGAATATTCATATATTTGGTTGAAGTTTCACATTTTTTAATTAAAGATTTATCATTTTAGTTGAACATTCACTTTAACTATTAAGTTTGTTGTTAAAATGTACCTTTTTTGATAGAAATATAATCTTTTTCGTTAAAAAATTATCTATTTTGTAGAAAAATTAATTATTCTATTTTTTTTATAATTCATTTTTTGGTTGGAAAAAAAATAGTTAAAAATTCATATTTTCGGTCGAAAATTCGTTTCTTTTTAGTTAAAAAGTAATTTTTTCATTTGTAAATTTATCCTTTTTAGTTGAAAATTTGTATACTTTATTGAAAATGACTAATTTTTTTTTAATGAAAATTTAATTGTTTGATTTCTTGTTGAAAATTTATCTTTGTCTATATAAAATTTATCTTGTTTGAGAATTAAACTATTTCTTTCAAAATTTATTTTATTTTATTGAAAATGATTTTTTTGCTGAAAATTTAACTATTCTATTTTTAGTTGATAATTGATCTGTTTTAGGTGATAATTAATTTATTTGTTGAAAATCTGTATTTTTTTGGTAGAAGACTACTCTTATTAGTTAAAAATACTTTTTTTTTGGTTAAAAATTAATTTCTTTGGTTAAAAATGAAACTTAGTTTGAAAATTCGTTTCTATTTTTTTTGTTAAAAAATTTCTTTTTAGTTGAATATTCATGAATTTGGTTGAAAATTGAAATGTTTTAGTTGAAGATTTATCATTTTAGTTGAACATTCACTTTAACTATTCCATTTTTTCATGAAAATGTACTTTTTTTATAGGAATGTAATCTTTTTCGTTAAAAAATGATCCATTTTGTAGAATTTTGGGTTGAAAATTTATATTTTTGGTCGAAAATTCATCATTGTAATTAAAAATTGATTTTTTTGGTTGATACTTCGTTCCTTTTTGGTTGAAAATTTATTTTACTAACTGAAAATTCAACTACTTTATTATTCGTCATTTTAGTTAAAAATTCACTTTAACTATTCCATTTTTTGTGGAAAATTTACCTGTTTTTGATAGAAATATGATCATTTTCGTTAAAAATTATCTGTTTTGTAGGAAATTTAACTATTATATTTTTGTCAAGAATTTATTTCTTCAGTTAAAAAATTTAACTATTTTTTTTAAAAACACGTTTCTTTTTTTGATACAAATTTATTTTATTAACTAAAAATTTAACTACTTTATTTTTTGTAGAAAATTTATATTTTTAGTTGAAAATTTATATATTTTATTAAAACTATCTTTTTTGGTAGAAAATTCTTCTTTTGGAATCAAATTTGAATTGTTTTGTTAGGAATTAATTTTTTTTTTAATTGCTTGCTTTTACTGAAAATTTGATTCTTTTATTTTTGTCACCAAAATATTTTTTTTGTGAGTCTTTTTTGGTAGAAAATTGATCTTTCTGGTTAAAAATTAATTTCTTTGGTTAAAAAGTTAAGTATTTTCTTGAAAATTAATTTCTTTTTTGATTGAAAATTTATTTTGCTACCTGCAAATTTAACTGTTTTCTATTTTTTGTCAAGAATTGATTTTTTTTGTTAAAAATGTATCTGTTTATTAAAAAACTCGTTACTTTTTTTGTTAAAGCTTATTTTATTAACTGAATATTCAACTACTTTATTTTTGGTAGAAAATAGATTTTTTTAGATGAAATTTCATGTATTTAGTTAAAAATTAATTTTAACTGAAAATTTAATTCTTCTATCTTTGGCTGAATTATAATTTTTTTGTGTGCAAAAAATTTTTTTTTAATATTTATTTTTCTAACATTTTAACTATTCAAATTTTGGTTAAAAATTGGCCTGTATTATATGGAAATTTATGTGTTTTGTTTAAAATAAGTTTTTTAGTAGAAAATTAATCTTTTTGGTTAAAAATAATTTTTTCCTTTGAAAATTATTCTCACAGAATTTACTTTACTTTTATTAAAAATTATTTTTTTACCGAAATTTTAACTATTCTATTTTTAGTTGAAAATTTATCTGTGTAAGGTAAAAATTCAACTATTTGTTGAAAATCTGTCTTTTTTTTGTATTTTCTTGAAAATCCGTTTCTATTTTGGTTGAAAATCCGTCTTTTTTTTTGTATTTTCTTGAAAATCTGTTTCTTTTTTGGTTGAAAATTTATTTTATTACCTGAAAATTTAACTGTTTAATTTTTTTTTATAAAATTGGTCTTTTTAGTTGACAATTCATGTACTCGGTTTAAAATTAATTTTTTTCTAGTTGAAAAATCGTTTTAACTATTCCACATTTGGTTAAAAATTTACCTTTTTTGATAGAAATGTAATCTTTGTAGTTAAAAAATTATCTGTTTTGTAGAAAATTGAATGATTTTTTTAAATTAATTAATTTCTTTGCTTGAAGAAAAAACTATTTAGTTGATAATTCATTTTTTTTGTTGATAGAAAATTCATTTTTCTGGAAAATTTATCATTGTGATAAAAAATTAATTTCTGTGGTTGAAAATTCGTTTTGTTTTTAATTGAAAATTAATTTTTGAACTGAAAGTGTAACTGCCAATTTTACTTAAAATTTAATGAAGCAATTTAGTAAATTAATTGTTTAAATTTAATTCATAGTTAAGATTTCTACCTTAAGTGCTTTTATTTGAAGTTCATTTTTCGTTAATTCAAATGGAAAAATGGTTAGTTTTGAACTTTGAATTTTTAAATTTATTTGGCCGTGAAAAATATTTTCGAATCGGGAAATGGCCGGGAATTTTTTTTTCTTCGATTAAAACGACCATCCTGAAAATTGCAGTTAATTTTCAAACTTGAAAAATGTTGTGACACTATTTTCCGACTATCTTTTCAAAGAGTGATGCCAGAAGAGGCTGTTTTTTTGCCTATTTTTTGGAACTCGCTAGCGACTTGGGGAAAAAATATATAGAAATATGTTACAGGTATCAAATTAATCGTCATTGAAAACCAAAGTGAGCATCGTTTTTAGAAAATTTCAAAAAATTAATCCTATTTAAGGGTTGAGAAGACTCCAAAAAAAAAATAGGAAATACATTATTTTCCTTTTATAAGGTTTATTTAATAGGAAATATTTTTCCTGTTTTTAAAATTTTTTGGGGTCTTCTCAACCCCTAAATAGGGTTAATTTAAGAAACGAAAAGCGAGTAATTTGCTACCTGTAACAATTTTTTCACTAGGTCGCCAGACAGGCCCTAAAAATAGTGAAACCTTATCGTCACTCTTGGTGATACTTTTTTGATCTCGGAAGTAATTCCGAGGTCTGCAAACTCTAAACGAATCTCTCCTCGAATTCCAGGCGAAGTGGAATACGACCTGGACGAGGAAGATTCAGCCTGGCTCTCAATAGTGAACGAGCGTCGCCTGGCGTCCGGCCTGACACCGCCAATGGAGCCCGACACTTTCGAGCTGCTGATGGACCGTCTCGAGAAGGAGTCCTACTTCCAGCAGCAGACCAACGGAGGTGGAGGAATCGCCGCCGACGAGGACGCTGTCTGCTGCATCTGCATGGACGGCGAGTGCCAGAACAGCAATGCAATTCTCTTCTGCGACATGTGCAATCTGGCTGTTCATCAGGACTGTTATGGGGTTCCCTACATTCCCGAGGGCCAGTGGCTCTGCAGAAGGTGTCTCCAGAGTCCCTCGCGAGCGGTCGACTGTGTCCTCTGTCCAAATCGAGGTGGCGCCTTCAAGCAGACGGACCGCCCGGCGACCTGGGCGCACGTTGTCTGCGCTCTCTGGATTCCGGAGGTCCGCTTTGCCAATACCGTCTTCCTCGAGCCGATCGACAGTATCGAGAGCATTCCGGCGGCCAGATGGAGATTGACCTGTTACGTTTGCAAGAGGAGAGGTGTGGGCGCCTGTATTCAGTGTCACAAGAGCAATTGCTATGCCGCATTTCACGTGACTTGTGCCCAACAGGCTGGCCTCTGCATGCGAATGAGAACTGTCCAGCCGGCCAGTGGTGAGCCGATGCTGGTCCAGAAGACGGCCTTTTGTGAGACGCATGCGCCACCGGATTATCAGCCATCGACGAATCCGGCCGAGGCGAGGAGGCGAGCAATTGCCAATAAAAAGAGCTCCTCGGCGCCTGTCATCTCGATTCCGACAATTCCGCCGGAACGTATTCGAGAAATTGCAAGGTAAGTGTTACTAGACTCGAGTAAGACTGGAAATTTAATTGAAGCGCTCGGGAATGCTGAGTTTTCAGTATTTTAATCATTTTTTCTTTTTTTTTCTTCTTCTTCTTCAGAAAAGTGATTTCTACTTTAGAATATGACAGAATTTATAAGAATTTAGGATTTTTAACAATATTTTTATGATTTTTATTGTTCACCTTATGTCAACGTCTGCATATAAATTATTTCCTAGCTTAGGAATATTCAGAAATTTTAAATGCCGTTAAAAACTCGTTTTAAAATGTTTCAAGAAAACGGTTCATTTTTATAATTATTGTGAAAATGACACAGGGGATTTTTTTAATAGTGTTTTTCTTTTTTTTTTATCGAATGATTTATCGAATAATTATGAAAGATCTGAGGAGAAATGGTTTCGGTTTTATTTTAAAAGAATAATTTTAAGTTTTAGAGATTTTAAAATGTGGATTAAAACACTATGGAAGACGACGTGTTAAAGCCATTTTTTTAATTTTTCAAGTTTTACACATTTTTTAGGTTAACTGAATTTTGTCAGGATGTGAAAAAAGTTCTTAAAATTCATGGGATATTTTAAAATTTTTAAAAAGGGTTTGAAAAAAGATTTTCAAGCAAAATTTTGCAATTTTGTCATATTACATAATTATGGAAAAAATTTGAGTAAGTTTGAGAGATACTCAAAAGTTTTGAAACGATTCAATAATAAATAAAACTTGCAAAGATTTTTTTTTCTAAATTTGGTAAATTTTCACGAAAATCAATAATATTTTTTCAGGTTCCTGGGAAAAATTAAAATAATTTTTTATTTCGAAAAATTAATTTGAAGAAATTATTTAAAGAGATTTTAAAAGATTTCAAAAATGGTCAAAGAAGAAGCTGTCAGATTTTAGGGAAATATTTTTAATCTTCCAGAATAAATAAAAAATGCAGAAAAAATTGAAATAATTTTTAGAAATTAGGAGGCTTAGAAAGTCTGACAAAATTAAAAAAAAGGAGAATTTTCCTTACATTCGTGTGAAAGTTTTAAATAATTTTTTATTTTGAAAAATGAAGTAAGATTGCAAATTAAAAAAAAGTAACAAAAATCGGGTAAATTCAAGAAATATTTAGTAGAACTGAAAATAATTTTGAATGTTTTCCAGAGAATAAACAAATTTTTTTTTAATTTGGTGACTGGAATTTTTCATAATATTTTGTAAAATCCCATAGAATAAAATAAGTTCTTTAAAATTTTCTAGATTCTTTTCTAATACCCATGAAATAATTAGAAAGTTTCTACATTTTCTCAAAAATCTTATGAAAATTATAGTTCCATTAATTTGAAAACAAGATAATATTACTTATTTTCTTGTTCTCAACTCTCAGAATTTAATTTCAACATTGATTTATTATAATACTTCGAAAAATATTTTTATATTGTAAATCGGCAATTTAAAAAAAAATCCGGGACTAATACAAAATAACGAAAGAAAGAATAATTAAATCATAAATTAGTAACAACAAAAAATTGGCGAATTATACAATAAAAGAATTGTCAAATTCTCATAAATATTTCTATTTCTGTAATTTAAGTTCGACAAAATTAAAAATTTCCGAAAATAATTAAGGAATGATTAATTAATGATTCATTAAATTGTTTGCCTTATTTATAATTCTATTAATTACTCATAAATTAATAATCAATTAACTATGTTACACAATTATATATTTCGGGAATTAAAACATTTGTCGCAAATTTCATAATTCGTTTATTTTAATTTTGAAATTTGGGATTTTATTTTTGTTTATTTTTTTTGTTAATTAAAAATATTGTCGTTATTCGAAATTTGGAAAATTTTATAATTCGATAGTAATATATATTTTCGGCATTTTTTCATTTATTT
Source organism: Belonocnema kinseyi (assembly GCF_010883055.1). Taxonomy (NCBI): domain Eukaryota; kingdom Metazoa; phylum Arthropoda; class Insecta; order Hymenoptera; family Cynipidae; genus Belonocnema; species Belonocnema kinseyi. The sequence continues at coordinate 130,909,626 of NC_046661.1, forward strand.
GTGTATTCGCTATTTATTTTTTTATTATTCTTTATAATTTCTGAATATCAATGTAATTTTTTTTAATTTGAGTTATGTTTTTTTTTTTATTTATTTATATGTCACTCTTAAAGAAAGACTATTAACGAATATTTTTTTTATCTTTGACAACACTCAAATTAATTGAAAATTATTTTTCGAATGTAAATATAATTTTCACAAGATTCTTGAGAAAATTTAAAAGACTTTTAAATATTTGAATATTGTCGAAAAAGAATCTAGCAGATTTTAAAGAATTTCTTTCATAATATATGATTTTACGAAATATTATGAAAAATTCGAGTCCAAATATCATTCCAAATTTAAATTTAAATTTATCATTCCAAATTTAAAAAAAAAAAACCTTCCAATCTTCTCAATTTTCCCAGAAATTTAAGAAAATCTGTTTATTCTCTTGAAAACTTTTGAAATTCTTTCTGATTCTACTTAATATTTCTTGAATTTACCCAATTTTTGTTCGTTTTTATTTTGCAATTTTACCAAATTGAAACATTTTGCTTTAAAATCTTCTAAAATATTTTTAGAAATTTTAGAAAGTCGTTTGTTATGTTTAAAACCTTTTTAAATTTTCTCTTGAAAGTTAATTTTTCTAAATAAAAAATTATTTAAAATTTTCACACCAATATAAGAAAAAAATCTTTTGTTTGTTTGTCTTTTCAGACCTTCTAAACTCTTTAATTTCTAAAAATTATTTAAATTTGCCTTCATTTTTTTTATTTATTCTGCTAAATTAAAAAAATTGACGAAATTATAATTAAACACTTACTATTCGTACAAAAAATTTGAGTAATTTTTATAAATGTTTAGAATTTTTGAAAAGATTCAAACGAAGTGTGTGGCCATTTTTTTCAGAATTTCTAAACATATTTTTAAATAAATAAAATCTTGTCTTTAATTTTTAAAAAATTCTTAAAATCTTCCGGGGTCTTTTTTGATAATTTTCTAAATCTTTTTTAAATATTCCGTTAAAATCATTTTTTAAAATGAAAAATCATTTTCAATTTTCCTAGGAATATTAATAAAATGTTTACATTCTTTTGGAGCCTTTCAAAATTCTTAAAAAGCTTCTCAATTTTTGGTTTGAAATCTGAAAAAATCTCCATTTTGTTTTAAATTAGGTTGTACTCAATTGTTATTTCTCAAGATTTTGAAATAAAATGTTAAAGCTTTTCAAGAATGCTTAAACTATTTAAGATGAAGATAATTATCTTCTAATTTCAGAACTTTTAAGTTAAAAAACAAAATTTAATTTTTTAATTTTTCCAGCCTAAAATCATTTAATAATATAATTTGGAAATTTTTTAAAGTCTATTGATTGATTCTTTAATTTAGAGCATTGAAAATGTTCACGGGGATTTATATTTTTGAACTTAATTTAAATTTTTGAACTCTGTACATTTGAATACAACATTTTTGAATTGAAAAACATTTAAACTTGTATTTTTATTGTTTATTTTTATTACTTTAAATGGAAAAATATTTAGGATAGAGTTCGATTTTAAAAATTGTATTCACCGGAAAAATGTTTGTGAACCGGGAAATGACCGGGAATTTTTTTTCTTCGATTAAAACGGTCACCCTGAATTGCCATTTTAAAATTCATATTTTCTGGGTCAAATTTAACTATTTTGTCAAAAACGAAGTGTTTTTAGGCTGGAAAATTAAACTGTTTTTTTGAATATTTTTCTTTTTGAGTTACAAGTTTTATTATTTTGGTAGAAAATTCAACTATTTAGATGAAAATGAACTTTTTGGTTCAAAATTCACATTTTCTGGTTGAAAATTCAACTGTTTTGAAAAGGATTCCTTCTTTTTGGCTTGAAAATTTAACAATTTAGTTGACATTTTTTTCTCTATTGATTGTAAAATCTTCACTTCGTAGAAAATTCATTTCTTTTGTTAAATAATTTGTCTATATTTTTTGGAAATTCATGTCTTGATAATTTAAAAAAAAAATTAAAAATGCCATTATTGTTTTTTCAGCTGATTTTTGTTTAAATTGCAAATTTAACTACTTGGGTAAAAGCTGACCCGCTTTGTACAAAAATTATTTTGTACTTTGAAGTTTAAACTTTTTTGTTGAAAATTTATAATTTTGGTTTTCAATTTTCAACCAATTCCAATAAAAAAGTTCATTATACGAAATTGAACTCTTTTTGATTATATCAAAAACAACAAATGATTGAAATAAAAAAAATCCATTGCACTGTTGCTGAAGTTGAATTCCTAGGAAAATTGAAAATAATTTTTCATTTTGGAATATATTTTTAAAAGAATATTTTAAAAAGATTTAAAGATTTACAAAATTCTTAAAAAAGAATGTTGATTTTTTTTTAATTTGCAGGATTTTTTTTAAATTGAAGGGAAAAATCTTTGGATTTCAATTTTAAGAGATAGAAGTTCTAACAAAAATTCAAAAACAATTTGAAAGTTGAATAAATTTAAAACAACTTCTAGATTTCCGAAAAAAAATTTTTTGCTTAATAAAAATATATTGGAAAATGTGCAAAAGCATATTTATTTATATTTATTTATTTATTTAATATTTATTTACAAATTTATTTAGTTTGAAGCAAAAAAACATTTGATAATTTTGAATCCATCCAAAAAAATTTTTTGTACATTTTTTGTTGAAAATTGACGTATTTTGTTGAAGTACGCTTTTTTTATGAAAAAAAGTCAATTTTTTGGTTAAAAATGCAGCTTGTTGGTTGAAAATTAATTTTTTTTAAATTGTGGCTTCAGATATATTGTCCAACTTTTTATTTAAAATAAAAATATTTTTTCTTGAAATATCACCTGTTAAATTTTTGTCTGTAAATTCATATTATTTGGGTGCAAATTCAACTTCTTGTTTGAAAGTTGAATTACTTTCATAAAACTTCATATTTTTTTCGAAGTTTCATAATTTTAGTTGAAAATTCGTTTTTTGTTATTGTTGAAAATTCATTTTTTAATTGAGCACCTAAATATTTCGTTGAAAATTCATCTTTTCTACAGAAAACTTGTATTTCCGGCTTGCAAAATTCCAAAATTAGGTATAAAATGTAACTTTTTGGTATAAAATTGATTTTTTGTGTACAAAATTCGTTTTTTCTTAAAAATTAATTTTTTAACTGAAAATTTAATCTGTTCTTGAAAATTCAAACTGTTATATAGAAAATTTATATTTTTGCTTAAAAAATTCCACAATTAGGTATAAAATTCAACCGCTTGGTATAAAATTAATTGTTTTATGTAAAAAATTATTTTTTTTTTAATTTATGTAATTTCTTATAAATCCGTCTTTCTTGGTAGATAATTGCACTATTTGGTTAAAAATTTATGTATTATACTGAGAGTTCATCTTTTTGATAGAAACTAATTTTTCTGTGTTAATTAATAAATAATAAAAAAATGTGTAAATAATATAAAAAAAGCAGCTTACAGCTGCTTTCTGTTTTCGGCCTTTTTGGTTCAATTCAACTTCTTTCCTAAAAAAAAATTTTGTATTAAAAATTAATTTTTTTACTGAAGATGTAAAAAATTTGTTAGAAATTAAAAAATATTTTTCAAGGAAATGTAAAGAAAGAGTGACATTTTTTTACCTTTTCTTGAAAAAATATTTGTCAATTTCACTGCTGATTGGCTAAAATAATAATTATGTCCGTGTTTTATTTTATCCGAGAAAAACTATATATTTTTTAAAAGAAATTCTAGAATTTTTAAGCTAAAAAAATTTTTTTTACACCAAAAATGCTGTTGGTGAATTTCCATTAAAAAAATTAATTTTTAAATAAAAAAAACGAATTTTCTACAAAACAGTTGCAGTTTAAAGCCGACAATATTTCTTTTTTTTTTTTAATAATTTTTTTAACTTTAAAATATGTTTTGATTTTATGTGGAAAATAATAGTTTCCAACGAAAATGTACTTTTTCTATTTTTGGTTGAAAATTGATAATTTTTCAAGAAAATTAATCTTTCTGGTTAAAAATTTATTTAATTGAACCACATTATTAAAAATTCACTTTTTGGTTAAGAATTCTTAATATAATTTCAATTATTTTGTTGAAAATGCATTTTTTGTTTTTGAAAATTATTATTTTTAATTGCAACTTTAAATATTCAATGTTTGGAGAAAAATCGATTTTTATTAGTGGAAAATTCGTGTATTTTGTTGTAAATTACTGGTTTTTTTTTTCATTGATAATTAATCACCTTGGTTGAAAATCTTTCGATTGGAAATTTAACTATTTTGTTGGAAGTTGAAATAATTTGTTCAACATTCGTTTTTATAATTGAAGATTTTTCTCTTCAGTTGAAAATTAAATTATTTTGTTGCGAATGTGTTTTTCTTTTGTTAAAAATTAATTTTTGAAACTGCAAATTTGAAATTTTCTATTGTTTGGTAAAAATTGATCTTGGTTTTTTTTAACCTTTATGTATTTTGTTGTAAGTTGGTCTTTTGGTAGAAAATTAATATTCTTGATTAAAAATTCATCTTTTTACTTGAGAATTTATTTTATTGGGTAAAAAATGTTCTATTTTTTATCAATTTACACAGTTTTTGATACGTTTTTATATCAAAATAACTTTCTTAAAATATTTTTGCAAAAAACTTATTTTTTTAAAAGCTATTAACAATGAAAGTTCTTGATCGTTTTATTTTCAAAAGTGGATTACTCGCGAATGGTTCATCGAAATTCAGTAATTGAGCTTAAAATAAAACTACAAGGTTGAATGTTTAAAACGATTTGTTAAAAAAAAATACTTTTTTGGTAGGAAATTAATCTTATTGGTAGAAAATTTCACTGTACTTGGTTGAAATTACACTATTTCATTAAAAATTCAGTTTTTGTGTTGAAGTTTAATTAGTTCAGTTAAAATTTCACCTTTTTGTTTAAAAAAATAATTTTTGGGTTTAAAATTATTTTATTTTTTTTTATTTTTATTAAAAAGTAATCTTTTAAATGATAATTTGACTATTCATTTTTTTTGCAAATCCACATGTTTTGATTGAATATTCAACTACTTGATTGAATACTTTTTGGTCGAAGATTTATTTCTTTGGTTTAAAATTTATCTATGCTTCATTGAAAATTAAAGCACCTAATTGTTTTTTAGTAGAAAATTTATCTTTTTGATTAAAAAATTAACAATACCCGGTAGAAAGTTGAATCGCTTGATTAAAAATGCATTTTTTTATGAACATTTATCATTTCAGTTTGAAATAATATAAATAATATAAATAAATATAAATATAAAATAATTTGAAATAATTTTATTCAAAATAATTTATTACCCAATTGTTCCCCTATTTCTTGGATTAAAGTTAATCCACTTTATGAAAAAAATCATTTTTTTAAATGATGCTTCATTCTTTTAATTGAAAATTCATATATTTTGTGGAAAAGTGATTTATTTTGATAATTTTATTTTCTTACATTAATATTTTTGACTGAAAACTTAACCAGTCAGCTTTTGGTTGAAAATCGATTTCTTAAATTAATAATGGATCTATTTGGTTGAAAATTCATCTTTTTAGGTAGAAAATTAATCTTCTTGGTTGAAAATTCATATTTTTGATTAAAAAATTGACTATATGTTGTAGAAAAATGAACCACTTGATTAAAAAGTCATTTTTTCATGAACATTTATCGTTTCAGTTTGAAATTCGTTTCATATTTTACTTAATATGATACAATAATTTTATTCAAAATAATTTATTACCCAATTGTTTCCCTATTTCTTGGATTAAAGTTGATCCGCTTTATGAAAAAAAATCATTTTTTTAAATGATGCTTAACTTAACCATTCAGCTTTTGGTTGAAAATCGATTTTTTTAATTAATAATGGATCTATTTGGTTGAAAATTTATCTTTTTAGGTAGAAAATTAATCTTCTTGGTTGAAAATTCATCTTTTTGATTAAAAAATTAACTATACCCGGTAGAAAGTTGAATCACTTGATTAAAAATTCATTTTTTTCGCCAAAATTTTTGGTTTTAATTGTAGAATCTATTGGAATGTGAAAAAAATCTTTCACAGACGGAGAAATTTAATTAATTTGCAATTGTTTAAAACACACGATTATTTAAACAATAAAAAAATGTTTTCTACTACCGAACAATTTTTTAGTGTAAAGTATACTTCGTAACAAAAATTTTCATAACTCAATTATTGAATTTCGATCAACCGTTTGCGAGTAATCCATTTTTGAAAACAAAATGATCAAGAACTTTGATTGTTAATAACTTTACAAAAAATATTTGGTTCTAAAAATATCTTAAGGGACTTATTTTGATATAAAAACGAATTAAAAACTGTATAAATTGATTGAAAATGAAACTATTGATTTAAAAGTGACACACTTGAGATATTTTGTTAAAATTTCATCTCTTTGGCAGGAAATTTAATTCTTTTGTTAAAAATACATTTTTTTAAAATCCTTTGAACTGTAAATTGAACTATTCAATTGTTGGGTAAAAATTAATCTTGATTAGTTAAAAATTTATGTTTGTTTGCTTGAAAATTTATTTTTCTTGTGGAAATTGCAATATTTTTATTCGGAAACTTAGGAATTGAATCCTATTAAAATGAAATTTAATATAGAGCACATTAATTTTATTTGCAAGAATTTTATTCCCCTAGTTTTATGATAATTATTAACAGTTTAGCGGAGGGTCTTCCAAAAAGGAGCCAACTAATCCAGCGATTAATCGCCTACTGGACCCTGAAAAGACAATATCGAAACGGAGTTCCTCTCCTTCGGAGGCTTCAAAGTACCCATCCTCAGTCCCGACCTCCACCTCTTGGAGGTTCAATGTCTCCCGCCCCCGATGGAGAACTCAGAAACGAAATGTACCGACAATTAAAATATTGGCAGTGCCTTCGTCAGGATCTCGAGCGTGCAAGATTACTTTGCGAATTGGTCCGAAAGCGTGAGAAACTTAAAAAGGAGTTATTCAAAGTGTAAGTATCTTAATAAATAATCCAGTGAATTTTTTATTGGAAATTTAATTTAAAAACCGGGAAATTTATATCTGATTGCCAATTCACCTAATTAAGACAATTTAACAATTTTACCGTGAATTTACCAATTTTTTTTTTTTTTTTAATTAAAAAGAGAGTTTGTCATATGATTTAAAGAATGTAACGTTCTTTGCGTTTGATTTTGTACATTTGTACTTTTTTTTTTCGCTGACTTAAGTTTGATAGTCGCATTGATGGTAGTCCAAGAATAGAGAAAAAAATCATTTTCTCAATTTTTTTTCTTCAAAAAATGGATTTTGTTAATGAAATATAATTTCTGTTGGACCAGGAAATTTTTTACATGGAACGGGAATTTTTTTAAGGAATTATAAATTCGGATTTAGAAGAACGGAGTTTAAGAAATCTCTCTTCCAAGTCAGAAAATTTATAAAAATTAATTTTTTTGTTACTAGATTCATCTCTTTTTTTGAAAATCATTTTTTTTTTAATCAAGCACTTTTTTTTTTTTGAAAATTTATGTTGTTTTAATGAAAATTCAACTATTTGTTTAAAAATTGATATTTTTTATTTAAAAATTATATTATTTGTTTGAAAATGTATGCACTTTGTGGAAAAGTTGTCTTTTTTGCAGAAAATTAATCTTTATGATTAAAAATTCATCTCTTTGGCTGGTATAAAAATCACTTATTCCAGTTTAAAGTTTATCATTTTAGTGAAAATTTAACATTTTGGTTGAAAATTAATTTTTTCAACTGAAAATTTAACTGTTACATTTTTGGTTGAAAATTAATCTTTTCTAGTTCAAAATTCAATAAAACGGCTGAAAATTGATATTTTTTAATTGGAAATTTAACTATTTCATTTGAAAATTCACGTATTTTTTTTGGTTGAAAAATGGACTGTTTGTTCGAAATTTTGTTTTTTATTTCGATTTTTTTTTTGGTTCACAACAATTATTTTCTTTTGAAAATGTAACTTTTATTCCAGTTGAAACTTTCTGGTTAAAAATTAATTTTTTTTAGAAAGATTCAGCATTTTAGTTAAAAATTAATTTCTGTGGTTAAAATATGAGCTATTTGATTGAAAATTTGTTTTTTCTTTGAATGAAAAGGGATTTTTTGGCCGAAAATGTAACTATTTTGTTTAAAATTTGTTTCTTATTTGGTAGAAAATGATTTATTTTTTTAACTCGAAATGTATCTTCTATTCCAGATAAATATTCCATAATTTTAGAGAAACGTATATTATAAATTTAATTATTAAAGTTTTCGTTGAAAATTAATTTTTTTAACTTAAAACTTAATTATTTCAGTTTTCGTTGACAATTTATCTTTTTCTTATCAAAATTAATTTTGTTGTCGTTGTAAATTAAACGGTTACTAATATATTAATAATATAATTTTTTTTATTTAAAAATTAAAAATTAATTATTTAGCATAAAAAAAACTCTTTCATAAGAAAATAGATTTTCGTTGGATCTTAAATTAAACATTTATCTTATTTTTAATGAAAATTCAACTATTTGGTTGAAAATTGATATTTTTTTATTTAAAAATGAAACTATTTGTTTGAAAATGTATGTACTTTGTGGAAAAGTTGTCTTTTTTTGTAGAAAATTAATATTTATGATTAAAAATTCGTCTTTTTGGCAGATATAAAATTCAACTATTCCAGCTGAAAATTTATCATTTTAGTGAAAATTTATCATTTTGGTTGAAAATTAATTTTTCGAAATTTTGTTTTTTATTTCAATTGTTTTTTTTTGGCTGGCAATAATTATTTTCTTTTTATAATGAAAATATAACTATTTATGCCAGTTGAATGTTTAATAATTTGAGTTTAAAATTTATCTCATTGGTTAAACATTCATTTTTTAACTAAAAATTTAATTCAATTTTTGGTTGAAAAATTATCCTGCTTGATTAAAAATTCCCCGAAAATTTGGCCGAAAACTTGTTCCTTTTTTGTTGAAAATTATTGATTTTTTTCAACTCAAAATGTAACTTTTATTCCAGTTAAATATTCCATAATTTCAGTCGAAAATCCATCAGTTAGGTGGAAAATTAATTTTTTTAATTAATAATATTACTATTCCATTTTCTGTTTAAAATTGTTTTGTTTTCTTAGTTCAAAATTCAACTATTTGGTTGATAATTTATAATATTACTATTCCATTTTTCTGCGTAAAATTATTATTTTTTTTTAATTTAAAAATTAAACTATTTGTTTAGTGAAAATTATTTATTTATTTTTGGTCAAAAATCAATCTTTTGTATTTTAAAATTCAATAAATTGGCTAAAAATTGGTCTTTTTTAAATTGAAAATTCACGTATTTTTTTAATTGAAAAATGGGCTGTTTGTTCGATTTTTATTTATTTTTTTTTTTGGTTAGCAATACTCATTTTCTTTTTATACTGAAAAATAACTATAATATTATACCAGTTGAATGTTTAATAATTTGAGTTTACAATTTATCTCATTGGTTAGATATAAATTTTTTAACTAAAAATTTAATTATTTAATTTTTTGTTGAAAAATGATCATTCTTAGTTGAAAATTCGTCTTTTAGATTGGAAATAAAATTACTTTGGTTGAAAGTTAAACTCTTTTTTTTTTAAATTAATTTCTTTGGTTAAAATATGAACTGAATTGAAAACTTGTTTCTTTCTTTGAATGAAAAGGGATTTTTGGCCGAAAATTTAACTATTTTGTTGAAAAATTGTCTTTTTTGGTTCAAAATTATTTTTTTTTATCTGAAAATTTAACTCTTATTCCAGTTAAATATTCCATAATTTTAGATAAATATATATTTCAAATTTAATTATTAAAATTTTAGGTGAAAATTGATTTTTTTAAATTTCAAACTTAATTATTTCATTTTTGTTGACAATTCATCTTTTTCTTATCAAAATTAATTTTGTTGTTAAGATTTCATCGGTTAGGTGGAAAATTAATTTTTTAATTAATAATATTACTATTCCATTTTCTGTTAAAAATTCTCTCTTTTATTTTTTAGTTCAAAATTCAACTATTTTTTGAAAAATTTTATTTTTTGTCAGAAAATTAATCTTTTTGTTTGAAAATTAATCTTATTGTTAAAAAATTTATCTTCGGGGTTGAAAATTAAACTATTTTAGTTAAATATTCGTCATTTTAGTTGGAAATTCATCTTTTTGGTTTAAAATTCAAAAATAAAGTTTAAAATAAGTTACATTTCAACTTTTTTAAAATTTTAAGTTTAATTGTTGACTTTTTACAATTTGAAATTATTCAGTTTGTAAGGTTTAATTCTAAAATCTGTTGTCATCAAAATTTCCCAATTCAGATCTTTATTTTTATGGGCAGATTTGAAATTAAAACAGTTTTTTTTTTAAATAATAATATTTAAAAGGTTCTTGAACATTTCAAAAAGAGTTCACGGATTCACAACGATTTTAAAACTTTCGAAAGATTTCAAGGATTTAAAATATTTGAATGATTAAAAATTTGTCGATGATTTAAAATAAGGTTCGTTACACGAGATTTAAAAATTTTTTTTAAAGATTTCAATAAATTTGAGATTTTAAAAGATTTCAAGGATTTGAAACGAACGCAAAAGATTTCACAAACAAAAAATTAAGAAAGATTTCACAAGGTCTTCCAAGATTTTATAAAGATTTCAAAATATTTAAAAACATTTGAAAAAAATTTCAAGGATTTCAAAGATTTAAAAATGGGTCAATACACCAAATTTAAACAATTTCAAAACATTAAAAAGATTTTAAATAATTTCAAATGTTTGAAAATATATTAAAAGATTTCAAACATTTTTTAAATATTTCAATGATTTTAAATAAATTTAAAAGATGTAGGGAAGATTTCAAAAGATTTTAAGGATTCCAAAAAATGTGAAAACGAATACAAACGTTTTGAAAAACAAAGATTAAAGAAATATTTCACAAATATTGCAAATATTTCTTGAAGATTTCAAAAAATTTCACAAACATTTCATTTAAAATATTTCACAGAAATTTCAATATTTCACAAAGATTTTAAATATTCGAAAAAAATTCCAGCGAATTCACAAAAATTTCAAAGACTTTACAAAGATTTGAAACGACTTATGTTTGCAAAAAATTAAGGATTTGTTTATTTATTATTCTGATTTCTTTCGAAATTTTTAGCCAATAAACATAATTTTTTGATTGTACATAACGATTCAGAATCTGTTCAAAGTTAAACAATTTACAGATTTTAATAACAATATTTAGTAATAAAATATTTTAGTAATAAAGAAAATAAAAATTTTTTAATACAATGTCTGACTGTTTTTTTTTTCAATAAAAAATTATAAATGAAATATTTACTACTAAATGATTCTACAACGAATTTTTGAAAAACTTTATTTTTTAATGAAATTGTTTAATTTTAATGTATATAATAGTTAAACAATTGTTTATTCAAAAAAATTGGATTAAGTTGAGATATTTACAAATTTCCAAAAAATTTAAAAAGATTTAATACAAAATATAGATTTTAGAAATTTTGGAATTAAAATTTTCATGTTTTTTAACGATTTTGAAAGTTTGCAATACAATAACAAAAATCTCTTAGGATTCGTGTAAGAATTTTAAATGATTTTTTCATTTGGAAAAATTAATTGTAACAAAATATTTAAAAAGAATTTAAAAAAACAAAAAAAAAGTTAACGAATAAATACCAATTGAACAAATATTTCGTTAGAAAAACTGTAAGCCCCAAGTTGATATATTTAGAAGTTTTGAAAAGATTAAAAAATAGTTGAAAACTTGAAAAGATTTCATAAAGCCTTAAACAAAATGTTAGAGTTTTGAAGGTTTTGAAAATAAAATTTAGAAGTTTAAAGATTTTAAGAAAATTCAAAAGCATGATAAAAATTAATAAAATTTGTAAGAGAAATTTCAAAGGATTCAAAAAATTGTAGACAGAATCTGGAAAATTTTAAAGCAAGTTTTTTTAAATGTTTCAAAATCAATAAAAAGTTTGAATAATTTAAAACGATATTTAGAAGTTTTTAAAGTTTCCAAGATGATACAGATAACCTTTATAGAATTCTGGGAAAATTTATAGTGATTTTTAAATTTATTTAAAATTTTTAAGAAAATATTTCAAAATAAATTTTAATGTAGAAACAACAGATGAAAAATTATAAATTTTTGGGGTTCAAAATTAAAATAATTGATCTTCTAATTGAAAAACTGTTTAATTTAAAAAAAAAACTTGTAATCTTTCAATTTGTAATCTTTCTATTTTAAATTTGCGTAATATGATATAATGTTTTTAACTCTATTAATTTTTTCATTCATTCTTCAATTATTTTGTCAAAAATGCTACTTATCGTTAAAAATTCATATTTTTTTTTTTAAAAGATTCAATTACTTTGTCAAAAATTGATTGTTTTTAATTGAAGGTTCATCTTTTGGATTGAAAATAATTTTTTTTAACTTTGCAATTATATTATTCCATTTTTGTTTTAAAATGTAACTATTTAGTTAAAAACTTGTGTTTTTGTGTTGAAATTTCAACTTTTTGTTTGGTAATTCATGTGAATTGTTGGAAATTTTTCTTTCTTGGTAGAAATTTAATATTCTTCATTGAAAATTTATTCTTTTTTGGTTAAAAATTAGTTGATTATTTGACTTAAAGTTGAACTGCTTTGTAAAAAAATTGAATTTCTTTATTAAACATCCATAATTATAATTTAAAATTCAATTATTTGGTCTTAAATGAACTTTTATTGTGAAAAATTCTCCTGTGGTAGAAAATTCACCTTTTTTGTGGATAATTCGCCTTTTTTACTTTAAAATTATATAATTTTGTTGAAAATTATTTATTTATATTTATTGATAGATAATCTTGGTCGAAAATTCCTCTTTTTGATTTAAAATTGAAAATATGGTTGAAAATTTTTGGTTGAAACTTTATTATTTATATATTATAATTTGAAAATTCAACTATCTGGTAGAAAATGTATGTATTCTGTTAAAAAATTGTCTTTTTGGTTAGAAATTTATCCTTGTTTGTTAAAAATGAAACTTTTTTTTTATCGAAATTCATATATGCGTTTTGTTAAAAAGTTGTTTAACTTTTTGGTTGAAAATTCGAATATTAGATGAAAAATTCATCTTTCTTGATTGAAAATGATATATCTTTTTTTTGTTTGTTAAAAATTCATCTTTTCCGATTTAAAAATCCACTTTTTTTGTAGAAAATTCGACTTTTTTGTTTAAAAACTTTACTATTTTGTTAAAAATTTAATTACTTTCGGATAATTTAAGTATAATGATGGGCTAAAATCATTTTTATGAATTTAATTGTAAATTATGCTGTTAATTTAGAAAAGAAAAGTGTCTTTGGTTCGAGCTTCGGCCTTTGGAAAGTGTCCTGAAAGCTTTATTGGAAGCAATCAAAGTGAGAGACTCCAACGACGTTTTCGGCCAACCCGTAAACACAATCGAGGTTCCAGATTATTTGGATATCGTTACCCAACCGATGGATCTTTCCACAATGGAGGTAATTCTTTTTTTCTTTTTTTAAAATGTCATAGTTTGATAGAAAATTCAAAAATTTGACTGAAAATTAACTTTTTTTCTTTTAAAAAATCCTATTTTCGGGTTGAAGATTCAACTATATTTTGTAGAAAATTCGTCATTTTGGCTTAAAACTTAAATAACCTTCACATTTTTTTCTTGCCTGGAAAATCTTCTTTGATGAAATTCCATTATTTTGTAGAAAATTCGCGTTTTTAGCTTAAAGATTCAACTTGAATTTTAACTTTTTAATTTTTTGTTTTGAAAACTCATATTTTCTGGTTTAAAATTCAACGATTTGGTTGAAAAATTCGTATTTTTCGGTAGAAAATTAAACTAATTTATTAAAAATTCATCTTTGTTGATTGAAAATCATCTGTTTTTTTTTTTTTTTTATTAAAATTTCATCTTTTCCGATTTAAAAGTCCACGGTTTTCTAAAAAAATTGGTATTTTTGTCTCAAAAATTCAAATATTTTATTCAATTTTAATATATATTTTTTTAATTTCGACCATTTGTTTGAAAATGTATCTTTGTATACTGAAAATTCAACGATTTGGTTGAAACTTAATTAAAAAAAAAAAAAAAACCATATTTTCGGTCGAAAATTCAACTATATTTTGTAGAAAATTCGTGTTTTTTGCTGGCAACTTCAATAATGTTCAGAATTTTTTTTTCTTGACTGGAAAATCTTCTTAGATAAAATTCCATTATTTTGTAGAAAATTCGTGTTTTCAGCTTAAAAATTCAACTCTTTGGTAAAAAAATAACCTTTTTTTTGGAAAACTTATATTTTCAGGTTGAAACTTCAACTATTTTCCTGAAATTTGTCTTTTTTTGTAGAAAATTTAAGTAATCTATTAAAAATTCATCTTTTTTTATTGATATTGATCATTTTTTATTTAAAATTCAACTATTTTGTTGAAAAATTCGTGTTTTTTTTTTAGAAAATTTATCTAATTTATTAAAAATTCATCTTTCTTGATTGATATTGACCTCTTTTGGTTGAAAATGCAACTATTTCGTTGAAAATTCGTCTTTCTAGATTGAAAATCACCTTTTTTTATTAAAATTTCATCTTTTCCGATATAAAAGTCTAACTGTTTTCTGAAAAAGGGTATTTTTGCCTTAAAAATTCAAATATTTGATTTAATTTTCATATTTTCTGTTTGAAATTTTGATCATTTATTTGAAAATGCATTTTTGCTTGCTGAAAATTCAACTATTTAGTTGAAAGTTATCGTTTTTGATGAAAATTTAACGAAATTTGACAAAATTCGTCTTTTTAGCGTAAAAATTCAACTCTTGGGTTAAAAATTAACTTTTTTGTTTTGAAAACTTATATTTTGGGTTGAAAATTCAACTATTTTTTTTTTGAAAATTTCTCTTTTTTATAGAGAATTTAACCTATTTATAAAAAATCATCTTTTTTGATTGATATTGATTTTTTGTTTTGTTTAAAATTCAGCTATTTTGTTAGAAATTAAATTTCTTGCTTTGAAACCTCATATTTTCGGATTTAAAATTCAACTATTTTGTTGAAAAATTCGTATTTTTTTGTAGAAAATTCAACTAATTTATTAAAAATTCATCTTTCTTGATTGAAAATACCGTTTTTAATTAAAATTTCATCTTTTCCGATTTAAAAGTCACCTGTTTTGGTCACCTGTTTTGGTTGAAAATTCAACAATTTGGTCGAAAATGAGCTTTTTTTTTGGTAACTAATTAATCTTCTTGGTAGAAAATTTATGTGTCGTTAAAAATTCAACTATTGGGTTGAAAAAATTTAATTGAAAATTCGTGCTTTCAGCTTGAAAATTCAAATATTTGGTTAAAAATTTAAAAAAAAATTAATTAAATTTATGAAAAAACTGTTTTGTAGAAAATTCATCTTTTTTGTAGAAAATCTAACTAATTTAATAAAAATTCATCTTTCTTGATTGATATTGATTTTTTTTTTTGGTTTAAAATTCAACGATTTCGTTAAAAATTCATCTTTTCGGGTAGAAAATTATTCTTCTTGGGAGAAAATTTATGTGTGAAAATTAAAATCTATTGTTAAAAAAATTTTTATCAAGAATTCAAATATTTGGTTAAAAATTAACTTTCTTGCTTTGAAAACTCATATTTTCGGATTTAAAATTAATTATTTTGTTGAAAAATTCGTCTTTTTTATAGAGAATTCAACTAATTTATTAAAAATTCATCTTGATTGAAAATCACATTTAAAAAAATTAAAATTACATCTTTTCTAATTTAAAATTCGACTATTTTCTAAAAATTGGTATTTTTGGCGTAAAAATTAAAATATTTGATTCAATTTTAATATTTTTTGTTTGAAATTTCGACCATTTGTTTAAAAATGCATTTTTATATGCTGAAAATTCAACTTTTTGGTTAAAAAATTAACTTTTTGTTTTGAAAACTTATATTTTCAGGTTGAAAATTCAATTATTTTTGCGAAGATTCGTCTTTATGGTAGAAAATTAAAATAGTTTGTCAAAAATTCCTCTTACTTGATTAATATTGACCTTTTTTGGTTGAAAATTAACTTTTTTTTCTAAAAAATTATATTTTCTGGTTGAAAATTCTACTATTTTGTAGAAAATTCGTTTTTTTTTGGTTTGGAAATTTTTTTTTCTTATCTGGAAAATCTTCCTGGCTGAAAATTCAACTATTTTATTTAAAAAATTTTTTAAATTTGTGTTTCTAGCTTAAAAATTCAAATATTTGGTTAAAAATTAACTTTCTTGTTTTGAAAACTCACATTTTCGGCTTTAAAATGAACTATTTCGTTAAAAAATTCATTTTTTTTTTTGCAGAAAATTCAACTAATTTATTAAAAATTCATCTTTCTTGATTGAAAATCACCCTTTCTTAAATTAAAATTTCATCTTTTTCCATTTAAAAGTCTACTATTTTCTAGAAAGTTGGTATTTTTGCCTTAAAAATTCAAATATTTGATGCAATTTTAATATTTTTTGTTTGAAATTTTGACCATTTGTTTGAAAATGCATTTCTGTATACTGAAAATTCAACTCTTTGGTTAAAAAATTATCTTTTTGTTTTGAAAACTTATATTTTCAGGTTGAAAATTCGTCTTTTTGGTAGAAAATTTAAATAATTTGTCAAAAATTCCTCTTTCTTAATTGATATTGACCTTTTTTGGTTGAAAATTAACTTTTTTTAAAAAAATTCTATTTTCTGGTTGAAAATTCTACTATTTTGTAGAAAATTCGTCTTTTTTTGGCTTGAAAATTTTTTTTTTCTTTACTGGAAAATCTTTTTGGCTGAAAATTCAACTATTTTATTAAATTTGTGCTTTTAGCTTAAAAATTCAAATATTTGGTTAAAAATTAACTTTCTTGTTTTTAAAACTCATATTTTTGGTTTAAGATTCAACTATGTCTTTGAAAAATTCTGTTTTTTTTTGCAAAAAATTCAACTCATTTATTAAAAATTCATCTTTCTTGGTTGAAAATCACCTGTTTTTTATTAAAATTTCATCTTTTCCGATTTAAAAATCCACTGTTTTCTAAAATATTGGTATTTTTGTCTAAAAAATTCAAATATTTAAATTTTTTTTTAATTTCGACTATTTGTTTAAAAATGCATTTTTGTATGCTTAAAATTCAACAATTTGGTTGAAAATTAACTTTTTTTCTAGGAAATTATATTTTCTGGTTAAAAATTCAACTATTTGGTTGAAAAAAATTAATCGTAAATTCGTGTTTTCAGCTTGAAAAATCAAATATTTGGTTAAAAATTTAAATAAAAAAAATTTAATTAAATTTATGTAAAAAACTGTTTTGTAGAAAATTCATCTTTTTTTTTTTGCAAAATGTAACTGAAAGCTGGTATTTTTGCCTTAAAAATTCAAATATTTCATTCAATTTTAATATTTTTTGTTTGAAATTTCGACCATTTGTTTGAAAATGCGTTTTAGTATTTTCTGGTTGAAAATTCAACTATTTTGTAGAGAATTCGTCTTTTTGGCTTGAAACTTCAACAATGTTTAATTTTTTAATCTTGACAGGAAAATCTTCTTGGTTAAAATTCAACTATTTTGCATAAAATTCGCGTTGTAACTTCAAGATTCAACTATTTGGTTGAAAGTTATCGTTTTCGATGAAAATTTAATGAAAACGTAGAAAATTCGTGTTTTTCATTAAAAAATTAAACTCTTTGGTTCAAAATTAACCTTTTTGTTTCGAAAACTTATATTTCAGGTTTAAAATTCAACTATTTTGTAGAAAATACGCGTTTCTAGCTTGAAAATTCAACTATTCGGTTGAAAGTTATTGTTTTTGCTGAATATTTAACGAAATTTAAGAAAATTCGGGTTTTAGCTTAAAAATGCAACTCTTTGGTTGAAAATTCAACTATTTTCTTGAAAAATTCTCTTTTTTATAAAGAATTTAACTAATTTATTAAAAATTCATCTTTTTTGGTAGCGAATTTATATGTCGTTGAAAGTTCAACTATTTAGTAAAAAAACAAAAACAAATTTGATCAGAAATTTGTGTTTTCAGCTTGAAAATTCAAATCTTTGTTTAAAAATTAATTTTCTTGTTTTGAAAACTTATATTTTCGGGTTTAAAATTCAACTATTCTGTAGAAAATTCGCGTTTTTAGCTTAAAGATTGAACTATTCGGTTGAAAGTTATTGTTTTTGATGAATATTTAACAAAATTTAAGAAAATTCGTGTTTCTGGCTTAAAAACTCTACTCTTTGTTTAAAAATTAACTCTTTTGTTTTAAAAACTTATATTTTCAGGTTGAAAATATAACTATTTTCTTGAAAATTTATCTTTTTTTGTAGAAAATTTAACTAATTTATTAAAAATTCATCTTTCTTGATTGATATTGATCTTTTTTGGTTTAGAATGCAACTATTATGTTAAAAATTCATCTTTTTTGGTGGCAAATTAATATTCTTGGTAGAAATTTTATTTGTCGTTGAAAATTCGACTATTTAGTAAACAAAAAAAAACAAATTTGATCAGAAATTTGTGTTTTTAGCTTGAAAATTCCAATCTTTGTTTAAAAATTAATTTTCTTGTTTTGAAAACTTATATTTTCGGGTTTAAAATTCAACTATTCTGTAGAAAATTCGCGTTTTTAGCTTAAATATTGAACTATTCGGTTGAAAGTTATTGTTTTTGATGAATATTTAACAAAATTTAAGAAAATTCGTGTTTCTGGCTTAAAAACTCTACTCTTTGTTTAAAAAT